>NW_009259534.1:724840-774647 GCF_000687185.1 Egretta garzetta | reverse complement strand
AGAGTGCAAAAATACAGAAAAGCTCTTGCTCAAGTGGAAAGACAGTATGCAGGCAAATGAGATATGCTTTGATTTAAGACTTGATACTCCTTCTGCATCATTGAAAGAATAAAAAAATATTTTTTTTGACAGATTGTTCCTTCAAACCAGCAACATAAAACAGATGAAAATGGTAGGGCTAACCTGGGAATTATTAGTATCCATGCACCTAGGTAAGTAGTGAAAACTATACGGAAAAAATTTGGATTCTGAAATGTCGCTTGCTAGATGTATTTAAGCTGCGCATTTCATAAAGTACCTACCAAGAATTAATCTAAGGTCAAATATTTATTATTTATATGCCAGTGGAAGGCCAGGTAGTGAGCTTTAAGAAATTAAGTGCTTAACTAAGTAAAATAAAATTCCATAGCTGCTGCTTCTGGTCTTTTGAGAAGCTGCTGCTCTAATTTTCTGAATCCTGTTTTTTCTGGTTATGGTAAAACACAGCTTATAATTGTCAACTGGTACCTAGTGCAGATTGTGTCATAAACCACTTAAAATGTTTGAAATGTACAGGCTTTGAGTGACCAGATCCAGATGCTATACTTTCAAAGTAGGAACACATTTTAGGAGTGTTGAAACCCCACTTCCTCTGTGTGCTAGCCATTGTTTTAAAGGATTAGGTAAAGTGTCCAACAGAATTTTAAAGATAAATATCTATTTTTTCTTATTTGCAATAGAACTAATGAAGTCTCATTTCCTGCAGATGTGTGTCTTGTGGTTCCTGCTTCTTCATGTCAGTTGCCCTGGCTCCCCTTACACTCACATGTCCCATCTGACTTTCCAAATTCATTATTTCTATATCCTCCTCATGTTCACGGTTCTGCTACCCACGCCCTGTATCCCTGAACTTTTCTTGCAAGATGAGGTTGGCTTTAGGTAGCTTAGAAGCTAGCAATAAGTGCTTGTTATTAAACTTCTGAAGTATTTCATGGCAGTTAATATTTTTGCATCATATCTGCAGGATTTGACCCGTAATACTATTTTGCATTTGGAGGAAAATGTATTTTAAATGCTATTGATGGTGCTCAGTGTATTTATAATGCCTGCATATTGGTAGGATTATGAATGTTAGTTATCAATACATTCCTTGAGGTTCAAAACAGGTGTGCTCAGTGGTAATATCCTACATTGTACAGCATAATCAAAACTGGCTGGGGAGTACAGCCTCAATGTAGTTAAATGCCATATTCCCTGTTCTGTTTAAAATTTAAGTTTTAATACTGGAAAGAAATCAGTTATTCTATAGCAATGAAGTAATTCTGTACTTGCAATGCACTTTGCTAGATGTGAGTTATATGCAGATTCACTCTTTGGAAACTGTCAAAGCAGCATACTCCTTAGATGGCATTTTAATTAGCTGTGCTTGCTTTCCACCTTACTCTCTTCTGCAACTTAAAGCTGTAGTTCCTAATGTCTCTACAGACAGGCAATGAAACATGATCAAGCTAATGAATATTAAAGCAAAATTAAATTTAATAAGCTAATATCTTAAGAATATCTTGAAATTATGATTTTGTCTAACTTCTCATTAACACTTCCATTTTTTCTTCCCTTTACTACTGAAAACTTTTAGATTTTTTTTAATCATGCTTTCATGTACATGATTCAGACTTACAGTCTGTTGAAAATTGTCTTTTCAGAAGAGATACTTTGTAACAGTTTTTATGATTTCTGTATATTTCAGGGGAGAGCACACTTTACAAATTAGAGCCTCATACAACAAGATCATGTTAGATTGTCCTATAATCACATTAAATGTCCTGCCTGATCCTGAGAAACCTGTCCGCTTGAACGTTAAATATGACAAAAATGCTTCTTTTCCAGCAGGAGGTACCTTCCCTGGTAAGTATAAAGATTCTTTGGTGGAAACCAATCACTGAAAAGCTTTGTAAACCTATGAAAAACTATTTTGATGATTCTCCTGGTGTATTTTCTTAATTTTTTTTTTTGTTAGTTTTGTCTCAGTTCTTTGTAACTGTCATATCTGATATGCCTCTGTAACACTTGGAATTATACGTCATCTTTTGAAAGTATTTCAAAAGACCTCTTACTTATTTTTTCCACATTAATGGTTTTATCTGTCCATAAATGGTAAAACTACAGAATCTCTTCTCTGTCCTTAGTAAAATACTGTATTTCAGTTTTTAATCTTCCCAAAAGATGATCTGAGCTAGTTCATGCATGTTTTCCCTCATTGCATTTTCTGTGGAATAGTAACAAAGGAGCTAGTTGTGAAATCATAGACCAAGTGTGAGCCAAGGGGAACCAAAAAGTGATTAGAAGTACACCAGGGATAGTACAGAGTATTTTTCTCTTCCGCTGTATTCTCTCACAAAAGGATGATCTTTGCTTTCTAAGGCTGCTGAGTCATAAAAGAAAAAAATCCATCTCATGTTTTCATTTGTGTTTGGTAGTATTCACAATAAGGAGAACTTACAAAGAAGAGCAGGGTATGAACATGAGAAAATATGTTTTGCTAAAAGCAAAACAGAATTTGAAACCTCTGTTTTTTCCTTATAAGGAAACTTTGGCATGAATAAGAGACCTATACTAACCAATTCCATTAATTCAAGAAATAAGTCATCTTTATAATAACCATGGGAGATACAGTTCTTGAATTTGCCAGTGAAGTATATGAATTTACTAGCCCTTCTTCCAGAAAATTTTCCTCCTTAATTTGCAATAATACAACTTGCACTGTGAAACAGTGATGCAAAGATGTTCTTCAGAAAACTGAAGTCTGTCTAAATAAGTTAGATAAAAAGAAAAATGATTCTGTCACTTTAATACTATATTAAGGAAGGGGGAAAAAAAAAAAGACTGGTAAGAATTTATTTAAATTAAAAAAACAAAAAACATTTGAGACTTGGGAAGCCTGCTGTATTTTGTCATTGGTACCTGTGTCAGTAAGGTAGTTTCAAAACTAATTTTTCTTCCCATTTGATCCCACCCTTGGTTTTAAAAATAAAAAAAAAAAAAAAAAAAAAAAGAAAAAAAAAGAAAAAATAAAAAATCACATTTGAATCTTCAGTAGATAACTTTTAGACCTATTTGATGAAGAAATTACTAACAAATTTCTGATGTGAACAGTATTCACTTAGGAATTAGAAATTAATTTAGGCATGAAATTGCTAAGTTACTAGCTCTGATATGCTAATCCTATTTTATTTGGCCTTTATTTGAAGGGAGTGAATTAAGCTGGCAAATCTGATGCAGTTTTCAAAAAGTTTCAGGATTGGTCAGGGAAACTTTTCATCAGAAGATATGTTTTCAGTACTGGGAAGTTGTTGGAAGGAATATAAAGAATATAGTTAAGTTGGTACATGGATAAATGTAGAAAGGGGAACAGGTTGGGTACTATGTGACTTTTGTACGGGAAAGTGGTGCCTTGCAAATGCATTTGAAGGAATTGACAACTGTGTGAATGGGAGTGATCCTGCTGGTGTAGGGTACTTGGTTTCTTAGAGAGCTTTTGGCAAGTTCCTTAAACAAACACTATTAAAGAAAGCTGCTACAGGACACAGTCCTTCCTATACTTCAGTCTTTCCTTTGCATTTAGGTGGACTTAAAACTGTCTTTTCAGTTACTGTTTCACAGTGTGATTTCAGCACAACCATCCAAATTTTTCCCACCTATTCTCTGTACTCCTTTGTAAATACTTCTAGATTCCCCGATGGTAAACATCTCTTAAAGGTGACAAAAAAATTAGAAAATCTGCTTCATACAAAATCTGCTTCCATTTGTTGTATCCCAAGCCTGTATGAAATACCTGCAACGTCTACTCAAAATTTAGAACAAAAAGGAATTATTTGTAGTACTAGGAGTTTGAGAAGCAGAGTATCTCCCACAAATATGAGGTCTGTGGTGTGGGGGCTTGTTTCTTGCCCAGAGAAGGTTCGTATTCAAAGATAATTATACTGACATAACTTGATGAGCCATCATCTTTACAGAAAGAAGTTTTTCTTCTTTAAAGTACTCCACACGGTGTTGAGAACTTGACTAAATTCACAAGGTATTTTAGTTTTGCCTAGAGGAAGCATACTATAGAATCATAGAATCACAGCATGTTTTGGGTTGGAAGGGACCTTTAAAGATCATCTACTTCCAACCCCCCTGCCAAGCAGACCTTTTTCAAATGTAGTGTGTAGTGTAAATCAATGAGGTTTTGAGAGAGGAAGATAATTAAACAGCTTCCTCAGGAGATAACATAGTGTATATATATATGACATTAAATTTTGATATAAAATTAGATATTAAATCCCTTACTAACAGCCTCGTATTTAATTAACACCCTAATTATTGGATTTACTGGTGAACTCAGGTACACCTGAGGGCAGGCACTGTAATCTTGGAGGAAGTCATGCCTGAATTTTTCATACATAAAAGTACAGCCTTTCTTGAAAGTGCAAAATTCAGTTCTATGTGAGCAGTGCAGCATCAATTACATGCTTGAAATCCACCTGTAACTATAGTGTCAAAAGTGCTTAGAGCACATTTTCAGCTAGAAAAAGGGTAGCTTTATTCTAGTTTGGGTTCAATTTCCTTCAGAACACTGAAGTTTCTATGGAATATATAAGAAAAGCTAAATTTTTCAGATCGGCCTATAAAATAGCAAGTATTTTGACCGTAGGACCATTCAACAGCAAATGGAGGAGTGAAACATCTCCCTATGTTCTACTTCTAATAGATTTAAGTGTGTGATATTAGTCTGTAAGGAGTAGCCAAACTCAGCTTCAGATTCATAGCCTGAGTCCTTCTTTTTATTACAGTGTGGCTAATAGATGGGGAAAATGGTAGTGGTGTTGGTACAGTCTCTTTCCAATTACTGTGCCTTTCTATCCAGTTCAGTGGCTAAAGCACTTGTGAAGGAAGAGGGAAATCTGGTGTCGTGGTTCAGCCACAGCCAGCAACCAAGCACCATACAGCCTTACCCTCTCCTGTCCTGGTGGGATGGGGGAGAGAACTGGACGTCCAAAAGTAAGGAAACTCATGGGCTGAGATAAGAACAGTTTAATAATTGATATATAGTAATAGTAATAATAAATTCTAATGAAAAGGAAAACAACAAGAGAGACAGAGAGAAACAAAACCCAGGAAAAAACAAGTGATGCAAGTGCTCACGACCTGCCAACGAATGCCCTGCCAGTTCCTAACTCCCCCCAGCTTATATACTGAGCATGATGTATGGAATACCCCTTTGGCTAGTTGGGGTCAGCTGTCCTGGCTGTACCCCCTCCCAGCTTCTTGTGCACCTGGCAAAGCATGGGAAGCTGAGAAGTCCTTACCTAGTGTAAGGCACTGCTTGGGAACCATCAGTGTGTTACCAACATTATTCTCATGCTAAATCCAAAACACAGTGCTGTGCCAGCTACTAGGAAGAAAACTGATTCTATCCTAGCCAAATCCAGGACATCAGGATTTCCTGTCCTTGAAGAAGGGAATCAGCTGCTTGACTAGTTAATGACTGTACTTCCCTGAGAGCAAGATGAAGCCTGGCTTGCTATTTTGATAAGGATGATAATCTGGGGAAGGCAGACTTGAAATTTGAGGGCTTTTTTTTAAGCAGTCATTAGAAAAAGTAGGTGGTTTGTTGTTTTGTTTTGTTTTGTTTTTCTAAGGATTGCTATCTGGTCAAACTACAGGGCTAGGAAGAAAAGGTTTTCCATATCTGGTTTTAAATTTTTTGTTGTTTGGGTTCTGTTTGGAATGTGGGTTTTGTGTGGTTTTCCTCTAGGTATCAGGGGGAGACAGAAATTCACAGAGTTTGATCTTAATTCTGAGTTAAAATTATCTTGAAAAAATATTGTCTTTCATTCTACAGATTTTATGGTTAGTGTTCTTTCTGAAGATGACAACATTATTAAAAATATTAATCCAGCACGGATTTCTATGAAAATGTGGGAAGCACAGAGCAGCGGAACTAGGATACCAATTGATGTAAGTCATCAACATGTGTTTTCAAAATGTATATCAAAATGCCGGCATAGGACAAACGTATTTGCAGTAGAAACTTTCCTTCATTTAACATGGATCAAAATGCTGTTCTAGATTTTAAAGAACAAGTATTACACATCAGTCATATTTGTTTATCAGTATCTGTCCTGTTACAAGTTGTCAAACTGTTCAAATGTCAAGACTATAGTAAGGACAAAAATGCTACTGCTCTGCATAAACCAACTAATAGCAGGGAGACTTAAAAGTTGCCACCCATAATTTTGCAAAGAAAAGACTCTGAGAATTAAGACTACGAAGAAGAAATTATAGGTGATTTCATTGAATTTCTGTATGCTATCAGTACTGCAAATCATTAAAACTTGATAGCATATTACAAGTAAGGTACTTTAACTTCCAAGTATATTGCATTAAATTTTTTGCATCTTTCTCTTCAGGTTACAACATTTAGCTGTAGTAAAGTGAAGGATGATAAGGAAGATGGCTTCTTTTACTTCAGGTATAACAACATTTATTTTATAATTATTTATTTTATGCAATAAGTTGCATCAGTAGTTTGAAATACCAAACCCTAAAACTCTTGTTTCTAATAACAATCTGTTACAGAATTAGTATGATACAGTGCTGTGAAATGATAAAAGGTATTAGCAAGATGCAATGAACACGAGGTTTGAATGCTTCCCTAGATACATTTGACATTTGTTTAATCTGAGTGTAGAAGAAAGGAGTCTGAAATAATATATTCGAATACATGATGAGAAATGCTAGCAATGAAGGGACTACATCATCTGCTTGTCACTTTTCTAGTAACGTTCCTTAATTCTTTTCAATGTTATGTTCAACTGCTGTAGAACTGCATGCTGGACAAAGTGGACTTAACTCTGATTTAATACCTTCTGTAACTGTGTGTTAATCCTGCACCATGACAGTGACACTGTCGGTTTAGTGGCCTTCCCTTGGGTTATGTATTCAGAGATGGTGTCTCTAGATGACAGGCAGCAGAACTAAAGTTCATCATAAGCTGGTGCCCAGCTGCCACATTCTTGCTACATCTGTTCTTGGCAGGCATGCTATGGGATGGATCATTTAAAAAGTTGTGGGTACTGGCTGTTGATTCAAGCTCTTGCTTTCTAGGAACAGACTTTCCTTCTGCTTTTAGAAAGCAGACTTTAGGATCACCTTGATGCAGCATGTGCCACTGTTGCACAGTTGATCCTGGTTGCTGCATCAGAGGAACAGAGGCTGCTGCAGCTCAGCTGTGTCAGGATTCCAGGAGCATCTGAGTGGCAGCACTTCAAGAGGTGACAGGAAGTTTCCTAACTTGCCTCACAGCTGTTGCTCTCTGCACTTTTGAGGCGTGTAATAGAGTTCAGGACTAATTCAAAAAGCTATTTAAGCATGGCTTTTTGTATCATTACCAAGATCTGCCTTTACCTGGAAGGAACTCAAAGTTCCAGAGCTTTCTAAGGCTGAGTTTGGCAGCTATAGCACAAGGAGACTCCCAAAAAAAGGGGTGGTTTTGCTTTTAACAGATCAGAGCTTTCTGTGTGGCTAGTCCAATGTTACAGGAGGAACTTCTCCAGAAACCAAGGGTCACAGCAGACTTGGACCAAGTATGAGGTGCATTTCTGTGACCTTGGTCATTCTGAGAAATTCTTAGTTATGGTTGTACTTAAAACATAGGAACTCCCTAAAACATCAAAACAAGGCAATCTGCATCATGTATTTGTATCTCTAGAAAAAGAAAACTAGAATGAACGTGCCAGTGTGTAGTCATGCTAATAAATGTTCTCCTGTGAAAAGTACTACGGTGGTCAGTGTGATATAAACTAACCTACATACAGTTTAATATGGAATTGTGAAACCGTTAACATTACTACCTGTAGTTTACTAGTTGTCCACAAATGTCCAGAATTAAAACTCCTAACCTTACTGAAAAATTTAACAAAACAGACAGTAAGTAGAGACTACGCATTAGCAGCCCTTGTCAGAAGGTATGTATTACTCGTTACTGCCAATGTCTGTGGCATCACTGTATACCACCTGGTTTCTCTCAAGTTTTCCTGTTCTTGGCACAATCACAGATGGTTTTGATCTGGTTAACGCCAGTCAGTAACACGGATACTATTGCGCAGTCCTAGAACTTTCTTCACAATCGTGCAATGTCTTTTTCGAAAGCATATGTCTGGTTAGATGGTGTTCAGCCTTGAGATACTCAGCAGGTTATTTACAACTCAGTTTTTTAATGCATCCTGACAAGGCAGATGCTACTTTATATCTTAACCTAGATAAAATGCAGAAAAGAAGGTAGAATTATTCCTACTCTATATGAAATACAAAAAGGAAAAATCATGGCCCATTCTAGAAATAGGTAAAGCTTGGGGAATTTGTTTTTTCACAAGTTAAGCATTCCAGGGAGCCTTGCATCTCACTTCTTCCCAAGCAAAATAAGAGGAGAGAAATTGCTTAATGTTATTGACAAAACAGATAAAATGCTGTATGCTGAAAACAAAAGCCTCATTAGCCAATTCAGGAGTGCCATAAAGTCTCTGAGTGCCTCTCAGAGAAATGTCTGAATCTTGGTTAGAGGCTGTTTGCATCTCCTCAAAAGTTTCTAAGCATTTGTAAGTCACTGCTATCCCTTGTTGAACACTACAGCAGTGTTCTGTATGCTGTGTGGCCTTCCTTGCTAGGTGAAGTTCTGTTTATAGCAGCAGAAGTGCAGGCATCTGTCTTCCCTTCATATTTTGATGTTAGGGGTTCTTTGCCAGTAGTCTGCACTCTGGAACGCTGTAAGGTAGAATGAAAACTCTTTTCTCTCTTGCTGTACTCAACCTTGGCCTCTGGTCCAAGTTACCCAACTTTGTACGCTTCCTGAGTAAGAGACGGAATTGGCTACTCAGATTTTATGTAAATTCGAGTAAAATAATTGAATTTGGAGAGCATTTGTTGTTGTTGTAGATCTAAACATCTCTATGCGGTGTTTCAGTAGCTTTATGAAAATTCGTTGAATGGAAAGTGAAATGAGGTAGACTTGCAGATTTCTGAATAATAGGGCCACGACAAGCTTCCTGTCAGCTAGTAGAGACAAACTCTTGGAGGAGACTTTCCTCATCCAAGCTTCCAGAAGCCATATTCTAGTTGTCTAGAAATTTTCATGGCGTTCTTGCTGAAGGAGGAGTATTACGGAGGAGTACTAAAATAAGTCATGCCTCAACAGGACTCTCTAATTAGTTCAGAGGACTACTCAGAATTTTAATTGCTTGCATACTTACACACATGTCACTTCAGTATTGACTCGTTTTTGCTTGGTTTTTGTTTTTGATTTATTTAGAGATAAAGTGGTTCCAGAGAGAGTGGGCACTTACAGTATCCAGTTTACCTTTGCAATGGATAAGACAAATATGCTCAGCAGTGACCAGGTTTGAACCTATAATTAATTATATGTAGCCAAGAACATGTAATACAGAATCATCTGGGAGAAATATTATGATACTTCGTAGATTCAGGATGCAAATACTTTTACGTGCAAGCTGTGCAAAAAATTATATTTTCATTTTTGATAGTTACTGATTTCAAACTGTTGATTATCAAAATATGTTTTCATTAGTTTTTATAACTATCAGAAATTTTGTGGAATAACAGAGCTGCATAATTTGCAACCTAGTAGAACTGGTTTATCGTCATGCTAATTTATTTCAAGGTTGTCAGTAAATTTCACATGCATTTGTTTCAGTATTTTTTGAGCAACCCATGTGTGCACGTGAATTGCAGTGAATTATATTGGTCTTTATTTTGTTTTGTTTTATTTTATTCTTCCTCCTTTTTCTGCTAGATTATAGTTGAAGTTGTACCTAATGACCCTGTACGCTTGTTACCTGATTCTTTACCAGCTACTCCAGCAGTTTCCAATGTTCGAGCTCTTACTAGCCGTACACTGGTCAAGGATTTATACCTCCATGTAATGGTAACTATACTTTAATACAAAATCACAATTAGGGAAATACATAAGACTGGTAAAATTTGTTGAATTTTGCTGTAAGGCATTGCTGCTATCTCTTTGCAGATTAACTTCACAAAAAAGGTGTAAATCAGTGATGTCCAGTATATGACAGGTACATCTTGTTCTGTTTACATACAGATGACCAGAACTAAAACATGCAATCTTTGCTGTCAGGCATCTCAATTAAAACCCATTTCTTGATGCCACCAGAAAAAAAATGTTTCAAGAATAGATTCTAGTGGGAAAACACTTATTTATACAGTAGGTGTTTCTCTCCATGATTCTTCCAGGAGACAGTTTCTCTTAGAAATCTTGTATTACAAAAAATAAGGTTTCCTTAGGGATACAGGGAGATCACTTACCAGTTACTGCCGTGGGCAAAACAGACTTGACTTGTGGAAAATGAATTTAATTTATTGCCAATTATAATAGATTTGAGTAGTGAGAAACAAAGACAAAACAAGTAAAGCAACACCTTCCGCCCCAGCCTTTCCCAGGCTCAGCTTTGCTCCGGATTCCTTTACCTGTCCCCCAGTGGTGCAGGGGGATGGGGAGTCACGGTCAGTCCGTGAGAGCTCCTCTCTGCCGCCCCTTCCTCCTCAGTTTCCCTGCTCTAGTGTGTGTCCCTCCATGGAATGCAGTCCTTCATGAACTGCTACAGCATGAGCCCTCTCCACAGGCTGCAGTCCTTCAAGAAATATCCACCTGCTGCCACGTGGGGTCCTCCATGGGCTGCTGGGTGGATATCTGCTCCACTGTAGTCCTTGATGGACTGCAGGGGAATACCTGCTCCACCATGGCTTCCCCACAGGCTGCAGGGAAATCTCTGCTCTGGCTCCTGGAGCGCCTACCCCCGCTTTTTCTTCTCACCTTGGTGTTCCGTCTGCCCTCTCTCTCCTCCTCCCCCCCCTTTTCCCTCCCTTCTCTGCCTGTGCATTTTTGCCCTTAAATATATTTTCCCAGAGGAACCACCATCTTGGCTTAGGGGCTTGGCTGTGCCCTGCGGTGGGTTTGTTGGAACCAGCTGTGTCCGGCATGGGTCAACCCCAGCCTTTCCTCACAGAGGCCACCCTGCAGCCCCCCACTGCCAGCACCTTGCCACGTAAACTCAATGCAGTATATAAATGGATTACTTAGCTCAGTTCATGTTCCAAGCTAACTTTTTTGTCTTTTTTACTTACAGGATAAGTACAACAACCACACTGGAATCGATCTAGTTGGCAGAATAATAGCAAAAATTAAGAGCCCCAATGAAGATGATACAGAGATCCCACAGTTTCAGGGGAAAGTCAGTACAATTGAGTTTCCATTTGACAGAGGATCAGCTGAAATTGTAAGTGTGACTGAAATACACAGTTAGCTCCACAAGCAATGGATCTAATGAGGCCTGTTTTCCTACAGTTCAAAGTTGGATCTCGCACTTCATCACGGTTTGTGGAGGGTTAGCATATGTTGTAGTCTTCCCTTACTGATGAGCAGAAAAGTTATTTCTTCTCTGTTTGTTTGCTGATTTTCAGACAACCTGAAGGAAAAACATTTGTTAAACTGGTTATCTTTGCCAAGCAAGGGAAGTTTACCAGGAATATTCAAAACCTCAGGGACTGGGACATACAGGGGGTTTCAGGATAAATCTCGCTTGAATTTCACATGTAAATAACACTTAGAATCATAAAATCATAGAATGTTTTGGGTTGGAAGGGACCTTTAGAGGCCATCTATTCCAACCCCCCTGCAGTGAGCAGGGACACCGCTAACTAGATCAGGTTGCTCAGAGCCCCGTCCAACCTGTCCTTGAAAGTTTCCAGGAATGGGGCCTCCACTACCTCACTGGGCAACTTCACCAATTTGTAGCTAAACCATTAATTTTAGTGGTATTTTACATATTTATTTCTAATACTATCTGTCTGTAATATCTTAAGATCATTCGGTCTGACCTCTTCATATATATGTAATTAAATGTTACCAGGTTCTCTTTACATTTTGTCAGGCTAACTGAGCTTATATATACTTTGCAGAAAGGCATCCTATCGTTATTTGAAGAATAAGAGATAAAACTGCCACTTCTCTTTATGCTTTATCTCAGTCATTAATGCTCTTGACTGTTAAAAATGTTTGCCTTATTTCAGTTTGGATCTCTGGCTGTAGCATCATGCATACCTCTGAAAGTACTGCATATTGTAGTCGCATCATCACAGTCACTTTTTCTTCAACAAATACAGATTGGATTTTTAAAACCTATGAGTTCCATTTATAACAGTTGTTACAAAGTATAATGTAAAAGAGACAAGACACAAGTTAAAACATGCACGTGCACAAAACTAGAAACTGTTCAAAACATAACAAAAAAAAAATAAAATAGCTGAGTGTAGAGCCACACATTTGTTCTGAGTGGAATGGTGACAATATCTCTCTTAAAAGCCTAAAGAGAACTTCAGTCAATAGGACTATTTACGTGGTGAAATAAATATAAATACAGATAATTTTTTTTTAAGTTGCTGAAGTATCATATAAGAATTGCAGAGCAAAAGTATACCCCTACTTAATTTGGTTCCTCTGTTTGACACATATTTTACTAGCCTGAAATCGATGGAAAACTTCAAAAATTAGAAGGTGTAATGAAGGAAGATCCAAATTTTTAAGGACATTTTCTTGGCCACCTTTTCTAACTCGTTCATTGGAAGCAGCTTCCCAACAGACAAGCATCAGTGTGTGCCAGGTCAAGGCAGACACTGCCTTAGCAACAAATACAAAATCTCCCAGTACCTCTTGGAAATCACCATAATAAAACCCTAGTAGAATCACTAAAATCTACAGATCCTACACACATACTTCATAATACATTTTACTCAGTACATCAGCTGCTTTTATGGAACTACATAGATGAAACTTAATGACACAGGATAAATAATTCTCTGTCAAAAGCAGTCAGGGACAGAAACATCCAATTAACATGGGCAAACACTTTTCGCTGAACAAAATTGTCAAACTCTGGTCTACTCTGATCCATAAGGAAAAGTGACAAAATATGTATGAAAAACAAGCTAGAAAAATAAAATGCATGGACTGAATAGTGGTATCAGATAGCATTATTATACTGATTGATTTATGGTGTACTCTTGTTCCCCAACCATGTTTCAGGAGTAATAAATTAATTGGTTTGTGAACACATTTTTCTCGGGCAGGTGGGATGGGGAGAAAGTGCAAAAGTATAGCTAAGGGGTCAGCTATAACCACTTGTCCAATAAAATAGCGCTTTTCTCCACAAATCTTGCATTTACACCTGTGGCAGAAATTTCAGTAGATGTTTAAAACTTCTTACTGTTGCGGGGAGTAACCCCATAGGGTGGACTCTGACAGTTCAGGTAAAATTACTGGATAATTTCTCAGACTACTTACAATGCAGAAGTAACACTTTTTTTTGTCTCCATGTAGTAGTAACCTGTTGTTGAGCCTTTGTGACCTATATACTCCAGTCTTGCTTCAGTGACTAAGCTAATGACGTATATAATGGAGGGGGCATGTTTGGAGGTTTTTTTTGTTTGGTTTGTGTTGGATTTTTTTTTTTTTTGGTAAGCAGATGCTTTTTCTTTCTACTTACATATTCCTGGTTTGTTTGGGGGATCGCATTTGTGTTCTTCTGCTTCCTCATTACTGTGATCTGATGAGATCCTACTGCTTTTGACAGTAACTTGTGTTCCCTAGTATTCTATTGGGAACAATTCCATTTCGGTGAATCCCATATCTCTTCCCCTCTTCAGGCAATTTTTTCAGTTGTCTAGTTTATACTGAGTTCTCTGACTTCAGACAGCTCACAAAACTCATGTGGAAAGGATTTGTTTGTTGTGATGCAATGTACTTTTCATATAACTAGTAATGGGGAGGGGAAACATTAATGTTCTTTTGTTTGTTTGTTTTTTCAAATATCTTCAAATTGTTCCATCTTGTTTATAAATATAAACGTGCAATTAGCATCAGAGCAATGAAGCTGATAATCTGACATGTTACCCTTACACTGAGGTGCAGGAATACTAAACTTGTTTAATGAAGGAAAATGTTTAGATTTTTATTGGTGTAAATTTTCTAAGGAAAAGATATTTCCACTACAGACTTCTCCTGATTAAATATGTAGCTGCAATATTTTTGAAAGCCATGAAGACTATCTTTGAAGGTTATATATCTATCTCTTCTTTTAGGCTGCAACCACCTCTCTCTTGATTTGGCCAGTTGAGTAGCAATTTCTACATGTTAAAGGTGGAAACAGTATGAGTTTTATTATAAGCATTATTCATTTTATGCATGATACCTTTCCCAAAGTAACAGCACATTTAGATATTACCTATACTAATTTTATTTCTGTCTACCATTCTTTATGGTTTTATAATATTTCCTGTGTTTGTAAAGAAAGGCAAAGGATTTAGTTTCAATAAAGAATTTATATGAAATCGGATGTTCATGTTAGTGTTTGGATATATGTAGTTCATCCATTTGGGAGCTGCTGTCTACTTCCATGGTAACAGCAGTAACTTTAACTCAGCACTGGGAATACTTTGTTTTTCTTTCTGTGTGTTTATGCATTGGCTATTTCTTTTTAATTATCCGTTTGCGTTTATTCACATGCTGGATGAAGTACATCCAAGGAAATCTTGCTTATGGGACAGTGCAGATATTTTTTTCTGAGCACGTCTCAAACAAAATATATGGCCAAAAATAATAAGACTATTTAAACAGGTAAAATGGCAATCTTAATTCTTAAATAATAAAAGTTATTGATAAATCTCTGTATTTTTCTTCTTTTTATTAGGTATAAAAGGCATTTCCAAGCCAATACTTAAAACTGTAGTAATGTTGCATAGACATCATGTGTTAGGTAACTTTCTAAGATTTAGTATTTGAAGAATGTTTATTTTATTTTGTGTATTACCTCAAGTGTGAACATAAACTTACATATGTATGTATGTTTGTTTGTTTTATTAGAATCTAGTGCTGGCTGAAAACAGTCCTGGAAGAGATAGCACTGAATATATTCTTGTATTTGAGCCAGATCTGCCAGCTTTGAAAAAACCTTTGGAACCATACCGTCTGTCATTTATGTTTTACAATGGTATGTTTCAATTACTCTAAAATGCTTGCTTTTCCTTATGGACCTAAAAATAGTTGGTTCTAATACCTCTTCAGAACTGTGTAATAGCTTAATAGAATTTGGTGATGTTTAAACCAAGGAAGTATGTTACTGTATTTTCTGCTAAATATATATATATTTATTTCTGTAGATTTCAAGAAGCAGCAACAGATGGCAACACTTACAAGGGAGAGAGACCAGTTATCTCAATCCATAGGTGTTTACAGAAGTTGGTTCGATACTACTAATCAGCTTGTAACTGAAATAAAATGTAAGTTCAGTCAAATATATAAATACATTTCCTGGAAATTAAACTTTTTTCCTTTAATAATTTTGAGAATCTAGAGAGGGGGAGAAAAATCGGTACTGAAATCATGAGATAGAGTAATTAGAGGGGAGTGGAGAGGAGTGTATCTTTGCATTAGCAGGGAAGCGTCTAGTTACTTGGATGGACCTACCTATAAAGGGTCTTGAATTGAGCTATAATGTCTTATGTCAGAACTGTCAAAAGGAGAAATAAACCATTGAGGTTGGTGGACTGATTCTTTTTTCATGACTGCCTTGCACTCCCGTCTTTGCAATGGATATGTGACTGATATCCATCTGGAAATTCAGTGGTTGCCTAAAAACTACTTTAGGGAATGAATTATAGATAATCCTCTTTCAAAAAGTTAGTCTTATATTTTCAAAAAGTTACTTTTTTCCCCCCACATTTGACCTTAGATACGTTATTTGAAAGTATTATGCAGCTATTCATTGTTTATATCCATGTTCTTCAGCAAATATAATCCTTTATAAAGTCTGTTAAACAGCAGAGAAGTGTGAGGGCAGCTGTTTATGGGAATGGGAGAGATGAAGGAAACATTTTCTTTCCATTATGTTTTTTGTTTGAATCATCCTGTCTGTTGATCAGAAGATTTGTTGTAATAGATGCATTTTGAATTTATATTAGAAGTAATCACTAAATGCAAATAAAGCATGCTGGAATTAGAAGATGCTGCTATTTCTTGTAATTTTAGTACAGGGCTGTGCTTACTGTGTGTTTCCATTATGGTTGCAAATTTCTGAATTCCAGTGTGAAAGACGAAAAGCTTTACTTCATATTTGCAGATTTTTGTACATCTCTAGAGAGTAAGTTAGAGCACAACATTATACTTTATGCTTAAATAAAGTTTCCAAATATAAACCTGTTTGAATAGAGTGGGAAGCAACTCACCCATTTACTCATTTGTTTTCAAAATTGCTTCAGTTCAGATATGAGAGTTGAAGAAATAGTGTCCAGAAAGTTGTGTCCCATATAAGAGGCAAGAGAGGATAGTGCCAGCTACCACTCTTCCCTTCCCTCTTGCCATTTTGCCTGTTGCAGAACCATTTGGAAAGATAATTGAGGGTGAAAAGAAGAAAGAGCTTACATTCTCAGACTGATTTAAGGACTTGCCCCCATTGCTTCTAGAAGCTGAAGGAGATGGGAGCTGGTGAAATTGCTTAGAAGCTGAACAAATCACAGGATCTTTGTGGACAAATCGTGATTTTCTGTGCCAAAATTGAGAAGTAAATACTATCAGCTGTGGGTGGCATAATTCTGAAAAGTTGTAAGAAATTCTGTAAGAAATGTTCTGTTGCTTTCTCATATTTCCTTACTCTGATTTTATTGGTTTCAGGTCAGGTTAAAGAAGCTGAAACAAGAGAAACTCAGCTGAAGAACGAACTGAAAAAACACCAGATTGAATTACCACAGACACACACAGTATGGCTTATTTCTTACTAAGCTCCATAAAATCTTAAAAATAATCTTAATATGAAATTGATATCATTATATAACATTATTGAATCACACTGGTATATACACAAGCACCTGTTACTGAAACCCTGAAAACTTAAACCATGAGGAAAATCTGTGGATCAATGCCAAACTCTTTTTTTTTTTTTTTTTTTTTTTTTTTTAACTATTCTGCTAGTGTGACTATCTCTTAAAGAAACTTCTGCGAGGAAAATCTGTGGATCAATGCCAAACTCTTTTAACTATTCTGCTAGTGTGACTATCTTTTAAAGAAACTTCTGTGGAAATAATAAGAGCTTCTCTTTTACATCCTGATCTTGGTTTTGCCTTTCTACTAAGGTTCCCAGTTGTGTTACTGGTACTGCTAGTTTTAACTATTGATTTTTGCAGGCTGATCAATATACACTGGATGTATTCTGGCATAAGTAGACCAAAGAAAAACACTTCTTTTCAGAGAATTAGTGAATTTTGTATGTTATTGCCAAAGTTGATGTAAAAGTAATCAGGGCATCAGGGCAATGTACCCCTTTGCTGATTTCCCATAAAGATCCAATTAAATTTTAAAGAAACTTTTTAAAGAAAATTTTCAAACTACTAACACTTTGGAAAACAACATGTAAACTATCAGTTATTGTTAGATCAAATAGAAACAAGTGTTACAGTCATTAATCACAAATCAGTAAAATCAAATTATACACATTGTGCAATCATGATACCCAAGTTCCCCCAGCAGGCTAAATTTTTCAGGCATGGACATAGTCCCCTTCTAAAATGGTTTCTTTTTGTATATTTGTGATTGCCTTTTCCTACTGATTTAAACTTCTTCAGTTTTGGCTTTAATCAAGCTCTGGTAGCTCTTCACCAAAAGGTCCCTGAAAGTCTTTAAAAAAAAGTAGCAATAAAAAAGTTCATAGTCACAGTTGCCATGTGCCTCCTTTTCCTCTCCGCTGAGATTATATGCAGTGGTCCCCTATATATTAAGAGTCTGTTTCAGATTATTGAATGGTTTTTGTTAGGAACTTAATTGACAACAGGTAAAGTGATTACTTCTGCAGCTTGGCCCAATGATATATGCTTGCTAACTTTAAATTTTAATTCTCAGCTTCAGTATGTGGATTCTCTTATAAAACAAAAGATGTTGGATCAAGAAGGAGTAATGAAACAGCCAAGGCGAACATGTACCCTTCCAAACTATCCAAAAGGCAACCAGGATATTTTAGGCAAGGTGAGTTTTCTCTCAGAGCACCTTCAAATGAGTTTTGTTGTTTCCAGGAAGTGGTATTGATGAAAAATTAGCCAACCGAATATGCAAGTAATTTTTGAGGAGTATTAAAAAGAAGATGGCATTCTCAACCAATCAGAGGACCAGCCCTTCTAACAGAGCTGTCAACAGGGGAATTAAATGTTTGATTGACGTTTCAGGTTGATTGTGATTAGTATGAAAAAGGGAGGTGGCCTCGGCTTCTGTTTTGACTGTTCTAACTTCTGTGGTACAGATTGCACATTTAGCACAAATTGAAGATAATGAAGCAGCAAAAGTTATCTCTTGGCATTTGGCAAGCGACATGGACTGTGTAGTCACACTGACTACTGAAGCTGCTCGTTCTATTTTTGATGAAACTCAAGGTCGACAACAAGTGCTACCCCTTGATTCTATTTACAAGAAGACACTCCCTGATTGGAACAGGTAGAGAAAAAACAATGAAACTTCTGTATTTGTATTACATACTACTTCAATTTTTTTTTTTGTCTAATTTTGTTTTTTGAACTTGACTCCTATTAGAGATTCGAAGTATAAAACTACTGGCTTCATAATTTTAGCAACAGTAATGTCCCTTGAAATGTTAGCTGAAATCCTAGGTTTATATCTTTAACAGCACATTGTTCTTTATTTAATAAGGTGTTTCTCTTAAAAAGACAATCTGCCATTTTCTTCATCATTTCTACATGTTTTCTAGAAAAGGAACTTTTTTTTAATCATTTTAGTGCTTCCGATAAAATTCTAACCTTTTAAAAAATTCAATTCCAGAGTACATTCCCTAAAATAATCTGTAGAAATTCATCCTGTTGTTTTGATTTCCTGGAAGATAAAGGAAAATATAATAATTTTGTGCCTGAAAATAATTTTCTTATGAAGATGGCTGCTATTATCATAAAGAATGCCTTTTAGAAAAGGTCTGATGTGCAAATGTATTTATAAGGTCCAAACTCTCCGTTTTTATAAAATAGTGTATTAAAACTTGTCTGTAAAATTAGTCATGAATTTGTTGCATATGTGTCAGTACAAATTAGTGTTTCACCAAAGAATCTTTAATATAACTGACATTTCAGATAATGTTGGGATCATTTGGCACCTAATGTAGAAGTGTTAAGATACATTCAATTCAGTTTGAGATTTCTGACTAGATTATCAGAAGCAATAATGAAATAATGACAAACTACTTTTTCTCCTCTTCTCTCTCATTCTTGCCTCTCTTTGACCAGGCCTTTACCTCACTTAAGAAATGGAAAAATCTTCTTCAGACCTATTGGAAATCCTGTATTTGCCAGAGATCTGTTAACATTTCCAGATAATGTAGAGCATTGTCAAACAGGTAAATGATACAAAATAAATTGTTCGTAACTTTTCTTTTTAATAAATGAAATACAGAAACATCACAAATCATAACCCGTTCAGTAATCTTCACTGAGACATTTGCAAATACTGGTGTACATTCCTCGTGAGGTCTGCTGGCAAAAAGAGGATGACATTAGCATTAAGTATTTGCAAACAACAGTTGTGAAAATTTCAGCAATGACCACTGTTTTCTGCTTGTTGTCTTATTTTTATTTTCTCTACTCTATATACTGGAGGTTTTTTCTTCTTTAAATTAGTGCAGCATTATCTTATTCCCAGGCTCATGTAAGCAGAAACTGACAATCATGATATTAGTTTTATATTTTCATATTGCAGTAGGTAGTGCTTTTGTTAGGCTGTTTTTCCAGTCCTATTCCTCTCAAAAATGTGTAATGCATACATTTATGTACACTCAGACCAAACTACATGGCTATATATGTTATACTTAAATAGTTATAGTAAAAATAAGCTTTCAATTTTTATGTAGATTTCAGTTCAGGGAACCATCATTCTCTTGCTTTTTCTAATGTAGCAGTTCCTACCTTTTCCTACACTCCTTAAATTAAGTAGACCAACTTCTTTATATTGAGAGTTGGAATCTGTAATTAGTTCAATGTTTTTCATTTTACTTCACAACTTCCCAGTATTGAAATATTCCTCTCTACTGTTAATAAAAAATAATTTTTAGTCCAGTTTATTTTCAGAAAGTTAGATATTGTCAGAGACTTTAACCATAAATTCTTCTTTGTGTCCCTCATTAGCAGATAGGCTATTACTTTTCTGGGGGAGTTTAAAAGCCGCATTGCTTGGCATACCTCATGCAAGGCTACATCAAGTTAGACTTTGCATAAAACAGTCTTTTATTGGCAGAAGAAAAGTCTTAAAATCAGTTGGATCATTAGCCTGGGAATTTTTTTTTCTTTGATAATCAATTGAATATTAAGAAACAAATTAAGAAACCAAGAAAACCATTCAAGGAGGACTTAAATTCTCATTTATGTAATTTCCTAAAACTTGGGATTTTATTATGTGTTTCTTCATAAATGTAAATGTAAGATATCAAGAGAGTACTTCGGTGGAAAATAGTTACGCTATAAGGCAATTAAACATACTAAATTTTTTCTTCATTAATTTTTTGATGAAAACAGAAGATTGCATATTTATCTCAATCTCCGAATAAAATTACATTGAAAAAAAAATCATGTACCTGCTATTTCCCTTGCGCTTGACTGAAAAGCTGTAATACTGATGCCTCAGAATTGATTTTTCAAAACTCAGGTTATTTTGTTGCAGAGAAATTTCATGGTTCAAAAAATTACATTTTTCAGTGTTTGGGATGCTCTTGGGTGACACTATCATTATAGATAACTTGGATGCTGCCAACCATTACAGAAAAGAGGTATGTTTCAATTATTCTTGATATTTTTTAAAACAAATATATTACATAGCTACATATTTAATACATTCCAAACTTAGAATAATTGCTAAGTTTATTGCTGCATTAGCTGTAAGTGTGTTTACTGTCTGTAAGTCTCAATTCAGTTAACAGTGAATGAAATCTTTATTATTGGCACTGACAAAATCACCTCCATTCAAAAAATTCCATTATGTGAATGTTGCCATGAAGCATGGGACCACATTTTTAGTCTTGCTGTTAGTGCTAAATGCAAATTCTTCAGTACTTTCCTAGTACCTGTATGTGTAATAAAACACAGGAGTCTGAGGCACATGATGAAATTTCAGATCCGCTAAAATCACCAAAATCTTGATGTGAAACTTCCTAGACCTTCTTCTGAACCATTTTATTTAGTTTAATGGGACACATTTTAGTAGGCAGGAGTGTCTGAAGGAGTCCTGACACTGGGCGCTTTCTGTTTCAGCTTATGAATATGCTAAAATTGAAATAATGATTGAGCATAAGAATGTAGAACTGTACTAATTAAACATTAAGCTCTTGGGGCTCGATAGTCTTAATTTTTTTCCTCTCCAGAAGTATAAGAAGTTGTACTGCAGGGTTGTTCTTAAGAGAACCATAAGTAACAAGGAACCTCTGGTGGCATCTAAAATTGGTTGCCTGTTTTGTTCTTTCACAGTTAGCACAACGTGGACTTTCTGCTCTGGGCCTGACCAGCAATTCTACTCTGTTATTGCATTCCCTTTTTATTGGCTACCACTAGCTGGTAACCTGGGAGCAAGGACTGCCCTGAATGTTTCCAAAGGGTGTCTTGGAAATATGGATATAGTCAAAAACAATGATTCACATTAATATTTTAATTTTCATCATGTTTTACAACCATCTCACTGTTCATCAAGTGAACAAATAGCTAGCACGTATGTATTTTTTACTGCAAAATCAAACAGAAGAGACAGAGTCAGATCTCTGTTAAATCGGTGTCAGGAGACCAACCATCTGTGTCTGTTCAGGAAAAGGAGTTTAAAGTATATGTGGTCATTTCTCAAAATGAGGCTGGGTCATTTTGCTTGGTCAGTCTGTCACCCCATTTGTTTCAGTCACCCACCATGGGTAAATTTCAATAACTATATGGAAGTTTTATTGAATGTGTTATAAGAAATAAACCCCTTGGAATTTAGATGCTTTAAATCTTGTGCATTTGAAAAAAAAAAGCCATCTTCATCAAATAATTGAATAAGTGCTCACATTTTTTATCAATACTATTGTTTATTGCCATTACTTCATAGTATATGTTGATAATTAGCTTTTTCCCAGTTCTCCAGTATCCTCTTTTTCCAGAGTTCTGTTAAAATCTGAGGACCCAAAAAACCCTGAAAAATCTAGGCGTCATCATTATCAACAGTACTGTTTAATTTTAATACATGCATTCTATTACTTGAAAGCAAAAGTAATGAAATATAATTTCATAAAATGCATCTCATTAGAAAACAGTCTGCATCGTAGTTGAAAGACGCAAAGCTTCACAGCAGCATTGCTGAAAACTTAGATTATTTTTTTTTTATTTTATTTTATTTTTCTCCCATGGAGTTACTAATTTAGTATTGCTTTTTATACCTGTGTAGGTTGTAAAAATTACACATTGCCCTACTTTGCTGACTAGGGAAGGAGACAGGATTCGCAGCAATGGAAAATTTGGAGGTCTTCAGAATAAAGCTCCTCCAATGGACAAACTCAGAGGAATGGTATTTGGAGCACCCATGCCAAAACTTTACTCTACTTTCTCTGGACAGATAGGTGGGTTAATGAAGTCATGAAAACACAGAACTTCCAAAATTAATTGCTTACCTATGTTTGTTATTCTCTTATATGATATAAAAAGGAAAACTTCAATTTAGCATAAAGTTATTTTAAGACATATGACCTGTACAATGTCCTGTTTATGAATTTCCTTTTTCTTAAAAGCTTACAGCTTTTAAATTTCCTGTAAGAAAATATAATAAACATTAGATATTCCTCCTTTTTCTTAGTCATATTAAAGAAAGAGTATAAACAGTGATAATCATTCAAACAGCAGGTGTGAGAAGCTTGAGCTGATAAATTCCAGCATCCTTAAAAAACAGAAGTCTTTCTCTGGAAACACTATACATCAATTTAGAGGTTCTTACTGTGCAAGTAAGCTCTGTGAAGCAGAAATTCCTGTTCTCATCAGAGTCACGCACAACAACATTTACATTATTTCCCTAACAAGAAGGTACCTTGTACTTCCTGTGGGATCACTTACACTGCATTATGTGCTGGGAGTCTTCCAAAGAATAAAGGTTAGAAATGAAGTTAAAAGATGGCAGCTTCAACATGTAACAGCTGACCTGATTGATTTGTAGAACATTGAAAAGTCTTATTCACAAATAAGGTTGTTCTTAAATACTTCATTTTCAAAAGAAAGGATACGAAGTTTTTCCATGACAGTATTTCTAGAAATGTGCAATGGGGAGGGGTGGGAGGAGAACGAGAGAGAACGCATGTACCTATTGAAGTAGCCTTCTATATAAGCAAACTACTTAACATTGAACAGTTGAGGGAGAAGAAGACTAAAAATATCTTTCCTAGGCATTTCATAAATAGAAAAATATATTAAAGTATAAATTATAGTAAAATATAAAAATACATATAAAAATATATTACATGTGAAAAAAACATAGCAAGCATTTCAGCTACAGACTGAAATACACTGGGTTAAGCACACTTTATATTTGCCTGTCAACTCATTTGCAATTGTTGAATTCAATTATTACCCAATGTGAATTAAATTGGAATTGTCTATAATTTAATACAGGAACAATTATGGTAGAAGAAAAGGGTGTGTTTTAATTTCACTTGGATAGTTACTAGACATTTAGAGGAAAATAATAGTGAAATTCCATATAAAGGACAGCACTCCATTACACAAGACTTGTTTTGAACTGAATTTCAGCCTTAACATTAGTTGTGACTTGCTCCTCTTCTATGCTTGTAGCATAAAAGGATAGTTACTTAAACTGTGATTACACTGACAAGGCACTTCTAAGATAAACTCTACTAAGAATTTACAGTGCCTTTTGTCAGTCTGCAGTAACTATCTATGTGAATGCTTTCACCCTGTGGTAAATGTAAGGTAATTTAGCGTTCTGTTAAGCTTTGTGCGAACTCCCTCGTATTCACTACAAAGTAAAATGAACAAGCCTGGGTTAACGTGCTTGAACCCTTTCTTTAATACTTGACATATTTATTCAATGCCTGGACAAAGAAAAATTCTTTGTCTCGTGTTAAAAGAGGAACAAAGTTTATGAGCAAAATATCTACCGGAGTCTGTTGCTGTCTCCTTGTTTAAATTTCCATAGGTGGGACAAAATGAAACTCAGCTGTATTCTCTTGTTCCACAAGGTGGACTAGAATTCAAGTCAGTAATACAAGCTTCAGCTTTGTAGCACTAAAAGTAAAACATACGACAAGCACATTCAGTGGCATCAAAAGTAGGTAACTCAGTTTGGAGCACACAAGCAACAAGATGTGTAAAGAAATACCTGTTTGCCACATCATTTTCACAGTTTGCTGGTACTTTACTGTGATCTAAGATACAGGCTCAAAAAGAAAGGAGAAATCAGTCTGTCTTTAGAGTTATTTTAAGAACAGCCACTGGTCCACTGTAAGTTTGGGTGCGTTTTTTTAAGTAGTGCTTTTTGAAAGGTATGTGTTCTTGTGAATCTTATACGTTGTCTGGATTGTGTTGGGTAGCCTTCTAACTCAAAATGACTACATATTTACTGTTTTGTGTTTTATTATTTTATTCTTCAATTAGATCTTCTTCAGCAGTACCGTGCAGCAGTGGTGAAACTTGATAACGTGAATAAGGACCTTGATTTACATTTGCAGTCACTTAACACTCCAGAAGCGCTGAAGAAAAAACAGGAACTTGCCGAACAAGAGAAAAGTCTCAAGCTAATAGAACAAAAATTGGGTAGGTTATTGTATTCTATTTTTTGTCCTAAAGGAGGAGAACTTATAAGTTCATCCCAGACATATTCTACTCTTACAAACTAACAAGTTCAACTATGAAGGAAGACTGTTAAAATCTGTACGTAGTGTGATACTGTGGATATTGCCTAGACCAGCACTGCCCTGCAATGTGTTCAGACAATAAAAATGTGGTCAGTTAGTGTCTTGTGAACATGAAACTATGATCTCACTAATATGAGATTATATAACTGTTAGTCTGGCTGGCCCAGTCGTAGAGAACATTGACATTCTTTTTGAAATGACTGCGTAGTAAAGAGCTGAATTGCTTTTGCTAAGGAAACACAATCAAAACATTGTACTACAAAAAGAAACATCCCTAATTCTGCAAGGATAGTATTTTGTAGTTAGAAATGTTTTTCATGTCAATATCAAATAATTTATGATATTTCAAAATATATTTAGAACACCAATATATACTCTGTGACAACTATAAATAAAGCGAATGTTTTTACCTGTCATCTTTTAATTTAGTTTCAGACATAAGGTTAACTACAAAATTTATGGCATGTCTAAATTGGAGCCTTACTTTAAAGGTTTAACACCAGTGTTACAGGACACATTTATAACCAATAGGATTAATATTTTTTTAAAATTTGTGCTTGCAACTTTTTCATAGGTATGACTCCATCAGATAAAGTCACTGAATCACTACTTCAGCCTATAATGTTAGATATGTCTGACACCCCCATTCCCCCCAAAAGAATGCGAAGAGAAACAGTAAAAAAATTGTATAGGTAAGTCTATTCTGCATCTAGTCATTGTTTTCCCATATCCTGAATTCAAAGCAAAAACTAGTTTGGTTTTTTCATGGGAGATATTTTTTTTTTTTAGTTCTTATTTGTATACATTAACCAACAATGAGTAGAGTTTGCGTAAGGCTGATTTTCAAGGTAACTTTTATTTTCTTTGAAGTTTCTGCTGTTATTTAAGCTTGATATAAAGATTTGCTTGCTAATTCTAATTGTGTTTCTGTTTATGAACTGATTGATTGGCATCTTTGTGCATTCACATTCCCTGTATTTTCTGGTATATTCAACTCTGTTATACCCCAGAAATACTTGAGATGGCTTTGTCTGTAAACTCTTTTAAGGTTCAATGTCAAATACTGGGCAGATGAACAGAGAAAGAATCATGCTTACATAATTTCTAAGTAACTGTCTGAGGTGAGCTGGTGGTAAATTATTTAACTCTGTTATGTCTTTACCTGTGTATCTGCTTCTACATTACCTCTGTGGCTAATGAACATTTGTACACACACACACACAAACAAACAACCAAAAAAAAATAACCAAAAAAAAAACCACCAGAGAAATCGTAAGTCTGTATTTTTAAAATGACATGGAACTGATTTTCCATTTCTCATGTTTCTCCTCATGATTGCATCATTGTTGTTGCTGAACTGTGGTCTTATTTTTTAGATTATTTAAATCTTACTCAGTTGTGTTCTGTAAAACTCAGAATGAGTTTTTACTGTATTACTATGTCTCTATTATTTATATTTGTTATTATTTTAATTTTTTATCCACATGTAGAGAACTTGAGTGGTTATGTATTTATCTAGTACTAGGCTGATGCTATTCCTAATTTTAACAAAATAATTACAAGAATAAGAAGCTGTGCACAAATACGGGGTTTATAATATTTATGCTAGTGGGAGCTCTGTGCTTTTGCACCAATTGTATCAAATATATATATAACATATGTCTTTATTTTTATATATATAGAAAAACAGGCTTGGTTTATAAGCTGCTGTGCTATGTTTTTGTTTAGCTCAGAAGAATGGCTCTACTCTCCCGCAAAGAAGCAGCAACAACAGCAACCACTGCAAATACACCCTTCAGAATTTAATGGGACTCCTCGAAAGAGAAAGGCATAGACTGATGAGACTTGCTGGAAATAGCTATGTATTGAAAATGTGAATACGTTCAGTTAAAGGAAATATTCATGTTGTATTACCCGTTATTATGAAGATTTTTATACTGATAGATATAAATGTATTTCAGTTAGTAGGAACAAAAATTTAAGTATTTAACATTGATACCCTAATTTTTATATAGTTAATTTTCATTTCTAAAAGCTTTCAGAGTTTTTATGTTCATGTGTGGAAAAAGTTTAAAATATATCCTTTTTTATTTATGAAAAAAATCAATCTTTTCAATAAAACTGCTTCAATACAAAGCACTGCCACTATAACTGATTGTAATAATTAAGTCAACAGATTGTGCCATGAAATGAGATTTTCATTTAAAAAGCATCCCTGGCTGTGTTGGGGAAGAGAACTTTTCTGGACTGCTCTTTTGAGATGGATGAGGTGTCAAGGTAATACCAATTTAAAAGGGAGGGTTTGAGCAGCGATATACTGAGATCTAACCACAGCCGTTTGTGGAGCCTTCGGACAGTTAACAGCAAGCCGGTATCTAAGGCTGTGTCCAGGGTGTTGACATGGGAATTCATAGCTCCTTCAGACAGTGCCAATGGAAAAAAAAGTAGTAACCTGTGAGTATGAAAAGTGTTAACAGGTTTACTAGGAAGCCTTTTTATGGATTGGGAGAGTAGTGAGGAGGAATACTTCATGGGTGCAAATGAGACATAGTACAGGACCAATGCTAACTACTTTTCAACATCTGTACTAGCACAACCTTCATAAAAGAACTGTGCTGCTTAAACTGATCAAAAATTCTTCCTTAAATTGGTCCTTGATACCAAAAATGTAGCTATGACAGAAAGATTTGAGTAGGAAACAGTGATGTCACTAAGGAAAAAGAAAAATCCTTATAGTTGAACTGTGTGTATGCATTTTAAGAGTTGGAAATGGAGACTTAAGCTGGAGGTACAATAATTGTGTTGGGAAACTGTAGATACCTGGATGGAATTTTACTTTATAAGGCTGTGTCCAGCTTTAAAAAAACAAACAAACAAAACCAACAGAAAACCCCACAAAAATACGATTCTATTGGCTTTCATAAATACCTAAAGAAAATTAAAGTTTTCCATGGTTTAAGAAATGGAGTCTTAAAATGCTAGAGAAAGTAGTCAACAGGTAAATGAGACCAAAAAAAGAAAAAAGAAGGAAGAGCCAAAGGTCACCTCTAGTGATCTGCATCACAAGGACTTTAGTAATATACAGGGCAGAAAAGACCAGGCCTGATTAAAGATACAGTTTCATCCAGGGTCAGAATGAGCAGTTGGAAATAGGCCTGTTTGGATGGAAAAGATAGGGCAAGAGTAGAAAGCTAAACTTGAGAGACAGTATGAAACTGTCTGAATCCATGTAAATAAAGAACACAGCAGGGGAAGGTGTTCAAGGATGTGGACAGGTTGGTTCACACCAGCCTCAAAGAATTTCTGCTCTGGAGTGAAAGTTGATTCCAAATTTATCGATTTATACTCACTGAGCAACAAGCATTTTGGATACAGCTTTTCTGGAAAGGGACTTCAAACTTAAAAAGACACAATGGTATCCTGCTGGAAGTTTCAGAATGCTGGTCACTGGTGCCCATCTCTGACATTTCTAATCAAATGAAATTTCTCCAAATTAAGGATGCATGCAATGCGTTCTGTGGTGGAAGGTTTTCCATAACCTCATGTCTTAAAGGTAGTCTAAATTATTTTAGACATCAATTTGTCTTATTCTTAAAGAAAATAAATATATTCAAATATAACGTAACACCAGCCAAAGATTATGCTAGCCCTGCCTCAGCTGTTTTTTCTAAATTAGACACCAAGACTTGAAACAGGCAGCCATAATGGAGGGTTTGCCATGTCAGAAATCGTCCCAGCACAGTAAGTACTTCTTTTAAATGCATTTATTTGAATTCTGACATCTGCCTAGCCCCAACCTCTGGATGACCTTGAATTCTATTTGATTCAATACCTATTCTAGCAGAAACGTTTTCTTTTTAAACTCATCTTTTGCCTTCAATGGTCAGTGTAGGCACTACCCCTGCGTCATGTGATGTATCTCCCTGCTGGCAGAAGCAAACAAGAAATTAAGGATGGTTTCCAGAGTCATGCAATAGCTATTGGAGATTCCAGGAAAATTCATCAGGGAATTTTCAGGATTTTTCAGCAGAGTGATTGCAGGTTTATTGCAGTGCAAGTTACTGCTTTGTATAGCTCTTTAGGGCAGCTGATTTGGTCCTGACAAAACACTCAAGCCCAGAAGGTAAGTGTCAATTTTTTTTTTTTTCTTTACCCTTTCTTTACTATGTAACAGAGCAAACTAGGGACTAAAAACTAAGGTGTCTATGTTGTGCTCGTTGATTTCATGAGGGTCTGGTGGAGAAAGCTGTGGGAGCGTGAGAGGAAGCGGGTTCTTGCTGCAGCCTGGGCCAGCTCATGGGAGGAAGGAGCTGGTTTCTGATGGAGGCCACAAGCAGCTCCGGGTGGGGAAGGGCTGCTGCCTGCCACCCCACCGCACCGCAGGGAGGCAGAGCAGGGGTGGGATGGAGGAGCGGGCTGCAGGCATGTCGGGTCAGGCCTAGACTGCACTGCAGCCGGTGGCACCAGCCACAGAGCAGGGCTGACTGGGAGTCCCCTTGGTTCCCTCTTGTCTGCTGGCACCTCTCCCAGCCCAGGGAGACAGGGTGTCAACTTCTCCTTTTTTTTCCAAGAGACTCCAAGAGACTCTTGCACGGTGCTGCTCTCCCAACATGAGGTGGTGTCTGCAGTGCAGTGGGCACTAGTGCACGGTGGCACTAGTGCTTGCTGTAATGTGTTTTTTTCAGGGATGCAGTGTCTACAGGTCTGTTTTGTGGTTATTCCTCCATCTCTTTTGCTGTGTGGTTCTAGATAACTGGGATCCAGTAATGTGGTTGGAGGGGAGGGGGAAGTGAAACAAACTCAGTTGTCCTTCTTGGTGAATGAAGCACAACTCAAGTTGTGAGTACTCAAAACAGGTCTAGCTCGCTAAGGTGTATGTGTTTGGTGATACAGCAATCCTCCATTTGAAAAGTCATGGCAGTCAGGTGAAGTCCCTGGTGACTGGAAAAAGAGAAACATTGCACCCATTTTTAAAAAGGGTAGAAAGGAGGAACCTGGGAACGACCGACCTGTCAGCCTCACCTCTGTGCCTGGGAAGATCATGGAACAGATCCTCCTAGAAGCTACGCTAAGGCACATGGAGGACAAGGAGGTGATTCCAGCCAGCCAGCATGGCTTCATCAAGGGCAAGTCCTGCCTGACCAATCTAGTGGCCTTCTATGATGGAGTGACTGCATCAGTGGACAAGGGCAAACCAACAGATGTCATCTATCTGGACTTGTAAGGCCTTTGACGTGGTCCCCAACAACATCCTTCTCTACATTGGAGAGATACGGATTTGATGGGTGGACTGCTTGGTGGATGAGGAATTGGCTGGGTGGTGGCATCCAGAGGGTAGTGGTCCAACAGCTCAATGTCCAAGTGGAGACCAGTGACAAGTGGTGTCCCTCAGGGATCCATATTGGGACTAGTACTGCTTAATATCTTCATCAATGACATAGTGGGATTGAGTGCACCCTCAGCAAGTTTGAGATGACAGTATGCCAAGTCATGCAGTTGTTACACACTTGAGGGACAGGATGCCATCCAGATGGACCTGGACAAGCTTGAGAAGTGGGCCCATGTGAGAGAAGTCCGTGTGGGACCTGCAGAGAAGGACTTGGGGTACTGGTGGATGAAAAGCTGGACATAAGCTGGCAATCTGTGCTCACAGCCCAGAAGGCCAACTGTATCCTGGGCTGCATCAAAAGCAGTGTGGCCAGCAGGTCGAGGGAGGTGATTCTGCCCCTCTGCTCTGCTCTGGTGAGACCTCACCTGGAGTACCGCGTCCAGCTCTGGAGCCCTCAGCACAAGAAAGATATGGAACTGTTGGAGCAGGTCCAGAGGAGGCCACAAAAATGATCCGAGGGCTGGAGCACCTCTCCTATGAGGACAGGCTGAGAGAGTTGGGCTTGTTCAGCCTGGAGAAGATAAGGCTGTGGGGAGACCTGACTGCGGCCTTTCGGTACTTAAAGGGGGCCTATAGGAAAGATGGCAACAATCTTTTTAGCAGAGCCGGTTGTGACAGGACAAGGGGTAATGGTTTTAAACTCAAACAGGGTAGGTTTAGACTGGGTATAAGGAAGAAATTTTTTACAATGAGGGTGGTGAAACACTGGAACAGGTTGCCCAGAGAGGTAGTAGAGGCCCCACCCCTGGAAACGTTCAAAGTCAGGTGGGACGAGGCTCTGAACAAGCTGATCTGGTCGATGATGTCCCTGCTCATTGTAGGGCGGTTGGACTAGATGGCCTGTAAAGGTCCTTTCCAACCCAAAACACTGATTCCATCAAAGAACTCCGCTTTACTTGGTGCTGCTTAGTTCTTTGAAGATTCGTTAAAAATTAGTATTAATTGTTTGGGCAAATGCTGTACCATTCCAGGAGTCAGTTTGCTTCAGACTTTCTGTTCTTTCTGGTTTTAATCCTAGCAGTCGTCTTCTACCGATACCTTCATCCTCCTTTATCACAGTTTATATTTTCTGGCTCCTTGAGTGTACTTCTCTCTTACTTTCTTTTTTTTCCCTTGCGATCACAGCAAATGAGTCAGCATTGTTTTTAAAGGTCATTTCTTCAGCCAGTAGAAGAGGGGTTCTTAATCAAAGACCTTTATGATTATAGAATGTGTCTGGGATTGTGGTGGTTTAATTTTATGGACATGTAATAAAGCATTAGTGAGGAATGTCATTAAAATGTTGCCTGCCTTCATGCATCAACATTTTCTCCCAGTTCATTCTGCTCTCAAGTTTTTTTCATGTTTAGGAAACAAAGCCGGTTAGGATTGCGTTTCATTAGCACACAGCAAGTATAACTGTTTCCACTGAGGCAACCACCATCACAGAGCAGATCTGCAGGCAGTTCCTTTTCACCTGCCAGGATGCAGCCCAGCATGGGAAAAGCCCACATTAGTTTTAGTACTTTCTTTTTAAAAACTGTTTGCTTATCCTCTAGGAATTAAAACGATTGTACTGATGGTAGCAGTGACAGTATCTTTCAGTGTAAAGTAGCTGTTAACTCCCTTTCTGCCTGTTGCTGGGCAGGGTGTATCCAGTGATTTTGACATTCCTGCCACACCAGATCATCTCCTCGGGCTTCGGCAACAGGGGTCATTTCTGTTTCATAAAACGTATAGACATGTGCATGTGCATACACACACAAAGATATATATGTATATGCATACATATAATTCCTCCACTCTTCTGTATTTCCATAAACAGGCTCTTCCACACCCGCTGTGACAACGGAAATGCACTAAATTGCATCAGAGCTCCTGCGCTGCCTAGATGTTCTTTAGCTGCACGGATGCTCTGTCTCTGCTTGTGTTGCATGTCTTCGCTGCAACAAAATGATTCCAAGGAACAGAGCAGTCTCAGCTCTAGCAAACAAAACTTACATAAAAAATGCGTGCACATAATTGAATGCAATTTTATTTTAAACCAATCTGTATGTAAAAATAAGGCACAGTTTCAGATGTCAGAGGCAAAACCCAAGCACCTTCAATTTGCAAATATGTTAATTCCACCATTTTTACTGTAACGTATGTTAACGGATTCTTACAACTCTCGTTAGTTTTGATAGGACTGAGTATTTATGAGGGCTCTAAAGAAATCCCCACTCGTTATTTTGTGGGTAATTATTTTATAGTATGCTAGCAGCTAGCTGTTTACAATATTTAGGCCCTGTTTGTCTGCGCACAATCAAGCACATGTGTAGTTTGGAACAGAAATGGGCCACAAAGACTAGATCTTCCTTCAATTTGCCAAAATTGAAAGTAACACCAGAACTATTTGTTTCACAGTCTTACATAAGAACAAATTACGTAAGGGTTTGGGGTTTTTTTGTTATCTAATAACGTAGTCCCAAGAATTTTTGCCTAAACTATAGAATATTCACTCTTTTTAGCAAAGGTATGTTACATTCTAATTGCTTGAAGGACATTTAATGGGCTCTCATTTCCTATTATTCACTCCCTCTTTATCCCTCATCCTGTTGGCAAATCAACTAAGCCATATCATGCAAGAAATAACAAACTGTTGCATTCAAGCCTAATTTCTAGAACAGGAAAATGACTTCATTTTCCCCCAATGAACTTAGAAGCTTGGAAGAATGGCGAACCAATTAACTAACTGCGGGAACCTCTCATTCATCATTTTTCACAAAAACTTGGTAGGTTAAAAAGTTACTGAATAAAAAACTGGGCTGATGAATTCAAAGTTGCTGCTATTTTGTTTAATGGAAATGATCCCAAAAAACCTAAAAGTTAACTTTCTCCAGTAAACAGTGAAAACAAGTATTTCATTCTACATACACCTCCTGCTTTTAGCACGTTCCTACACCTAGATCCAAAATACAGTAGAGAAATGAAATGGCAGTATCATAAAAATAGTGCTTAATTAAAGACTGCCTCATAATAGACAGGCAAGGTGGACTGGCGTGCTCCCGCTTTGTCTTTCTTTCAAGAACCCATCTTTTTAATTCTTATGGATCTTTTAGCACATACGTGTGCATGTGTGCAGGTATAATAGCGGCCTAAATTAATGACCGCTGTGTGGGAAGATAGAGATCGCAGGTCCAGCTCTGCTCAAGCTGGAAGAGCTGGTTGTGCAAGAGGAAGATTCATGACAGCCTGAGGAATGCAGTGAAAAAAAATCTTCTGAGAAACAATGGAGGAGGCTGCTCTACAAGTTGCTCAAGAGCTTCTTTTCTTCAGCAGAGTCCTGGGGCAATTCTAAGACAGAGGATGTCCTGTGAAAAGTGAGAAGGGGTGGTTAGAATCCTCTTAATGTCAGGGACTTCTGGCAGAAGCAGTCATGAGTGTAGTTTCAGTAATGCATACCAGAGCTAATTTAGTGACGGGAAATCAAACGGAGCTGCTGAAGTGGAAGCATGCTGAAGACTGGTATGCATACGAGAAGCCTTCACATGCTGAAATCAAGCCTGCTTCTGTTGCAGATGGTAGTTTTGGCAGATAAATTGGCTACAGAGAGCTGCCTTCAGTATAGCAACTTCTATCTTCCGTCATCCACACCTGAACTGACCTGAAGGTATACAGCAAGGTGGTTGCAACAGTGTGGTAAAAATGGGGATGGGTTAGATCAATTGCTAAGTTATGGTGTGTTGCTGTTGCAGCGTGTCGCTAGACAGACATGTGCAAGCTTGCAACTAATCATGTCCTTCACTGGCATTTTAACCACCCTTTTGAAGTTTGTAATTACATTCGGAGTGGAGAGCCTTCAGCTGCCCAAGGCAGTTTATTGTCATGCACAGCTTGAAAGGAAAAAAGTCCCTCGGAAAGTGGATGGTCAGGCCAAGACTGACTTATCCAGCTGGACTCTGGATGGAGATTTTACCTACCTGCAGAATTGAGTCCATCCAGGAGTCAGTGTCAGAGCATCCAACCCCCATGAGATTGGACCATTGTTGTCCTCCTCCTTACTCTGCAAACACTGTGAGGCCAGCAGGAGTGCTGGGGAGGGCTGGGCTTATCTCACACTGCATAAAGCCAAAGGGGTCTTTACTTTTTCCTCTTAACCGTTACTGACAGCAAGCTCGTGATGCTGGTTGAGTCTCTCTCCTCTACCAAACTTTGCCACCCACATGTGCCGATGTATTTCAAATATAAACAAGAGCTCTCAAACAAGTCTGAATGGAGGAGTGTGTGGCAGCAAAGGGGGAAGCGTGGAAGCAATGGAGAAGGCATAAGGAATCGGACATCACTGGCTTTGAAACTTGGATCTGAAGTTTCACATCTCCCAAAAGGAGACCTGACAGTTTGTTAGGCCTCTGTTTGTTGTTGGACGCTTCCAAGACTGAAGCAGCTTGGGGTTAGAGATGAACCAGCCATGGAGGCTACTGGCAGATGACTTCAGGAGCCCCCAAGAGACTCAGCTCTGCAGTAGGTGTTCGCTGCTATCAGATGCCGACAGCACAGAGAAGATGAGCAGAAAACCAGAAACTGCTGGCATTCCTTAAAATAAAATCCCAGGTAAGTATGCAAGAAGTAACGTGAAAGCTGAGATGGACACATCTGTCAACATGAGAGAGAGCTACTGTGGTAGATTTATGGATGACCTCACCAGCGAGACTCCTAAAGCCTATTTCTGTTTTCACACTGACAGGTAAGCATAGATTCAGGATTCTACTGCTTATACATTGCAGAACCTCTATGCAGTTTATTTGCAACTTATGCCAAATAACTTGTCCCGAAAGACTTTTTACAAGCCACTTTTCCTCACAATTTTGATCATGTAACTTCCCTGGGTTGCTGAAAGGTCATGGAGACACAATTTTAGGCAAGGTTTGGTGGTACAATAAACTGTTTTTCTTATGGGAAAGGAAACACACTGATCTTTCCAGATTTTTCTATCTTCCCTGTGGGGTTTTTTGTGGCTCCCTGAGCCATCTAATCCCCAGTTACTCAACCACCCACTGAATCACAGTGTGGGAACATGTTCTAGGCTATGCAAGTCCGAGTCATTGTTTATTGTTTATGTTAGTATTTCAGATGTGTAAGGAGCATTTTCTAGAAAATTAGTTAAAGAGGGCTTAGAGAAAGAGAAATAACCATGGGTATATGCAGATATACTTCATGTGCTTTGCATACAAAATGTCAGGTAATCTGGAGAAGAGTTGTTCCTTATATATTGATACACTGATTCTTAAATCCCCTAAATACATTTAAAATGTTCACATTGATTTTTTTTTTTTTCTGAGGTGCTCTACTTCCTCTTATCTTAGAATGGGAATATACGTCACTCTTGGTGTAAAGAAAGAAACATTATTTTCACCAAATGTGTTGAAGTGCAAATAACGAGTGAACTTTTGAACTCTCCTGCATTCTCTGAGGGTCTGGAGGGGTCTGTGCCAGGCTTGGAGAAAGAGCAGAGCGTGGATGCTTTTGTTAGAATTTTGGCAAATGGAATTATCTGGAATTAACATAGTTCGTTCAGATTTGTTTATAGTCCAACTTTTGCGCTCTGGATGCTACTAAGGAAATTCATGATGTTGAATCAAACAGTATATTTTCATGCCGTTTTTTTCTTTTTGCTTTTTCAGGCGGATCTTCTCCATAGCAGAACCACATTTTCAAGTGATCTGTCAGAACTGTTTCACGTTTTAGATCCTCTTGCACTCAGCAGATAAGAAAACTAGCATAGCCATAAACCAAAGGATATTTGCAACATATCTGGTTTAGGGTCCAGCTTATCACTTCAAACTGGACTTCTCTTGAATAAGTGTTACCCAGTTTCTCTTCTGAAAGTTTCCTGTATGTAACAGTGACCCTGTGTCAAATGCATGATAACATTATCAAAATAGAGGAATTTGGGGTCAAAGAGTTTGCTGGTTAGCTCTGTTGCCAAGGCTGACTGTTCCAGATCCTTATAAAGACATGCTGACACATCTCTGTGAGTGTCAAGGACCTGATGATATGGAACATTTTCCACAGCACTACTTGCAATGTGAGCTTTGCCGTTGTTGAAAAACTCTCCTGCTTCTGCAGAGATTTGCATGTGAAAAATAATAATGAAAAATGTGCCATCTTCCCAGGGGATAAGACCTGGAAAGAATTCTGGGCTCTTTTTCCAGAGTTCGCAAAGCAGAAAGCAGTTCAGTGTTCTGCATGAAATTGCCATTTTGCAAAACATTTACAATATGGTTAGAGCTTTGGAAATTAGCAAGTTTACTAATCGTTACCTCATTCTTTTGTTCTCAGCTTTCAGAATGTTCCTGAATTTCAAAATTATAGCTATCGCTTTTACGTCTGCTCTGTCTTTGGAACCTATTTGCCATATTTTGCATGCACGCTGACTGTATATCTCCCTTCACTCCTTCCAGCAGTGCTCCCGATTCCTGGGAAGAAGGAAATTTGTGAGAACATTCCTCAGGTTTTAGGCAATGCCCATTATTGCTCTTGGAACACTTTGACAAAGCAACTACACAGAGAGAGACATACAGAAGTAGTCAAATCCTGTTAAAATTCACTTGGGTGAAAAATAAATAATGCCATCTCAGAATCCATAACATCTAGAGCTTTCATCTGTGTGATTTCCTCTGTCAGCTTATCTTTTAAAAAAGATCTGTTTCCTAATCCTCTGCATATATATATTTAGTAAAGATTGAGAAAGATTTGTGAATGGTAAATGCAAATTTCCTCTCAAAAGAAAAAAGGAAAACCAGAATCTTTAGGATAAAAAAAGAACTATCCGATTATCTCTGCCAAAGGGTCCGAAAGGCTTTGAAGATGAAGTGCTGTATGTCATTTCATACGATTAATTTTTTTCTTTCCTAAACTTCAGGTTAAGTTTGCTGGTATAAATTCCTCCAGGATGGAAATTAAAGATGATTAAAATAGGATTCATTCCCATAGGCAGTGATGCAGTAGACTTCTGTGGGAGCTGCTGGCTATTCTGTACTACTGAAAATCAAGCCATTGGATTTCCACCCTCAGAACACAATACAGTGGCTCTCTTTCGATGCCCGTTTGTGTACATGACAGTGATGACAAGTAGTCTTGATCTGCTCATCGACTGTTATAGCTGCAAAATCTGGCTGGTTTGGATGATCTGTCATTTAGTAACCTGCACTCAGAGTTAAGGTTTTAAAACCAAATGTTTTCTCCCTTTTTGTTTGTTTAAAACATCAGAAAAAGAACCAAGGTTCCAATAATTACTAGAGAGCAGCTGTGGATGGGTCTTGTCTTTTTCAACACTCTGGTCCTCTACTGCACTGGATAAATGTCTTTACCAGAGGCAGAAGCCATCATTCGTCTACATGTGTACAATCTTGAATGTTCCAAAAGTCTGAATTTGGGGGCCAGAATTCAGGCTTCCCATCTGAAATGGCTCGCAGAGTCTACCAGCCAAGATGCCCTCTGTACAAATTGATTTCCTGTATTGTAGAATCAAAGGCACTGCCTGGTAGGAAAAGCAAATAAAAAGGGTTGGTGTTGGTATTTTGCCTAGTTTCACAGCAACTGCCCACTTTCCTTGATACCCTGCAGACCTGTCTGCTAGTGGTCTAAGAACCACAAATGGATGTACTGTGCATTATCAGCAATATCTCAGCTACAGCACCAACTGCATGTACACTCAGCAACTTTGTAGTTACTGCTTTTGCTCGCTTTCACAGACTGCGTGTGCTTCGCACAGAGCGTGGAACCCCCAGAGGCCCCTCGCCCTCAAAAGGCCCAAGCCAACCTTGTCTGTAAGAGCAGTGAGGTTTCGTTGTCAGTGTACTATCTTTCGTAACCATTTTTTGCCAATTGCAAAACAGGACCAGACCCTAGAGACGGTCTGTAGAAAAGGATTGTTTTGTTTCCACCCCTGGATGTGTGTCCAACCTATGTTGCAATGTTTGGCTGTGGACTTTTGTCTTTTTTTTTTTTTTTTCCTTTTTCTTTTTGTTAACTGCCTGAAAACAAAAAAGTATATCCATGCAAAGGATCTAGGCTTGAATTTTAAGCTGGGCTCCTCACACTTAGAATCACTAAAACCTGGAAGCAATTATGAAGCCTGAACACTCACTCGTCTCAGAAGAGTTTTGCAAGTCACCAAGAAATGAGTCAGGCATGAAGTGCTGGCTGCAGATTTAGGGGGCAGCTGAAATACCCAGTTACCACAGACTGAATTGAGGGAAAAGAAGGGAAAGTGTTTAAGTTACAGCAAGTAGCTATTCTTCCAGTTTCACACCAATAACTCAACCCAGATAAACGACTGTGTACCAAAGAAAGCTTACACACAAGGAAAATGGAATAAAGTAATTGTAAAGGAAGGCTGAACGGTAAGATAGAAAAGTGAAGAACTCTGATTCCATAATTAGATCTAGAAGTTAATTAAAGTCTTTTTTGCCTTTTAACATGCCACACAGCAAATAGTGCTTTAAGATAATCTGCACTGCCAATTCCAGAACTGGAACTCCAAAGGGCTGCTGAAAGTCAGAAGCAGTTGGATAAAGAGCCTAAGTTATTGCAAAGCTCTAGCCATAAAAAAAAAACAGGAGACTGGCTTAAAAGTCAGGAGAGTTAAAAAGTGTACAATTCTTTGTACTTGCCTTTTTGTTTCTGTCTGTAGGACGGTTTTGAGTCAGGTTTTCAAATTACTCTCTGCAAAGGAATGCCAGAACTAACTTTTTCTTGCAATACAATCTGAAGTGCTCAAATCACACTGGAATTCCAGGAACTGGAGCTTGAATGAAAAAGCAAAATGTGTGAGATGCTGCAGTACTAAAAAAAAAATGTAGAGACAAATGAAGCACAGTAGTTGCAGAGATTATTTTTTGCGCCTCATTTTTTAAAAGAGAAGACTGATGTAACAAAATACATCCCATAATCTAACCATGATAAGATATTCCTCCTCCATCAGGGTTACACTCTGGTAACTTGTAAAGTCCGCTGAACTGATCAGACCTCTCTGGGAATAAAGCTCTTGGGAGCATTCCCACTTTTTCAGGGCAAAAAGGACAACTCATGCATGAGGCAGTGAAGTTTTGGCTGTCTTGGGATACAGTCAGTGAAGTGGCTCTTGTGAGTTATCTAAAACTCATCTAACGCTCTTCAATTATACACAAGTTGATGTTTCTAGACACTTGGCTTACTTTATATGCTCTGGATACAGATGATGTCTTCTGTGAAGAACTGTCCCCAGAATTCATGCTAATTTTCTGCAGTATATTATTTGCAGTGAAATTACAGCATAACAATTTGCAGTGACTTCCTTGACCTCCAATTAGGAAACATCCTAATGTGCTTCAGACAATTTATTTTCCCCTAGTGCGGTTTAAAAATATGTCTACAGCTACAGCCTCTGTGATGTTATTTCTTTATTAATGACAAACTTCAGGGAAACAGTAGGAATGAGCTGGTGGGACGTATTCATTGAATGTTTGCCTTCAAGTGGCCTGTTGGTGGTAACATCGGAAAACTGTTCAAACCGAATGCCTGGACTGACACGAAGTAAAAACTGACACAGCAGAAATTGTCCTGTTTCTCCACCATTAAATTTGAAAGGAGAGAAAAGAGAGCTGATGTATTTCTAAAGAGCAATGACCAACGTAAGCTTTTCATTTCGTTCAGAAAGAGGTACTCAATGTGAAAGAAAATATCAAAACTCCCTACCCCTTCTCCTCTGCTTTCTTCCCACTGCCTCCCCCTCCATCCCAGCCTCAGCTGGCCTACAAAACTTAGCGTGGGTGCTGTTATTACTGGAATACAGGGGAATTTCGTCTGGCACAGAGTTTAACCACTTCCCAAACTGAAATGGGCTATACCGCTTTATGCACGATAACCCCATCCGTATCCACAGAGCCTTCTCTGGCTTTAACACTGTTAGTACAACTGAAGTGGCAAAACGCTCTCTAGAGACCAGGCCTTGGCACAAGGCTTGTGACTGTACGACACTGAAGACGACAGGACTCTGATTTTGTTCAGATCCTCTAGCATCACGGACAGGTACCTACAAAACAGGATTCCTTCCTTAATCATTTCTTATCCTAGAGCAGTAATGACCCCAGTGTGGTGTTCTATAAATGGCCAAAGGGAATAAAAAAGAAAAGCCTAACACCAACAGGGACAAAGAGTATTAACAGTCCCTGACAGAGTTCATCCTAAAGTTTGGGTTCCATTTTAACTGTCATTAAAAAAGTATTTTAAATAACACTCTACGAGCCTGAAATTCTGTGCTCCTAAAAGCGAATGCTGTAAATAATGCCAGATGCCCTGAACTGCGTCCATGACTGAGTTCATTCTTGAATGCATGCTGCTATACATAAATTCTTCATATCTTCTGTTCTCTTCAGTAAATTCTGAAACCATGAGTTCATTTTACCACTACTGCATACAGTCTTGTTGTTCAGTGAAAGTCTTACAGTCATTTGATCCACCGGTTTTCAGTCCACCACACAGGAATCACACCAGCAATGTTCGTAATTTTTAACTTCTTCTCCATCAACCGTCATTCCTGTAGATCTTGCCCTTCCAAAACGATATAAAAGACACATCCTCCTTTGGCAATGGGTATTTCCTTTTAACAATAAAAGACAAATCAAAGAGGATACAAGTCCGTGGCCGATCAAGAATGCTCATCTGCACAGCCTGCAGCAGGAAGGGTGCTGAAGTGTAGGATGTGTCTGAAAGAATCAGAGGAAATGGTGTCACCACGAGGTTTTGATCTCAAGTGGGAAAAAGGAATTCAGGACTGAGCTGGACTCATCTCATAAATGACTTACTACTGAAATCTCTGAGATCTTCTAAAAACCAAATATCAGTGTTAGTAAATACTTAGCTAAAAAATGTTATGATGCAGAATGGAAACTTCAGTGGTTAGATATGAGCCAGTTTAAATATATATTTAGATATTCCTCACTTTCTGCTAGTTGTAATTAACTCCAAGGCCTACTGCTTGTTAGGAGGCATGCATTCAGACCTATCTGCCCGCCTCTCCCAGTACTGGGAAGAAACAATCAAGAAGGCCATCGTATGTGGAAAACACTTCTGTACTTCGCCATTCTCCGTGGACTTTGCTAACCAAGTCATGGCATTGCTTTAACCCAGTATGTCTGAACAAAAGAATATTTGGGTTTGTTTAATTAAGCTATTGATTCTTGCCTGAGATTTTCAAGAGGAGGCAACAGAGCGAGGTGCACAATGCATACAGATGGTATCCAGTGATGTTATCCAGCAGAGGCTTGACTGAAACAAATCTTGCGTGCTTAACCTCTAGTTTTCATGGAGATGCAGCCTTTTAACTGCCATCAAAATCGATGGAGCCGAGTACTTACCTACTTTAAGGAGGTTGCCCTTGGCTCATTTAGCCTGCTTAACTGATCAAACCAGTGCACTGCTATCACCAGTTTATTCAACTGCAGCCCTGGGAAATTCCATACAAATGGTTTGCGTAGTCTGATTAACACAGTTAGACACACAACTAGGACACAATGCGAAACATTTCTTGAGAATAATTTCTAGAACAATCTCTAGACTAAACACACATTATTTTTTGTAGATGCTATGAACAAAATTAGATATAAGCTTTCCTTTTTTTTCCAGTTGAATATGCTTCTTGGTGTATTTCTCTTTGCAACTACACATCCCTTCAGAAGGTATTTAGGGTTCAACAGTGTTAACGTTTACAGACAGCCTCTCCCCAACATACAGGGGGCCTGAGGAAGAACAAACACTTTCCCCTCAGTCCCAAGTAACAGAAATTCATGTCAGAGTACATGAAGTGCAAGAAAGTACGATACAATACAATAAGGCAATTGTTTGAATAACAACATTTCACAGGATCTGAGCATATAATCAGAGCAAGATGCTGCCCATCCTTACACCTCCCATCCTTAACACCTTCCGCACCTTCTTACCTCCAACGCCTTTTTGTGCCAGTTACACCCTTCTGCAGCCTCTTATGTTTCACTTCATCTTCTTCCTTCTTTTGTTTAGCGTCTCATTTCTTAAAATTGCCACCTCCTTCGAAACTCTCGAATGATAAACAGAGAGAATCGAAAGCAACTGCAAAAAATTATCAGCGAGTTTTCTCTGCCTTTCATATTATGATGAAACAAGCCGTGATTTGCCACAATACAATACTGGAGCTCACAGGTGTGCTGAGAAACAGGCAGCTCATATCATTTGCTGCCTGAGTCTGACCTGACTGTAAACTCTTCGGGGTAGAAGCTACGTGTTTGTTTTTATTAATTGGATTGTGGTAGCCTTACCGTTACATAGGGCGTCCTGCTCCCTTAGTCGGTCTGTGCACAAAAAAGCGTTACAGCCTCATCCTGTATTTGTAGCTGCCATTGCCATTCTACGCGAAAGCACCTTTGGGTACTGCGCAGGGGGACAAAATTGCCTTGGGGAAGGGTGACAAGAGTGATCTGCTAAAAGGGACTCTTCTCCCCGCTTCCTCCCCATAGTTTTGCATTTCTGGGGAGCGGTCTCACTGGCTGCAGGTACCAGGGCCCGGAGCTGTCATTTCACTTTGTTCACCAGAAGCTGCGGCCATACGATTTGTGTTGTAGTTTTCGAGATTGAGGACAGCCACATGCCATCATTATACCATTAAAACATAAGATAAGATTGGAGAAGGCAGATGAAAAAAAGAGATTTGGGGTTTGTTCTTGTCTTTTATTTGGGTTTTTGCACCTTTGAGCTGCCGTAACCTTAATGAGAATTTACAGGACAAATAACGAGCAGCACCTTCTACCAGGGAGAAACTAGAGAAGCTGAAGAAATTTGCTTAGTGTCCAAATGGCTGAATCAGAAAAATGAGCTAGCCTATATAAATCCTCTTCTAAAAACACTCTGTGACTGCAGAGAGGCATGAAATATTTGTGGCCGTGGTCTTTACCTAATGAGGTCTTACTTAAAATATTCCTGGCATTTTTGTGTTTGGTTAGCTCGCTTTGAAACACAAAATTTCTTTAAGAACCCTAATTCTTCCTTACGGCGTGCAAGTTGAGCAAAGTTAAATTTAACGTTGCTTTTGAACGCAAAATAGATACGAATCAGAAGAAATGGACACAAGGCTTCCTTAAAGCTTGTGGTCATTTTTTTTGATAGGGAAATAATTAGGCCAGGAGTTATTTTTTCCAAGGAAGTGAGAACCATGTTGTGAGTTACAGTATTAGGTCTTATCTACATCAAGAATTTCCACCTCTTGTTTTCAGGAAGAGCTTCTTATTTTACTATTAAATGGACTTACTGCATTTTTAGTCAATTCCTTGAAATAAACCAACACCTATTATGCCTAAACTGAGATGATAATGGCTGCATAGAAACTGGCACCTGTTGTGGTTAAACTCACATAACCTTCCCCCTTAGTTAAAACACCGGGAACTTCAGCAAGAGACTGGATACACCAATGAACAAGGAATTAAAGCTCCAGAATCATGTCATTTTCTATCAGGAACAATGTAATTGTTTAAAAATTGGTTGACAGCTTTGTCCCAAACTCTGTAAAGTCATGTGCCACTCTTTCTTTCTTTTTCAGCTCATCTCTAAAAGATAGTGAAAGCTGAAATCTGACACGTTCCATCAGAGAGGGGTACATTAAAAGGGCAGTGCATGCCATGAAATGCTGCAAGCTGCCCCGTATCTGAGGTTAAGGACTGCACAGTAATTACTGCCTGCAGTTTTATTCTTTATTCTGAAATATTGCACTACCCTCAGAGGTGAGATATCAAAACCAGAGTAACCAATATGTCTGCAACCAAATATGACAATTCTTGATTTCATACCAAGCAAGATTGGAAGAAACTCTTTACAGCAAGGGTAAACAACACATGCAGTTTCAGACCCAGTCTGTAAGTACATTTCAGCAATTTGCCTGCAGGATTTTTGAATGGTCTGTGCGCAGGTAGCTTTGTACGAACCAACTTAGTCCTATTCTATGTGCAGGTTAGAGCAGTAGTAGCTGTGGAAAGAAAGAAAGAGCATTATGCATCTTCTCCACTGAGGTCACTTGGCAATTCCACCAACTCAAAGATAAGCAGACACAAAAGAAACCTTTTCCCCATACTTCCTCCTGCCTCCCAGCCCAGCTCATCTGCCAGGAAATGCTGATCTCCTCTGATCTTCTTTCCAGTGCTCTCTAACTTCTTCTGCCTTTGCACGTGTGTCAGCCAGCCTCGGGCTCTTCACCAAAAGGTCCTGTAGAGCATTAAAATATGAGAGAGCGCTTATCTTTCCTATGGAAGCAGTGTAGTCTTTAATTGTTATTTCTTTAGTTGTCATGACTATTCAGTACAAAGCAGATAGGACGTTCCACAAGCGTGGCATACTTGTGGTTTACAATGCTCCAACACACGGGCAGATCATTCTTCCTGATGGAGAATAATGTATACTGATCTCTGCTGTCCTGCCTTGAAGCCTTGACCAGACCGTAACAGTGCGCTCAGATAGCTGCTCCCAGGGACTAACCTTTGTTTATTTTGTTCTCTGGCCAAAACCATGACTACGACAATAAAGAACATCGGTTTTAATACAAACATTTAATGCATGCCACAACTGGGCAATGTTTGGGCTGCTTGTAATTCATTGATTTGTTTTTCTGTTCAAATAAGTAAACTTAGCACAAATGTTTTCCCTCCAAAAGGAAATAACGCCAAGGAAGGAAGGCTGCAGTTGCCAGGTTGACCACCCATGCGCTGAAAGATCCCCGAGCCTGTTCCCCGAGCCCATACGACACCACACTGCCAGCGCCTCGATGGGCAAGTACAGCACTTTGGCTAGGTGAAGATGTGGCCTGAGCGCTGGTCAGGGCCACAGTGGCTATTTCTCTGCATACTCCAAAGCTGCTCAAGTGGATCTCTGCTATAGACCTTTTTTGTGGAATTAACAAAATCTTCATAGTTGTGTAACTGCTATGGCCCTCCAAGGTGGCTCTCCAGTAAAAAGAAACCAAAATCTTCTGCTCTCCCTCCTCTCCTTTGTTTATTTAGTCACTCCTGACTAGGGCTTGGATTTCTTCTTTAAGTTAACATGTTTATAAACAATAATTTTATTAACATCTGCTACCTACTTTTCATTCAGCCATTAATTTTCATTAAACATACACAGCTAAATATGTGTCTGGCTGACTTCAGAGAGGTGATTACACATAAACATTTCAAAATTGAAGCCTGACTCTTGCAGTGGGGAATAATTTTTGCAAAGATACTGCAAAAAAAGCTCATGATCTGATCAGAGTGGGAAGGAGTTGGAGGACACCAATCCTAGACTTGAATTAGAAATGTTAATGTTGACATTAATGTTAAGATTACTCTGTAGTGACATATACACCAGGCCAAATGAATAGGACAGGGCTGTATCATGTCTCTGCAAAAGAGTATTCAAATTTCTCCTTCCCCACGGAGTGCTTTTCCTGGTACATCCTAACCAGCATGAGTCATACAACTCAATCCAAGCCTTCCTCTGTTAGCTTGGAGTTTCCTACAGCTTCCTTTCAAACTTTTCTTTGTTCCCTAGTACCAGTTTCATCTTTCCAGAGGGACGCTGTGACCTGCTTTGACTCACGGACGGAGTTAATACGGCACCAAAGGTAAAGCCAGGCTACGCGCAGCTGTAGGCTGGCTTCTTGCATCTGATGGCCAGGTTGGGAGTATCTGAAAGACCTTCTGTGCCACAGACACAGACAAGAGAGCTTTTTTATTAAAGAGAAGCATCGAGGGAGTACAAAAACCTCTCCTAAAAAACACTCACCTCAGGTTATTATGGCAATTTTTTGAGGTGGTGAACCTGAAGCAAAGGAACCCAGAATTCAGAAAGCAATTTATTGCTGAAATCTACAGAAAGAGCTGACAACGTAAGAGAGGTAAACTGCAGGGAGAACACCATTTCCTCTCCATGCACCACGCCATTAAAGACAAATTTATCTTTTGGAGTTCTGCAGCAAATACTCTGGTAATGTTTTTGCGATTTATTCTGCGTGGCTGCTCTGTGCAACTTTCTCTCTCCGGCAGACCCTTACACGCGGCCCGAGCTGTTTCCCCGTCATTATCCTGTTACAAAGTCTGAAAGCGCGGTTGATCTTGGTGTGGAAAACACAGACAGGCTGCTTAGTAAAGAAACGAGAACTTTAAAAGGCCCTCCTCGGTGCACTCGCAGGCTACACGCCCCGCTTGGAGGGAGGGGTGGGAGGGATGCTTTCCATGCACTGTAAGAATCATCTGGGATTTCTGTGAATTTTAGAGATGAGAGGATACAGCACAGAAAAATAAAGCGTGAGCATTGCTGTCTCCTTGAGAGCACTATTAGCCTTCATACTGACACTCTGAAATAAAACTAGTTACACCCACAGAAAAAATGCAGCCATAAGCAGAGCTGGGACCGCATGTCCGGTGTGCACCTGAGCTGAAGAATTCTCCTGGCAGAGCCCAGTTTCTGTTCTGATTGTTGTTGCATCGGCTGATATCATAGGCCCAGTGTGAATATCACAGGAGTTGAGGTCAACTCCCTGCATCTGCCCAGATTCATCCATTTTCTATTCAGCTCAATACTTCTCAGCACAAGTCATCCTCTGCTGTTACTCCTTACCGAGCCATCACGCAGCCACGCGTAAAACTTCACTCCCTGCGGCAGCGCTTGCATTCAAATTCCCACAGAGCTCTGGTTTCAGCAAGGAGAAGCGAATGGTCCTGCAGGATTTCGTTTTTCATTGTTATGGTTTATTTTAAATGAAACAAACTCAAAAATACACTGTGCTTTGCAGCGGAAGAAGTCTCACCTACCCTTTTGAAGTAATGGCAGCAAATACTATCAAAGTCCCGTTCCATCACACGTACAAAGCAGTTGATCCAGCCAGTAAAGGGACAACTCCTCTGTATCAGAAAACAGGAGACTTTCTTGCACAGTTCTTGGGTGAACAAGCATTTTTCCAAGGACAGAGTCCTGAAATTACAGGCAACTCCTGACTTGTTATCTGCCATATTCATGGGGTAAGCAAAAGGCTGTAATGACTCTAACGGTGCCCCGAGTTGTGTCTGACCACGCAGTCGAGCCTGTAGTTTGCAGGTTAGAGAGGTGCCCTCATGGCAAATCAGGTAACGTCTGCCCTACCTCCCTTGGGCAAGGTGTAAGCTCAGCTCTTTGCGTATGGAAACATGCTGTTGCTTCATGCTCGTTTTGTTTAAATCAGCCTACTCATTTTTGTACTATGCAGTCATTCTCAAGACGGGCATGACCTCACTCTTTCATTGCTTAATGGTTTTCCCTTTGTGGGACAACGTACAGCTCTTCCATGTTGCTCATCGCTTTTGGAAAAGGACCAACTTCAGGAGTTCCTCGACTGGATGAGGAGGAGAAAAAGGAAGAGCGAGCCTTCTTCATGGCTTTTTAGGGACTGAACTGTAGCCTTGCTTTCTTCAGGCTGGAGAAACTCCAAATAATTTCTGCCAGCACAAATAATGACGCCTGAATGGCATGCTCTTGCAAATGTAAACAGTGGCACAGCAAATTGTTTAACCTTTGTCTGAAGCGTAATTTCTTAGAGAGTGAGGTGCTACCCTCTCGAAAGCAGCTGCAGGGCGTTAGGAGGGTGCCATTTTTTCAAGTGAAATGGGACAGATGGAAGCGACAGAATAATCTCATATTTTCCCGTTGCTACTTACGACCAGAGAAGTGCTCATACACATCTGTAAGTGGGACACATTTCTCTTGGGGGCAGAAAGCTTTAATGTACGTTTCCAGTGAAACCATTACTAAAAAGCAGTCTGCAAGCCTAATTTTGACTTCAGCATTTAAAGCTTATTTCCCTGTCAGACTCGGAGTCCGTGTGGAGTAACTGGGTGAGACTGACTGTAAGACTGGCAGATGAAACCTTGCCTGTTTCAGCAGGTCAGGGCAGCGGATGAGGTCCAGGCTCAGCTCAGGCAGGCTGCGCCCTCCAGCAGAAGAAAAGGCCCAGCCCTGCTGCTTGCTTTGCCCACACAGAAGACCTGGAAAGCCTGAGCGGCTGCTGTGGCCACGGGAGGCCTGGGAGCACATGGGCAGGGTTGGGACTCGTCAGGCTCAGCATCAGCAGGGGCAGGCACCGTTCCCAAATCTCCCACCCAACCTCTTCTCCACCCAAGCACTGCAGGCTCCCTGCCCTGCCTTCCCTCTGGCAGAAACAGCCGGCCCTGGCCCAGCCTCGACGCTTTGCTCGGTTTTGCCTGAATCCAAAGCATAGAATCATAGAATGTTTTGGGTTGGAAGGGACCCCTAGAGGTCATCTAGTCCAACCCCCCTGCAGTGAGCAGGGACATCTCTAACTAGATCAGGTTGCTCAGAGCCCCGTCCAACCTGACCTTGAATGTTTCCAGGGATGGGGCCTCCATTACCTCTCTGGGCAGCCTGTGCCAGTGTTTCACCACCCTCATTGTAAAGGATTTCTTCCTTAGATCCGGTCTAAACCTACCCTGTTTTAGTTTAAAACCATCACCCCTTGTCCTGTCACAGCTGGCCCTACTAAAAAGTTTGTCTCCATCTTTCCTACAGGCCCCCTTTAGGTACTGAAAGGCCACAATCAGGTCTCCCCGCAGCCTTCTCTTCTCTCTTTCCTATAGGCCCCCTTTAGGTACTGAAAGGCCACAATCAGGTCTCCCCGCAGCCTTCTCTTCTCCAGGCTGAACAAGCCCAACTCTCTCAGCCTGTCCTCATAGGAGAGGTGCTCCAGCCCTCAGATCATTTTTGTAGCCCTCCTCTGGACCTGCTCCAGAAGTTCCGTGTCCTTCTTGTGCTGAGGGCTCCAGAGCTGGACACAGTACTCCAGGTGAGGTCTCACCAATCGCTTCCGAAGAGCAGGAGCTGGGGGGGTGGGCAGAAGGGCCTCCCTGTGGTCTGGACCATGGTGGGACACATCACAGACGGCCTCGCATGGGCAGCCCACCCCGCCAAGGTGCCCGAGCTAGATTTTCACGCCTGAGTGAATATGAGTACCCATTGCTGTCTCTGCCCAGCAAACCATTCTCCTTATGAACAGTGTCCCACCGTGCATCGCGTGCAGAGGGAACCAGCGGCAGCCTGCCCAGCCCAGCAGTCGGGACGGCCCTTGGGCCACGCAAGGGAACGGTGACCAAGGCAAGGCGCTGGTGTCGAGTGGGACCATGGGGCTGCCACACGGCACCAAGCCCGCCAAAACCTCACCCCACTCACCGGGAGTCCATCGCGCCTGCGCTGGCCCCACCTGAACACGAACCCAGTGCTCCACTTGTGCCCAGGGTTCGGGGGCTGCCCTCTGCCCCAGGGCCCCGGGCCTCGGGGGAGGGTTCCCTGCCCGGGCGCGGGGCCCCCCCCCCGCCCCACGCTTCCCCAGGGGCCCGGCCCTCTGCCCCCATCC
>NW_009259534.1:697390-723784 GCF_000687185.1 Egretta garzetta | reverse complement strand
GCTTCCCCTGGGCGGCAGGAGCACCGGCACCTGCTGGGAGCGCACCTACGCCCCCGCGGCGGCGCCCAAAACTGGTTTTATGGTTGCTTTTGTGTGGCTGGGTCGGTGCGCAGCGGCGAGGGAGAGCCGGGAACGTGAGCCGGCACGTTTACAGTCTCTGTGTCCCTGTCAGTTGTCTGGCAAGGAGAGCAGCCAGTGGAGGGATTTTTACAGGGTTACTTGTTTGATTTTAACCTTCATGCTATGGAGTGGGGCCACATGGTAGTCTGTAGAGGGACCGCCCTCAGGACGGTGTGCTGTAGCCAGGCTCTGTGAGCCCTCGGGTACAGCAGGAGTCAGGGAACAGCTGTATCTCACTTACGTTATCTCAGTTTAGCCAGAATGGCTGAACTCAGGCAAATCCCCTTTCCTCAGTTTCCCCACTTGAAAAGCAGTAATATTTGCACACTTCCATTTGAAAGCTGTAGGTGATAAGCACTCTGCGAAACCATTTCGCCTCCCCCAGAAGTCAGTAGAAAGATACCCATAGGTTTTTCCAGGGGATTAGCCTCAAAATTGGACTGAGGTGAGGGTGAGGATTCTCTTACAACAAAGAATAACTAGTTTTCATTTTGACATGAAATGGGATGAGACATGCTGCTAGGTCCTGGGTGCTACTGAAATAGACTTCGGACATCAGTGACACTGCCACCCTGGGGTCTGTGACAATAGGGGTTGGGCGTTTGACATTCGAATGCACTATTTTCTGTTTGGGTTGTTATTTTTGTTAAAAAAATAGCTTTTCTCTATTGGAGTATCTAAACACTGGAATTTGAGGGAAATAACAAAGGCAGCAGACAGCTGAGTAACACAGTCTTGTGTAATTGCCCTCGTTTCTCTTTGGAGTGTCGAATTGGCCATTTTGGACATCTGACTGAGCTTACGGGCTGTGTAATGGGGTGTGCCCGCTGTTGTGTGGAGCCTCAGTAGTGGAGCTATGGTGGAGTGAGGAAGGGTTGAAACTGAGCTCTTTGAACACATAAATCACTAAGCATTAAGGAATTTCAGAGGTGGTAAATTAGGATTTTCTTGGACTAGCTGCTCATAGGTAATGAAGAAAGTGCAAAGGCATTGCTTCCAGCTCAGGAAATTCCTGAACCAGGAACTGCTTGAGTGGGTTAAGATCTGGCAGGAGTCAGAAGGGGAAGCCCAGCTTGAGCAGGGGGCCACACTGGATGACCTCCAAGAAGTCCCATCTCTTCCAGATTACTCTGTGGTTCTGTGAAATGGCATTGTCTGTCCTTGTGCTTCTCCTAAACATCTGGAGTTGGCTGCTGTCTCAGAGGGAGAATATGAGGCTAAACAGACATTTGGTCTCGCCTGCTGTGGCCAGTCTCACGGGGTTTTTTTGTTCTTTTGAGAATGGAATTAGATACTTATGATAAGCCTTTGTTTCCTCAATTTGACTTTCTTTGGTGAACATCACTGTTATTTTCTTCATAGCCATAATGGGAACTGCAAAATAATTCCTTATTCTTAACATAAAATATTCTAAGTACCTATCACAGCACCAGCTGATTAACACTGAAAACAGCTGGAATATCAAAATCTTGAAATGTTATTGTGTTCGAAACTCTCTGTTTGTAGGCTATGACTTTTATTTTGTTTTCTGTATACACATACTCTTAGTGGCAGAGTAATAAAGGGACTAATCCAAAGCGTTTGAAATAGATGGTTCAAATCCTGCAAACCCCTGAGAACAGGAGTAACTTCATTCCTGTGAAAAGTATTGTTTAATTCAGTAGTGGTGGTCTGAATAACAAAATGTGTTTATGTATGTTGACAAAAATAGGACAGGAAAGAGCTATAAAAGCAACAAAGAAGTGACTGTGAGGACTTTTCTGGAATTATTCTCTTTTTTCCTTTATACACTTACACAGAGAAGTTTAAAATGAGCTAAATAGCAGATATTCATCAGAATAAACTACAGTCCCTGTATAGTCTCCTTCGGATACCCGTAGTTGATCTAAGAACTCATTCTGCTGCAGACAGTGGGGACAGTGAGATCCAAATCAAACAAAGAGTTTGTTAACTGTACCATAGATGTATGGGTTTTATTAGTACTTAAGTACTATTAGGGTTTTTTTTATCAGTCAGTGGATTTACTGTTGTTTTAACTTAGTTTAAGACTAGGTTTAAAGAGCCCTTCTAGTGTTCAGGTACAGTCTAGGTTATGCATAACAATTACTTAAAAAGCTCACTACGTTTTCTTTGGGAGCATTGCACTGCCTTAAACATACAGTGTACTCCTGAATTCCACATGTTCTTCACATATAAGAGTGTGTGTATTGCAGATACTGATTATAGGCAGGGCTGATTTTTTTTTTTTTGTTAGAAATGGAAAGCTCTGGTGATTAAGTCTAAAAATCATATGTGTACCTGAACCATTTTTATCTACCCTTTAGGGCCTAATATTAAAATACCATTTGTCTAAAAAAACCCCAACCAAACCCCACTGTTGGAATCACTGCACTTCAGTAATTTCAGTTTGGCCAGAGGGTTTATTTCCTGAAATGTTAAGCTGAAATTCAGGAAATTATTACACTTCATTGTTTAACTTTTTATAGGTATTTGGGCTCGATAGCGCATTTCCTCACTGAAAAGTTAGTGAATGCTTTGGCTGATTGAAGTGTCAAGGATAAATGTGAGTTGAAGTGTGGCTGCTTAAGAGATAGGAAGAGAGGGAGTAGAAAGAAAAAGCAGAAGGGCCCTTTGAAGTATGTTCCCTTTGAAGTAGGGGGGGCTCCTGATTTATTTTTCTTAAAACTGTGACTAGCAAAGGAGGGAGGAACTTTGTTATTAGTGGGTCATTGGACTGAAAGATACTTACACAAAAATATTAGTGGTTGTGCCCACTAAAAATAACTTGTATGTTTTGAAATTCAATATTGCTTCATAAATAACTGACCCCTCCCCACTCTTTTCTGTTGTGAAATTCCTTTCCAACTTTCTTATGAATGGCTTAGTAACTTACTTAGCATTATGAGCAATTCATAACTAATGGTGTTTGATTCTAAGTGAAAAATGTATTGCCCTTCTGGCTAGGTCCTACACAGGCTTTAGGGTTGTGGCTTCTCTTGGCCAGCCTCTGGTCAACGTGGCCACTCCAGGGTAGGATGTTGTTGTACCAGTTGGTTGTTTTGCTCTTGTACTGTCGAGTATGTTGGGACACCTGGCTGTACCATAGGTTCTCCCAATTTATGGCCCAGCATTTTTGGGCAAAGTCGCTTTCACTGGTAAGGTTGTAATTTTAAAGTTTGAAGTGAACTGAAGTGGCTGAAGCAGGGGGCCGTTTTCTGGTTTTCCATCTTTGCGACAGAAGTGGCAAATGGGACTTCCCCATATGAGGTAGTAAATCAAACAGAAAAAAAATTAGATTGGGAAGAACCTGTGGAGGTCATTTAATCCCCCCATAACCCCCAGCTAACAGCACAGCCAGCTTCAAAGTTAGATGAGGTTGCTCAGGGACTTGAAGAAAGGATGTTTTATCAGATCCCCTGATTGAAGTACCAGCCCCCATTAATTCTGCTCATGTGAGTAAAGGTATTTGTGTGCTCCGTTGTGTAACAAGTCAGGTCACCTGTCCTTAGCTTGTGGGGAGTGGATTAGTGTGAGCTTCTCATCTTAACACTAAGGATAAATGTATAATAACCAAACCCATTATTCCACTAGGTTCCACATACTTATAAAACAGTCAAGAAAACGATGAATGAATCAATAGCTAAATTAGCAAGCCTCTCCAAATCTCTCATTGAGCAGTATTTTCCAATTTCTTGTTATTTAATACTTTCAAATGACTGTAAGTAAGTCCACTGCCAAACTAATTGCGGCTCTAGTCATTGCCAAGAGGAAGATTTAAGGCAAAAGATTGAAATAACTTTAGAGACTTAGTGCTAGTTTTCTGCAATCATAAGTATCAGGATAGATGACTATACTTATGAATAACACATGGCTTTTTCATAAGCAGTGTTCAATGTTTATTAATAAAATAGTATTGAGTAAACATGGAAAGTTTATTACTGAAAAACAGCATACCAGACTTCAAGTTAAACGGCTTCATCGATTACCATTTTCTGGCAACACCAGAACAACCTGGGTGGAGCACATCAGCCCCAGTCTAGGAACGTGTGGGAAATCCACGTGTCGTTTTCAACCCTTCAACAGTCCCAATGCAGTTTTCTCTTGAGACTGTTCAGTTGCTGGAAATTAAGCATCCAGACTAGTGTCAGAGCACTAGCAGCACCAGGCAGGATCAAACCTAAGATAAACAAGTCAGCACAGATCAGAGCCCATGTTTGCCACTGGCTTCTAGCAATGCATATCTCATAAGAAAAACTTTCAGGATGCACAAAAACTTGAAGGGAAAGTGAGGGCTGTTTAAATTAGTTTTCCCCTCCAAATATCTAGAAAGGTCTTCAGGATTTTTTTTTTTTTTTTTCCTCTACATAATGTATTTTGTGTGAAGCAGAATTCCTTTGTACAGGCTCCAGCTAGCTGACTACATAGGGAGGTTAGCCTAAGGGGTTGTACATTGAAAACACTGAGGAAACGTAAAAAACTTCAGAACGTACTTCAGTTTCCTGGAGTGCTTGTTTGAAAATCTTTGAGCGCCTGCTGGGTGTGGTAAACTTTCCTGGCTGTCTCCCTGAGCTTGAAATTGTGCATCTCTGCCTCCACGCACTGGATGCAACAGTCTGTCTTCTCTGTGAACCAGACAGGGAATTTTCATTTCACACATCATTCAAGTTTGTTGCAATAGTTCAAAAAAAGTCACAAACTGCTCCTCAGTTCACATTAATGTAAGTAATTAGAGTTTTTATGCTTTTCTGATTTGAGGAATGTGTGACGTGGTGGTCTGGGGCCTCTTCTTGTTAAGCACCAAGCTGTTGCCAAAACAACAAATTGTTAATTTTAGGGAGCTGCTGACCTGTTTAAGACCTGTTTTGTCACAAATCACTGAAATAACCAAGGAACATTCTGCATCGTTAGCAAGCGGGCAGTGCCAGTTTTCCACGCTGCAGATCATTACTCCCATCTGACTTCTTTTTTTGCATTCACATCTCATCTTTCCTCTTCCCTCTGGTTCACTTTTGACCTGGTGTCTTGAAAAGTACCGGCTCTCAAAAGAGCGCTGTATTTTATTCTGAAATTTGGAGTCCCAGCTAATCCCACAGGTTAGCTCTTGCATTCATGAAAGTATTGGTTATCTGTTCTATCTGTGTATGTTTTCAAATACCTGTCAGCACTAGCTCTTTCTTGGAATGTTCCTAGAAATAAGCTTATTTCATGGGCAGAGAAGCAGAAGAGATACTACTGGAGCCGAGTTTCTCAGGCAGCTTTATCAGGAGCAGTGCTCTGCATCCTCACTTGACCTTTCCACTGGTGCAAGGTAAGAAACTTGGTCCCTGCTGCTGGAAGAGGCAGGTGAGGGTCTTGTTAACACATAACCTGTTGCAAAGTCACTCCTATTCCATCACTGTTCGACTACGTCACAGCGCTGCTCTACAAAATTTTTCTGAAATCCTTTTGAAAGGACTGTGTTTTCAGGGTTCTCCTATCCCGTTTTATTTAGTGGGTTTTTAGCAGCTTACTGTTGGTCTGTCAGCATGTGGTTGACTGGCACAGGTTTATCTTGAGAAAAAAATGGAAGGAAGCAACCATGTAAGATAATTCAAGACTGTAAATCCCAAGAACAAAACTCTGCTTTCAGCCTTGCCACAGACTGTCCGTGGCTTTAAGTTACTTAAATGCAGCCTGTATCTTGGTTTCTCTGCTCATAAGAAGAGGATGCCTACCTTCTGGACTGGTAATTCTTTCAGGACTGGTAATTCATGAGCATTAAGAGTGTTAAAATTTTAAACCTGAAACTTTTTTTTTTGGCATTCCCTATTGAACTTCAGTGGTCAGCTTTTTAAAAAATGAAATCCTTGGCAGCTGGGCGCTGGGGTGTGTGTGGAGAGAGATACACACAACCACCTAGAAATAACTAGTATGAGATGGGGGCACGTTTCAGAGTATGCAGTCCCTTCGTTGTTTCTTCCCAAGAAGAAACATTTCTCTCCTGAGAGAGAAAACTGTATTTTGAATCTCGTTTTTTTTGATAGAATCATTCTAACTGAGATGAGTGGCATGAAAATTCACTGTATAAGTAATGAACAATGGCACTTCTGGAGATTTTTAATGGAGCTACAAGTGAAACCCTGTGGTGGTGTCTGAGAAGAGTTGAGCATTTTTGTCTTCTACCAGTTCCTGTAACCTTCTGTCCCTCTTGTTGAGAGAAAAAAAACCCAAACCCTAAACTCTGCAGTAAAATTCAGCCAGATTCTCTTGAATGTATTGATCTAATGTTTGACATTAAAGAGAACCATGCGAAAGATACCAGGCTGTAGTGAGCTGATCTGGGCATCATGATTCTCTGCTCCTTCCCTGGCACCAGTAGATGAGGGGACATTGTTCTTTAGGGGTAGATGAAATAAAATTTTCTCCCTCTGTCCTAAGAGACAGGAATGTAGCAGGAGGGAGGAATTCAAGTCACCTGTGCCAGGTCTCTGCCCCCTTGCAGTTTCCTCCAGGCAGAAGGCGATCTCTGCTCCCATCGTGCTTCCCAGGTGGTATGAAGGCACAGAATAAGCAACAAACACCAGAAAAAGTGCTTGGTCTCTAATGCTCATTCCTATTGTATGGCACATTTAGTAAAATTACAATTTCGTAGTCTGATATTAAAGCCCTCTTTGCAGTGACCTGGATGGGTGATTTTTTGGTTACATACACAAGAGGCAGCCTTGTTCTCTTGCTTTCCTTCAGTTTCAGTCCCTGTTAATGCTCTCAGCCAGTAGCAGTTTTTTATTCAGGATTTAGCTTGAAAAAGATCTGGTGCAAATGTTGGCCATGCTACACGTTAGTGCAAACTTCATTGAAAGCACCCTTATATGCCTGTGCGAGCCCAGAGAAGCTGAGCCTCCTTAGAAATAAGCACTAGTGGAGGTAATCATAACTTTATGTATTCCACAGGGGTGCCTCAAAATTGTGCTTTTCCCACCACAAAGAATTTTGAAACACTCTCTGCTTCCTTTTGATCATGTATATTAGGGCCTGATTATTATGTTATATAAAGACCTGACCATGGCCTTGCAGGAACTTCAGTCAGGAGGGATGTGACTGGGCCAGGCATTGGGCTAGTGTGTAAGAAAAAGTAATTCCCCTGACCCCGACTCCTGCAAACACGTGCTGACCTTCTTTATATAAATTTTAGAAAGCAAAACTGCAAGCTGAAGGGAGAGTAGCAGTGGAAAGATGAGACGTTCTTAAGTTCATCTGTAAGAAGCAGCTTAGTGTCTCTAATGCCAGATCAAAATCAGAAACTATCTTGGGGTTCACTAGGATTCTTTTAAAATAGATTTTTGCTGCAACGTGTAATTGGGATTTATTGCCGACTCCACAGCTTGCTTTCACTGAACACCTAGACTTCTGTAGGCTAATCTATTCCTGTCAAAACATCTTTTCACTGCTTGCCATAAATGCCTTAGGATAAAGTCTTAGTGAAGACATAGTTTTCTCCAATTAAGCTCATCTGTGGGCTGGAACACAAGCTGGCTGCCAGAGGTGGGATTTGACTCACCCTGACTTCACTTATCTGCCGTACAGAGGGATGAACGTGAGCATAGGAGCTTAGACGCCTGCAGTAGCGGTGACTCAAATGCAAGTCGATGGTGTGCTGCGTTCTCATTCTCTTTACGCAATCGGATGTAAATAGCTTTAGGATGAGATGCAGCCCTGTCAACTCTACTGGCTGTATCAACTGTATTTTTGTTGGCTGTAATGGTAATACAGTCAGCTAACACCCATCTATACCTACACAGTAGGCACGTGAAATTCAGGTGTGCTGAAACTCATCGTTACAGGCAATCACTGAAAGTCTCCGTGATTTCAGCAGAACTAGGATTTCTGCCATCATTTGTAAGGGTTGCAGTTAGTCCTGCACTCTTGGGAAATGGAAAACTTGGGATCTACTGGTTCTAGTTTAGTAACTGCGTAGTATAAATGGGCAACTTAGGTGTATTTTCAGCGGAAGCCTTTGCAGCCTACAAAATAAAAAACGCTTGGTCAAAATATGGTTGCATTTAATTATATCTTCTAGGTAGTATTTTTTGGGGTTGCGTTTGTACTGCTTCAGCACTCCTGTTGCAGTATATTGAAGATTTGGATGACTGACATGCAAGAGCAGACTATATAATTTACAAAGAATGGATCTACATTCAATAAACCATTAAATGGTGAAGATTCTTTATCTTCTATTCAGTAAAACTGTGATTTGCAGACTGCTGAAGTTATGGGACCTGTTCCAATGATTACAGAATTTTGGACCAACCTTAGAAGTTTTGTGCTCAGAATAAACATTTTATATGCTGCTTGTGTAGAAACATATGCTGATCCTGCAGTCCCTTCCTCGCAGTGAGGAGGTGAAGGCACTTATCTCCTTGCGTTTCCCAAAAGGTTCAATGTTAATATCTAGTTACAGAACTGAGCCATATGTTTTCCCACCAATTCCGTCCAAATGTTTCTGATTTGTTTTATCGCTATTAGGTGACATTCCAAATATCAGTGCTAACTGCTTCCTTCTGTGGTTTAGCACCATGAGAAAATTACAGCTCGTTCCCTAGTCAAAATGTCTAGCATTTGCAGCAAACATGTATTTTTAATTAAGCGTTTTCCTAAGAAAATACGTTTCTCTCGAAGAAAGAGGAGGAATATTTGAATGCTATTGCCACACTGTCAGACTTTATTTCAGCTGTGAAATACTTAGATATCAAAAGTGGAGATTTGCATTAGCGTCCTGAATATATTTTCTCATTTGATTAGCATGTTGAATTCATGGTGAAGGTAGTAGGCATTGGTAGTTATAAGCCTATTGTGGAAGGACTCCTAAAAACCAGCTGTTCTCCTCTGTTGCAAGGAAAGATTAGGACTGTTGAAATCACCCTTTATTCATGCTTTCTAAAAGAATGATTTCATTTGTAGTATTTAGCTCAATTCACCAAAAGGATATGACGGTCATCTTAGGCTGGAAGCCCACAAGAGGTTGTGGTGACTAGGCACAATAAATGCTGGTGTATTGTATGTAAATTTTAACCAGGTAAGATATTTAAAAAAAAAATAATTATTTGAGACTCTTGTAAAAATAAATGAATTGCATGAATTGCAGAAATCCAAGTCAACTGGGGGAAGATTTAATGTTTTACTATTTTTCAGTTACATTCCAGCATATACAGGCACTAAAGTGGAGCCTCAGTTCTTTAAGAGAGTTATGGAACTTTTTGACTGAATTGCCTCACTGGGTGATTATGTAAAGATTCACACCTACAGGATGAAAGATGTGAAACTTGGGTATGTTATGTTCTAACCGTGTAACTCTACCCAGCTGCATACAGAAGCAACATTTCGTCTCTCCAGCCACGGAGTGCATTTTGTATGTTTTGTATGTTTGTGTTTTTATGTCATATGTTCACTATCACTATAAGCAATTGGATTCAGGATACTGCAAATGTAAATAAAGACATGTCTGATATCCTAGTAGCTCCCAATCCTATGTCATTAAAATGTGTAGAAACACAAATTATTCTCAGGATGTGGTCCCAAGCAGAAAGTAACAGTTTGTTTTGTTGGAACCATAACCAAGAATATAATTGTGTTCAGTGCTGTTAGACTGTTACATCCTGGCAAAATCCTGGAACTCTCCAGCTCCTCCACTGAAATCCACTCAGCAAGCAAAGTTCTGCCTTTAAAAAACTGGTTATATGATTGAGAATCTCCCTTGGGCTGGATGCATGCCGGTGACTGTCATTTATCACTGCCTCTGGGTGGTGTTGGCACAGTGACACCATTCCTTGCATGGGCAACTTCCACAGCTCTGTATGAAGCTTATCGTTGGTAGAGAAGCTGTAGCAATCAAGCTGTGATTTTTAAGAAATGTTATGTGACTGGATTCAAATTAGAAAAGCGTTAGGGTAAGTTTCTACTTCCCAGCCTGACGTGACTAGCCTTGCTGAAGTAAATGGGACTAGCTGTGTGATTCCTTCAGCTGGACTGGTAGTATAGAGGAGCAATAGCTCTTGGTAAGTAAATCCCGATTTAATTTCTGAGCCATCCGTGAGTATAGCTGTCTTGTTACCATAGTTCAAGGTGTAAAATATGAAAGCTGTTCTACATCCAGGTTTTGAAGCGTTTTGATTCTAGCTTATTTTTGCTCTAGGAGAATCGTGGCTTAGGATTCAGGTTAGTCTGTGTTCAATGTGCCATAGCTGAAATCAAAACAGATCCAATTCACATATTCGCTTGAGCTCTCAGACTTGCAAGAATTTGTAAGGAATAGACTGCTAGGACATTTTAAAAGTTGTAGATACAGTGTTTATATTTTTTAATTTAGAATGGGAGGATTCTTCTGCATTTCAAATTTTTTTTGGTATTAAATCATATTAAAACATTTAATGCCTATTAGGATCGTGAAAATACGAAATAAAAAAGAGCTAGAATGTCTAATTTGCTTATTTTTTATTTTTAAGATGGAGTTTGGAAAAGTTTGCCCGTATGAAAAATACTAAGCTTGATTTCTTTTAATTTGTTTGTATTCTTCTTTTATATTTCATTGTGTCATGGTTTGTCTGCATGTTGAAGCCATCTGAAGGTGTCTACATTGATGAACATGACTACAGAGAAGGTATACAAAGAGAAACTTGACAAAAATATTATAGGAATGGCAGAAACGGTACAAGGAAAATCCTCATTCTGTAATTTGAGCAAAGAGTGCACAGTTTGTGTAGAAGTAGTTCTTATTCCTGTTGTAAAATTTGTTCCAGCTATATTCTTAAAACTTTGTTAGGAAAAAATAGAGAAATGTAGTGGTGTTTGAAGATAACCAAAGCCTGTAATTTTCAGGAAGGAGTTTGACCCTGAAAGTATAGAGAGGAACACACACAAAGTTTGGAGCAGTTAAGGGTTTTCTGGAAATCAGAGAAAAGTATGTACGACCGTTTCCGGCATGTGAAAATTGATCTGGAAGTTCAAAGTTTGCGTTTCAGTAATGTGGTGGTGGTGAGAGAGGTTGTAATGACTCTCAAAACCACTTCAAAACACTAGAGCATCTAGCTAATCCTGCCGCTCCTCTGACTCTGGCAGCTCGCTGGAAGGAAAGAAATCAAACTCAAATTACCTACATGAGATGTGGTTCAATACTTTAGATAAGGCAGAAGGAAAAGGAAGTTCCTGGGTGGCCAGGATGTTGTCCTTCCCAACGGTGCCCTCTACATTGCACTCCTCTATTTAAGCTTTAAAGGACTTGACCTTGGGGATGTCTTTATGTTTCATTTGTAAACAGGATTCAGCAGATGTTTGGGTGAAAACTGTAAAAGACATGATGAGCATGTGCAGTCTACAGCTGTTTCATATATAGTGTTGCGAAGGTAAAAAAAGTACTGGAAATAGTCTGAGTTTACGTGCTTAAGTTGGAATCTGAAAAGCTGACAACCATAGCAAACCACTGCACTTACAAGCAGATAATAGACAGTTACAGCCTCGCCTGCCCCTGCCTTCCTATGAAGATTCACAGGAGAAGGGAATCCGGGGAGGCTTATTGGAATACTACTCTTTGGCCCAAAAATAGTTGCAAAAAATCTGACGCTGTCTCTAGTCAAAGTAACTTCCTCCTTAAATGAGAAGTCATAGGTAAAGTAACAATGCAAAAGAACACAGAGTATTTCCTGAGTGCAAAAAGTAGACTGTTGTGGCAGAATTGGCAAAGATATGGTTGGAAAAGAAACAAATTCATCATTAGTAGTTAACACTTTAACACCCACTCCCCACCCCCCCACCCCCAAGCTGGCTAAGCAGCTTACCACAAATGGGCAGCAAATGGCTATCAGATGTGGGACGTTATATTAAAATTATGTCTCTGAAGTTGAAAGATACTGAATAAAAAACCACAGAATTATTTCAGCAATTATTTGCATGCGTGGCCAGAGAATCTTTGAAAGGTAACAGTTAAATTCTTATTCTGTGACTTCCAACAGAAACTGTTTCACAGTCAGTGTTAAGATTTAACTCTCTCTGTTTAGTAGCTGATTACTGATTATTTTTAAACACTAAGGAATTTTGTGTATTGATACAAGACAATCGTGCAGTTGATTTTTGTGTGATAGCATGGCTGCTTCTGGCCCATTCTGTACTGTATTTTCTCTGTCCCAAAATACACTCCCTATGAGTCCAGCCAGGCGATGAGTGAAATCTGTTGCAGGGCTCCTGTTGAGTCCTTTGCTGCTGCCCTGTATTCATTCTGCTGGTATTACGACTTTAGGGACACCTCAGCTGTCAAGTGAGCCTGTTGTTCATTAATGGATGCGAACTGTTCTAATCTGAAATAATCTTAAGAAAAAATGATTTGCAAGTGCCATAAGGAGGTTAGTAGTATGATACTAGTTTTATTCAGAGAAAGGAATTCACATGAGCAATTGGGAAGCTTTTTTGTTTCTCTGTGTTCCTAGTATACCAATTTAGAGGGCTCAGGTTGGCAAATCCCTGTTTTACTTATTTTCCTCATCTCTCAGCCCGAAATGAGCTGTACCTTAAATTGATTTACATTTTATAAAACAGCACAGCCTCTGCTTATGGTCTGGTGGGATACCATAGTGTCTGACTGCAGTCGAACATGCAGTATGTGTACTGGAGGGAAGTTACGGAAGAATGGTTAAAGAAAGTTGCACAACCAGAATCAGTTTGCCATTTATTAACTTTTGAGTGATTAATCGGGGAAACTTAAGATTGTACATACATAATGTGTGCATAGGTTTGTCTGCAAGACCCTCTTGAACTTAACTAGTGAAGCAGGAAGGAGTTGATGCCTTCGTTGGTTGTAGCCTTTCATCTGACTCCTTCTTTCATGTCCTTATCTAACTCACGCTTTCAGTGTTTTGTCCTTTCCTGGAATATTCTTCCTAGCTTTGACTGCTCTGTACATATGGATTCCGAGGAATGGTTTAAGTGGAGACTGTGGAAAGAAAAGTGGGACAAAGCAGGCAGAAACATTTTTTTGATGCCCAGAAGAGTTGCTTCCAGAGCAGCCCTGTGGGTGGGTTTGCAATGAAAAGCAGTTAGGGGAAAAAAGTTTTGAATTTATAGGGTAATACACTGGTGGTCACTGTTACTCTCAGCAGTGTCTGATGAGCTGAGCTTTCACTTCCCACAGCATGTTACCCCTCTACACGTTTTTGCTCACAATCATATTTTGCTCTCCTTGACATGACTGTGTTGAGTGTAGGTAACTTTAAAACCTAGACAGGACCGTTTGTTCGTTTGATGTTTGAAGCAGAAAATGAATCATAGATGAAAGTAATAGATTTTCGTTTAAAAATAAGCCCTGTTTTAATTTAGCTTTAATGTAAATAGCAGATTAGGTTACAGATCATTTAAAATGCTTTCTGTTTTGGCAGATACCGAACGAGTTTCAGACCTCGGTACACAATTGCATATAAGACAGTAACAGAGCTGGAATGGAGATGTTGTCCTGGGTACAAAGGGGAAGACTGCAGAGAAGGCCCAGCAGAAAAGCCAAACACTGCTCGTCGTCCCACAACGCCAGCAAAAGCTATTGTGAAGAAAGGCTTGGGTAACTTTTTGTTTGAATTTTGGTATGCATGATCACGTCTGGTTTCTTGCTTTGTCTTTTAAGTATAAGAACCCTTACGGTTTCTATTTAACTCAACTACTGGCAGGTACAAAAGCCATATGGAAGACACTGGTGGGAAAATAATAGCCAGGCAATAACAGTCTTGATACAGAGAATTTCCTGAAGAATAACGAAGGGTGGCTCTAGACACCGGCCATATATATGCCAGCAGCTACTCATGGTTCAGGAAAATCTTTGTGTTAAGGTTGGAGGTTTTGTAAGAATTTAGAGGAGCTTTTTGTGCTTTCTCCAGTGTTCAGAAAAAAAAAAAAAGATTATTTGAGAGGAACTACTATTATAACAAAAAATAACAGGTACTAATTTTAATGATACATAATGTTCCCTAACAGTTTCACAGTGTTTTGTTTGTTCAAGGGCTTGTGCAGATTTCACAGATTCATGTTAAATTACCTGCCTTAATACTAAGGGGATGATAAGCCTCAGTTTCTGAAAAAACACCTTAAAGAATGAAGGATGTTTGTGTAAGATACTGTCTTCTGAAGGGGTAAGAAGGAATGCTGTTACTGCAGTATTATGCCTTTTCTACATTAACAAAAAATGATAAACAGATGTTTCCTTCTGCCTTTTTCCCAGCAACATTGGAGATCAGTGTCACATACAGTGCTTGGTCAGATTTCCACTTGTGTTTTTTGTATAGTGGAATGGATTGGGACTGAATACGTGGTTTCAAACCAGTCCTGTAGATTATACACCTGCTTTAAAAACAAACATTTTAAGTGTTTTGTTAGCCCACCTAAAATATTATTTCCAAAAGATGATAACTAAACACGGCGATATCTTTAAGAAACTTGCACACTACTTAGGTCTAGAGATTTCCTTCCTGCTCTGACCCCAAAAGAACTGTGATTCAATGCAAAAATAGGCCAGTGTGTATGTAATAGCTACACTCTGCATGTGAATACTTTTTTATTATTAAAGGAATCTGCCACCCTGACAGTCTTGAAGAGTATGTTTGTGACTTCCTACGTTCCCACTTTAGACACATAAATTATTTCCACTTAAGTTTTCAATGGGAATTCAGGAGCAGCACCTCACAAATTACTGTTATAGGAGATGCAGTGGCTCTAAGGTGATTGTGTTGTGATGTGTAAGGGTCTATAATGGTCTATTATATATGCTATAGCTTAGATTCATTGCTGAACAAGAAGGGGGGGTCTGCTTGCTAATTTATTTATTTATTGCCATTGTATCGTGGCAGTAATTGGTCAGTGTGCTAAAACTTCTAGTTTGAAGTGTTTTGATAATGTTTTAATTATAAGCTACTGAAAACAAGACTAGAAAAGGGAACAAGCATTATGCAATTTAAATCATTGTTTGCCTTTAAAGAAAAGTGAAATTAGCCTCAGCTGATTAAAAGAGATACCACCGTGAATACTTAAATCCAGACTTTGTCTGTTATTTCCATGAAATAGATGCAGAACCAACAGAAGTGCCGGAACCTCCACCATATGAGAAAAAAATGCAGTTTCTTGAGGATGAAATGTTTAGACTTACACGATCAGTGCTTGAACTTCAGTCCTCCGTGGCAGGTGTGAATGAAAACCTGAAGCTGACTGTCCAAGAAGATGCTAGTAAGATGTTGGTCACTTGGCTGAACAATCTTTATGACCGCCCAGAGCCTGATAGTGCGGTTGGTGGTGAAACAGACACTATTCATCTGCCTGGACTCCTCAGCAATAAAGATCAAAAAGACCCTTTTATTGATTTTGAAATGGAAGATATAAAGTCTGAGCTAGCTGAGGTGAAAGAAGCCTTGAAGATGAAGAATGACAAGCTGGAGGAACTGAATGGAAAAGTAAAAGGCTACGAAGGACAATTAAAACAACTGCAGGAGGCAGCACGAGGACCTACAATAACAATGCCCAGTGACAATATATATCAGGAGTATATAGACTCAAAATTTGAGTCCCTCAGACAGGAAATACTGGAAGGATTTGAAAAGAAAATGGCAGATCTGAAGAACTCCTGTGAATACAAACTACAGGATATCCAGCAGCAGTGTGACGACAATGAAAATAACTGTTTAGGAATAATTGATGTTATAAAAGGAAAAGAGAGTGACTTGAGGAAAGAAATAAATACTCTCCGAACTCAGATTCCATCAAACAAGTCCAGTTGTTGCAAGGAGGGTGAGAGGAATGACTTTGACCGACAGATAAAAAATTTAGATAGGAAGATTGACAGAGTTGCGGAAGCCCACAGGATCTTGAACGTCAGAATAGATAATGAAATCAGTCGCTTGTCAACTCCAGATCTAGAAGACATCCTTGGTGAGAGGTTGGAGGAGCTAGATGCAAGGATGAATGTTACGGAACGAAATGCTGAAGAACATTGCTTTTACGTTGAGGAGACTCTCCGCGGTGCTATAGCTGCTGAGGTAGATGAATTGAGAGACTTGTTTGATCAAAAGTTGCGGGCACTAGAAGATAGGCTGGGTGGCACTATTCTAGAGATTGCTAATACCACAGACCCGGATGGAATGTATGTTAATCCTGGGCCCATCTTGCCCAGCGATGCAGGATTTGCAAATGAGCAATTTACAGCAGAGATTAATTTCCTGAAGAACAAACTACTGTCACTTGAACATCTCTGTGGGCAGAAATGTCAGTCTGCACCACATGGTACGGAGGACCTGCAGAAAGAGCTAGAAAATTGTAACAACAAATACAATCATGTGCTTTTGAAAACAGAGAATAATGCTGTTCTCCTGCAGTCTCTAAATAGCTCTCTTAATGAGAAACTCAGCTTAATTAAGGGTAACCAACGTGACATCCAGAAAATGCAAAGAGACATACGTGTGTTCCGGTATAGTCTAAATGTCATGGATAAAGATATGAAAAATCTTCAGGATGGCTTGAGTAGCTGCAAGGAGCAGCTTCTGGGTGTCAATTCTACCTGTAGAAAAACACAACGAGGCGTCTTCCGAAAGATCGATCAAATGCAGAGGACATTTGCAAATCAAACTGCTCATCCCAGCGATAACTGCTGTGGTGAAGTGAAAGAGAGACTGGAACAATTGAACGACCATGTCCTGAATGATCTTAGCAAGTGCAAAGAAAAGACCCAGGGTATCCAGGAAGGTGTTTCGGATGTTGAGAGCAGAGTCTCACGTGTTGAAAAAGTCTGCGGCAAGCTGGACTCTGTCTCAGGTAGCTTGCAGAAGATAAAAGAAGGTCTGAATAAGCACGTGAGCAGCTTATGGAACTGCATCCGTGACATGAATGGAACTATAGCATCTCATTCCGCTGATATTTCTGGCCTCAAAAATTCTGTCCAACAGTTTTATAGTCAGGTCTCCAAAATCACCACAGACATTGAAGGCGTGCTGAAATCTCAGTTTGACACAAGTAAGTTTTTTTCTTTTTTTAATGCTTTTTATGTTTGTTTTTCAACTGGCTTTCTTTTCTTGAGTCATTTATAAAGGAACTAAACAAGGAAGGAAAAATTTAATATTACACAATTTCTACTTTGTTTTTACAGTGACTCTAGTTTTGGCTTTTTGCTCTAGAATGCCACAGAGGACTTGAGTGCTTTTAAAAGTATTCTAAAAAAAAAAAAAAAAAGTTTTGTATGCTTTCATGTTTACCAGTTTGAGCCAGAATAAAGAGAGTGGGAAAACTGAATTTTTGGATAGTGAGTTTAAAGTGAGTTTTAAGTAATTATTTTCTGTGGGTATTATTCCAGTGCATTTTATTTGATTGTTTTGTTTTGTTTTGTTGTGTGAGATTATTCTTGATTCCTCAGGGGAAATTGAAAAGTAAATGGAGAACACCGAAGTCAAAGGAATTTAAATTTATGATAAGAAAGATTCCCTGCAAGTTTTGTTCTTGGCATGAGTTAATGATTATAATTCAGCACGAACTCTTTGATTTAGGACTTTCACAAACAAGCTCTGGCATATCTTGCTATGGCAATAGAAGACTTGTGCTTCGTAACTCTCCCATAAGTTCGCATTCCCACAACGTAGCTGGCAAGTTGGCAGTAGGTGCACACCCCAGCTGGCAGTGTTTTCACGCCTCAACCACTTACTTCTGTTAGTAGTCCAACATGCCAGCTCAAATCTACCTCCTCAAGATGCTTTAAAGTTGGCATTAGAGTGGCCAAGAGGCAGAGGCATGTTGCCTTTGGCTCAAAATGCTGTGAAATGGTTACCTCAACACGTTGGTGAACCTTGCCGTGAAGGTTTAGGCTTTGCTAAATGCCACTCAGTTCCCTTTGCAGTTTCAGCAATGGGTTGTTCTTCTGAGAGAGTCAAAGTTTACAGAAGGAAGCTGAGTTCCCGTTTCTTTTAGCGTGATGCAAAAGCATAGGAATCCGAGGCTGTTTTGAAACTGCACTCTTCAGTTGGTTGATGCTTCTGGTTTTAATTCTGTGCACGTATGAGATAAATGAGGGGCCGATTTCTGTGACTGGCCTTAAATCAGAAGAAGTGGTGCTGAGGGAAGAGCCTGTGGGCTGTTGCAGCTGATGGTGGTTGGGGGAGATCAGATGCAGGACCGTGAGCGCTCTTGCTTGAATGGACAAGTTGTGCTTCATGAAGGGTCTGAAAGTAATTTCTTTAGGGAAGAATATCCTTTTCATCAGTGGAGACTTGAAAGCCTGTGACAGATATGTTTCTTTTGAGTGTTTAATTGTTTAAAACCAAATGTGTTGCAGTACTTGACACAGAAATCGATCTGAGGTGGGAAGCTCTTGTGTGAAATAAAAAAAAACCAAAAAACATTTATCTTCCTTTAAAGGAAGCAGTGAAGGGGAATGGAGGGGGTCCCTAATTCTCAGATAATTTTTTTTGTGAAATCTTGACTTAAATTCAGCAGGGTTGTCTGCAGAAGCAGACCCAGTCCCCATAAAAATGCAGCATGATGTATTTATGTAATCCTATTTCTCATCCATCTTGCCCAAAATAAATTTGCACTAGGGACCAACATTGGAGAAAGATCCAAGATACACACAGTAATCTTTCTTCTGCTGTTCAAAGCAGGTGTTCGAGTGGCCTCATGCATTGTATTCATCAGCCCCTATTACAATGTTGTAAAGCATTAAAAAGCCTCAGCACCCCCGGGTTTCCATAAAATAACGCCGTTTCAGGGCAGAGCTCTCCACCGTTGGGTGTTAAGAGGCAATGGAAGGACGTCGCTGCCGGATCTGGGGTGCAGACACTCTGAGCATCCCTCGCTGCCGTGAGGTGCCTCTGGCGGATTCGTGAAGCACACACTTTGGTCCCCAAGTGTTTCCAATTACAATAACACTGTCTGGCACAGCAGTCCAAGTAAGCTTTGGTGGCTGGAGCTGCAGAAAGATTTTGGCAAAAGAGCCGTCTTTGGAAGTAGTTTGGGAGCCCTGTTACGTGAGTTGGGGTATGGCTTTTAACTATTTTTACGTCCGTGAGCTGCAGCGCCGTCTCCGGTACCGACGTTATTTGAAAGGAAGACTGTTAGTCCTGGCCGTAGATCGGTGTAGAATTACTTCTGCGCTATTTGCCAGCGTATCGTAGCATTCAAATGATGTCATTTGTCTTCAGAAGGGCCGAAACAGAAACAAGTTGTTACTAATAACAGTTGTTGAGGGCAGTAAGGCAAGGATATGTTGCAAGAAATACAATATAAAATCTTACCAAGCAGTGTAAGCCCAGCACACTGTAACCCTGAGCAAAGTCAGATGACCCTGATCATAGGAATATGGCTGAGTTTTCTTCCAGTTTTTCTACTAAGGGGTTTCAAGTGCCTCAGTCCAAACTAATAAGCCACGTTAGTGAATGACTGTACGTCAGATACGGACCCGGAGGCCAGAAATGTATTTAATCTTTATAATTTGTGGTGAAGGTTAGTGTGGTGCCGTGCCGCACACAAGGTGGCGGTGGCGGCAGGCAGTGCTCTGCTCTGGGCACGTAGGGGACCCCGCACGATGTGCTCACCAAGGTAATACCATGCAGCAGCTCTTCGTCCAGGTGAAATGGTGACTGCCCCCAGCTCCGCGTCTCATAGGATTAAGTTGTTCTCATTGCACTCTGTGCCTCTCTGCGGGTAGGTTTGCTCTTCAAAGGGCACGAAACTGCAAGCCGTGTCCAAGTTAGTGGTCTCTTTTAACTTACTGCCTGTTCATATAGATTCATGACGTTCTCCAGGAATCATAAGTGTGGTCTTGCAGCCAGATACCGTGCTGGGAGTGCAGTTTGCTTTGGTTACCGTTACTTGACCTGAACTGCAATTCCTCTGGCAATGGTGTCTGTAGCAGGGTTTTGAAAGCAACAGCAAAATGCTGTCTGCTGAAGTTACGGTTGTAGAAACCAAGCGTATGCTCTGCATTACAGCATCGATAAAGGGCAACATAAAATCTTAGTATTGTGGTGCGAACGGTCATATAGTCGATTCCTCTGGGCTCCCTGTGAGCTTGTACAAAATGGTACTTTGTAACTTAATTGTCAAATCCCTTTGGTATCTATAAGAAAATTCAAGTCAGGTCTTTTTTGCTTCTTGTGAGTGCAGTCAGAGATTCATTTACTCGTTTGTTTGTTTTACGCCCTTTGTTTCTGTGTGTTTTGGGGGCTGAGGAGAGCATGGTCGGGCCAGAATGATACCAGAAACCAGTGCACCCCGTGCATCCAGGTCGCTGCTCATCTTCCTTCCCAGCAAATCATTCCTCCTTCAGTGAAGTAAATTTGCAGGTTAAAGCTGCCTGGCTAAACAAACTGAATAAGAGAAAGTCTTTTTAAGAGGGGGAGGGGAACAAAAGCATTCTTACTTTCAACCAAGGAAGGAAACCTTTCCTCCTGTTTCACTTGGGGACGGGCATCTGAGAGCAGAAGCTGTGGTGTGACACGGTAACCGAGTTGTCACTTACACCAGTGATGACAACTGGAGCAGTAAGGACGCCGCTGCTGAGGACAGTGCTACTGTTTTTAGCTGTGTAATGATCTCAGCTCTGCTCTTTGCCTTCCCAGATAGATGGGAAGATGATGGGGAAGAGTTCTGTTTTGTCCACTGCTCAGTAAAGCTTAAGCAGTACCAGCTCAATTCACCCCAGCCTTCGTCAGGGGTTCATTTTCTCATTGCCTTGTGAATTGAAAACACTTGTTTTGGAATTCAGCATCAGGGATAGGGTGGCTCCAGTGTTTCCATCTTTATCTGGTGGTTTGTTGGTACTTTGTCTTGCTGTGATGCGTCTTGGTAGCAGCAGCCAAATAGGTTGGCAAAGATGGCAGACCAGATCCTTCTCAACCCACACATACGTGATTAACTGGCACTTTTAAGTTGAGCTTTAGGCAGGTAATTTTGGATTTAAGTTTATGGAGAGGTGGTTGGGTAATTCTGAATATTGCAGTATTGATGTTGCACGCAAGGAAGCAGTTGGCAGAGGATACGGGATTTGAGCTGTTGATTGTTATTGAAAGGTTTAGAAAAGCAAGCAGAGAAATGTATTCATTTTCCCTGTGTCAGCCCAAGTTTTTGTCTTCATAAAGCTCGGCTTAATTGACTAGAGAAATGACAAGTACGTGCATCCCAAGGTAAAGTATTTTGTCAGTTTGTGTTTGGAATGAGGTTAATCTGAAGATCTTTGTTGAAGGTCTAACTCTATACCACTGTGGACAGAAGATGTCTCACTAAGTTAACAACTCTGGTTAAACAATTCACTTGGATACTTTGAGCCTTTTTTTGAAAATTTTAATAAGATTTTTTTAATCCAGGGATTTTTATGAAGATAATTTTAATCTTTATGAAGTGAACATTTCACTCCTTAGTTCTCTGCCTTGTAGATAAGGGTTACCAGGCGAGCTTCAGTCCAGCTTCGTGGTGCGTTGCTTGTGTAAGTTTCAATTCCCATGACAGTTAAAAGTCAGCTGGCAAAGCCCAGGAAGATTTTTTTTCTAAGCAGGTGTATCTAGCAAGTGAACACAGGTAGTGCGAGACTGTGACTTCAGACGGCCTCTCAGTACTCTGGAAGGCTGATGTGGGCTTTTTATGAGACTGAAAACAAGAAACGAGATTGAGAAGGGTAAAGTGCAGGTGTCGAGCAGTCACGAAACGGCACGTGGGTTGCCAGCGACACCGTCTGGGCCCCAGACGTGCGTCATGGACAGCACCTGTATGACTTGGTTGTAAGCTCTTGCCCAGAAGCGCAGCGTACGGCCCTCCTGGGGGTCCCCAGCTGTGCAGCAGAACCAGGGGAAGCCTCACACCACAACTGCGTCTAGGCACAGCCATTCAGTTTAGCCCCAGCCACCAATGAATACGCCCAGGTTGATTTTGGACTGTGATGAATTGAAGTGCTTCGTTCTGACCACTGAGACCTGAGAGTGGTGGTCCCCACTGTGGACCATGGCAAGCACTTCTGGTGTGATGGGTTGCATCAGATAAATTTGCAATGGGACGTTTGTCCATTTCCCCAGAAACTTGCTTCCATCCCTGCACCTGAAGCCATGCTTTAGTCTCAAAATGCAACCAGAATAGCCAATGGTAATGTTTAATTTAGAGTGAAATTCTAATTATTCTCTGTAAAAGCTGTCATTGCATCTGCTGAAATCTACATATTTGTAAATTCCTATTCTTAATGTAGTTGCTACAAAAATGATCCAAGGGCTGGAGCACCTCTGCTGTGAGGACAGGGTGAGGGAGTTGGGCTTGTTCAGCTTGGAGAAGAGAAGGCTGCGGGGAGACCTGACTGTGGCCTTTCGGTACTTAAAAGGGGCCTATAGGAAAGATGGGGAAAATCTTTTTAGTAGGGCCAGCTGTGACAGGACAAGGGGTAATGGTTTTAAACTAAACCAGGGTAGGTTTAGACTAGATATAAGGAAGAAATTCTTTACAATGAGGGTGGTGAAACACTGGCACAGGTTGCCCAGTGAGGTGGTGGAGGCCCCATCCCTGGAAACATTCAAGGCCAGGTTGGATGGGGCTCTGAGCAACCTGATCTAGTTAGCGGTGTCCCTGCTCCTGCAGGGGGGTTGGACTAGATGACCTCTAGGGGTCCCTTCCAACCCAAAACATTCTGTGATTCTGTGTAATTCGACTTCATTCTTGGGAGGACATTGCATCCTTAAATGTCATCTAGGACTTCACTTTTATGAATAAGCTGTAATTCCTATAAAGGAATACCAGATACAGAAATGAAACCATGTCAGCGCTGTTCAACCCTGATGTCATATGTGTTGGCTGCCCTACTGGAAAAGTCTTTTAATGGTATCTCTTCTCTTTAAACAATAAAGGCTTTTCTGGTAGATTATATCCTGGGGTGCTGCCTTCGTTGTCAGAAAATATTAGTAATGGGAGTACTTGGAATTTTGAATTCATTGCTTTTCAAAGTACGGAAAGAAATCTGTAAGCCGGCGTTCATTTACTCAGTTTTTTTGCTGTGGATACTTTTTATTTATGGTAGTGCTAAAGGGTCATCCTTGTGCTAGGTGTTGTGTGAGTACCAGGTCGATGGGTGGGAGGGGTTTAGGAGAACTGAAGCGAAGGTAGAGAGAGCCGGCAATGGAGGTGAAGGCACCGGTGGGAATAGGTGCGGTACACAGCCAGCTTGGTGCAGAAAGTCAAAGCTGGACTAGTGGGTGGATGCTCACAGGTTATTTGCTGCTTGTCCTGTCTCCAGGCTGTCTTCATTCCTTTCCCTGCATCACAGGCTGCGAAGGAGGGGAGCCTGTACTACTGCAAGAGTGCAATGGAGTTTTGCCAGTGCGGTCTTGGAAAAGGTGGCCTCAAACTGAGTCCTGTTTCGTTTTGAAGTATTTTTTTAATAAAAACATCCAATTTTATATACTATTTTAAGCAAATAATTTTGTATCTTTTGTCTTCTTTCATCATTTCAAAGGGCGACCAGAAGTACCACGGCAGCCGTTGCCACCAAGACCACCCCTGCAGCCCCAGCCTGGCATATCCCTGCTGCCATCACAGCCAAGGATACAACCCCCACAACAGAGGACCCCCCTCCAGCCGCTGCAGCCGAGACCTCCTCTGCGCCCAGCACTGCCAGGGTCAGGAGCTGTGCCCTTTTTGCCTGGAACAACTGGGATCATCCTGGAGACTGGAGAGGCAGGGCCTCCTGGCACTGTTTTAATGTCAGGAAGAGGGCGGCTTAGAAGTGTGGATGGTCAGGCTGGTCAAAGTACCATGCCCATTGCTGAAGGGTACGCTGGAGCACCAGGTGAGAGAACCAAATGAACAGTGGATCGCTGCTGTTTAATGGGCAATGGGCATGCCAGGTCTTGCTAGAGGGGTGACACTGAGATCTGTTGTGCTTTACCAGCCACCTTTCAGCCTTTCATGGATGCCCATTGTAGCTGTCGCTGCTGGGAACGGGCTTACGGCAGAGATGATTTGTGAACAGGCTTTTGCAGCTTCCAGCTGGCTACAGAAGTAGGGGAAACGCAGTCAGTGCCAGTTTTGTTGCCTTTGCCAAGGCTGCACAAAGCGTGAGGTCAACAGGGCTGATGGAAAATCCTTGGTAACTACAGCAGTCTTTGCCACTAGGGAAGCTCAAATAATTTTTTTTTCTTGCCATAGTGCTTGCAGTGGATTTAGTACATTGTAGTAAGAATTTTCTTTGCCATGACCACCCCAGTTTAACAATAATTGAGCATTTCGTAGGAGGTGCTATTTGGCAGCTATTTTGGTAGGTTGCTGTTTGCTAAGAAAGGATGCTTTTTAGAAGGCTGCAGTGATAATGTAGTCATAATATATTCCATTATGTACTGTGTCACACATACTACTTTTCCTTTGTAGGATATCCGAAGTTGTCTCCTCCTGCCACAGACTCACAAGGTAAGGCAGTTGTTTCCTAGAAATCCTTTACACAGGTGCATAATGTTTCTTTTGGTCCCTGGAAATTCATGGTTGAGAGAACAGCGTGTTGATTTTTAGTATTTAAGTTTAGCATTGAGGAAAATCTGATGAATTTTTGCTATACTTAAGCAATAAAATGTAGTATGCATCCTTTGAAAATACAGGGGTTTTGAGGTGTTGAAAAATAATTAATTTTGGTTATTGTTACTTATGTCAGTGGTTTTTTTTTAAAATACAGAGGATTTCTATTTCCTAGCAATTTTTTTTCCTTTTTAAATGAGAAAATACATACTTCTTTCTGACAATTTTAGTATTTCTTTAGCAAGATATGAATAAGGCCAAGACTAAGATCTTGAAGCAGTGTTAGTACCTGAGCTAATGCATGAGTTGGTCCTCCTTGTGGGAGTTTCTGGCTTTGTTAGAATCACGAGGGCTCGTGTTCCTGACTTCAGTGACAGCCGGAGCACTGCCACTGACAACCACAGTTTAAAAAGATTCAAAATGCAGTTTTCTTGGTTTGGTGGGGTTTTTTTATTTTTTATAGTTCAGTTCATGTATGGATTTGTATGATAAACAGGTATAAATCTTCTGTGGGACCTGCTAGTTGGCCTTGATAAATACATCGATTGGGTGCTGCCTGCCCTACAACCTTATACTCAAGATATTATCAAACCCTGGCGGATGGTATCCTGGATCATAGTGAATATTCCCACACCCTCTTCAAAAAGAGTGATTTCATCTAAATTTGTTTGAGGAAGTATGAGAAATAGATTAAAATAAAACATGAGGGCTTTATGGCGTCCAAAATCCTACCCTTGGGACTTAGTTTGACGGCCCTAACAAAATCACAGATACACGTCCTGAATACTGGTCTGGGGACTCACAAAAAAGGCTTGTAAAGAGTTCACACTGTAGTTCGGATATTTATACTTTCTAATTAAAAATCTGTCATAGCCTTAAAGCAGTCTTTTTGCATTTGAGGATTGTGGCGCTAAGAGCAATCAGCAATAGATGAGGCTTCTGGAAGAGGATAAGAAGTAAAGAAACATTAATTTATCTTGATGCCAGCAAAGCCAACATAGATGTCTAGATTTCTGTGATAAATGGTTTTCCTGAGGGGTTTTTTCCACTTTGTACAATCTATTGCCACTTATAGACAGCAGTATTTTAATAAGTGTATGCTAAAACTGTGTGAAACAGTAGGTGGATGTTAAAAGTGTTGGAAAGGCAGGGTGTGGCAGGCAGTGCGCCTGCTCACTGCTTGGTGGAACGTGTTGCAAGAGATGTTATCACCCTGGGATCCAGAGGGAGGTGGGCTTGACCAAGGAGTTCCTTTTCCTGATACGTGCCCCTAAAGACCTATCTAAATATAAAATGTACCTGCTGATCTGTCCTACAACTTCGCCCCAAATGCCTTGCAAACCCCAATGGCAGGAACAGTCATAGAAAACCGAGAGGTAAGGACGGTGCAAATAGCTACTGGACTTCTGTGGAGTTAGGGCATTTACATCCGCTGTGCCTAATTGTCAGTGTCTGCTTATAAACAGCAAAGAAAGAGAATGCTCTGGGGCAGAATTCAGCAGTTAACCATGTTGTGGTAATTAACAGCTGGGGAAGGGAAGATTTTTGCCTTATTGGAGGAGGAACTTAATGCTTAAATAAAGCATCAGGGAATCCTTAATACGCAGTTCATACAGGACTGCAGCACATGATGTCTTTGCCAGTCTTCACCCAGTACATTTTGTGGTCCTGAAATTAAAATTTGAAAGAAGATCAGCCGTTCTTGCACTATAATTGCTAAAATAAGAAGCTCGTACTATTAAACTGGCCTTATGAGTATCC
>NW_009259534.1:691069-696943 GCF_000687185.1 Egretta garzetta | reverse complement strand
TGCTTCTGAATAGCTTCTGTTACATAAAAGCACTGCTCAGGAAGAAGTTGAGGGCTCCAACTCTGTCCTCTGGGATCAAACTAGCCCACTTTGGTGCTCTTCTTGAATTCTGAGGCATGATTTGCATACGTTCAATACCAAAGTATTTCTTGAGTTTTTCAGGTTCATTAGCCATCTGTTTGCATGCATCTCACAATATAACGTGGTAGGTAAAGATCTTCAAGGATCTACAAGAATTAATGAGAGAGTATGAGGTACAATATTACATATTAGCTCTATTTTCACAGGCAAGGAGTTTATGAGAAAGGTGAGTTAAGTGTCAGGACCAAAGTGCATCCACCTAATCCCTTTTAATACAGAAAGAGTTGAACCAATTGTTATTTAAAGAACCATCAGCAGCAAATGTTACTGAGGCATGGCAATTTTACAATAATGAGAATTTTTGTTTGCTGGAGCAAAGAAAATTGCAGAGGCAGAAGTAATGAATTGGCCAATGAACTGGTCTGGGAACTGGTGAGAAAATGCTTGTAAGATCCCAGGTCACACGACTAGGCAAGGACGGAGCCAAGAAGAGGATTTGGACGTTCTGATCAGCATACAGAGGGTCACAGTGAAAAAAAATTCACTGAAAGCACAAATTGCCTTCCCCACCCTCTCCTTCATGCAGTTTGCAGCGTTGCTTGTGTCCTTAACCCTGCAGCTCCAATGGAGGATGGTTGCTCCTCTCTAAAAGAAACTTCTTGTACGCTGTAATAAAGAACACAGCTGAGCTAGGGAGCCCTACCACTGCACGAACGCTGGTGTATATATCCCTGCAGGTAAAGGGCTAATTTTTGCCCGTGCTTTTAAATTTTTTTTACTTGTCTGATACTCAACCATCTTCACTTTCTCTGTGTGACTCCAGGCAGCAAGCCTGTAGGACACATTTCAAATAAATATAAAGGCATGATGTTACTGTAATGTAAGATTTTTGTTGGCGGTTGTGCTCCTTGATTTGAAGAAATAGTTTACTGAATACATAAATTACCCTGCCTTGCTTGTGATGGGTTCTCCTCCATGTTTAGCTCTTTCTTTTCATCATTGGGCAGGGAGCAGGGTTCTCATTAGTACACACCAGTGGTCTGGCACAGGGGAAAAATGTGTTTTTGAACTCACCTCTGACTTTGAGGTGAAGAACGGGTGATGACCCACAATTGCACCAGGGGTTGTGTTTTGCTGCTATTTGCATGAAAGAACAGTGCAATTCAAATTCACTGAAGCATGCTGAAAGCTGGGGTAGGAGATGGATATTTGTGTAAGGAACAGTAGGTAAGTGCTAGGGCAAACCTTCTCTTGCTGCGATGTGAAAGGTAGGAGTTGCAAGAGCAGAAAGAGCTGTTACTAACAGACTCAGAAGAAGAGTGGCTGTCTCTTTGTAACACACGGAGTGAGTTACCATCTGCATCAGAAACACTGTGACTTAGCAGAGCAGAGCTAATGGGCCCAGCTCATGGAAATGAGTGTGTCAGTGTGCTGTGCTACATGGCCATCCCATAAGCAGAGGGAATGTTCCTGAAAATGAGATGTGTTAAGGTCAAACTGGAGAGTTAAAAAAAAAAAAAAAAAAAAAAGGGGGGGGGATAAATGTTGGTTTATATTTTTGTCCCATTTGCTGTAACTGAAGATTAAAAAAAAAAAAAAAAAAAAAAGCAGGGAGGTGATAAATTGCTGATATTTTTGTCCCATTTGCTGTAACTGAAGTTACGCATTTTGTCCTCATTTAGATTTGGGAATATTGGCCAAGCAGAGGAAATCTGACATATCCTACCTACTCCCGCCATATGTGTGGTCATAAGTGCATACTGACAAATGAATTACATACTTAGGGTCTCTCTTCTATGTAGGTTCTTGAAGAATCCTCATCCCAGTTCCTGAGCAATTGGCAGCAGCACCATCACACTCTGTTATTTTTTCTCCTTTCATCTTGATGGAAAATGCCTATGCTGTGCACTGGGGGTTTTTTTGCTTGATTTTTTTTTTTTCTTCTTTTTCTCCTTCTGGCCCTTGGGCTCTGTGGGAGGCATGAACTGTGCTGGGAAGTCAAAAGACAGGTGGAGAACCAGAAGTACAACTAGCAGATAGGTGGAAGTAGATGTAACTGAACAGAGGCCACCCCTGTATCGTCTGTGGTCTTTTGACTCCCCCCAAATGCATTATACTAGCCTAGATTGCCGTGAACATGCATACCTGCTGCTGCTTATGTGTATATATATCTCAAGTATATGAATTCTTGAATACGTCTAAAGTCAAAGAGTTTTTTTCCTCCCCCAGAAGCTGTAAAGCTGTGGTTGAATCTTTTTGTTTGCCTAGCAGTTTCTTCATCAGAGCTGTGCATGTGGTTCCCAGCTTTTAAATGCTTTAACTTTTCTTCCTGATTGTTGTAATTCCACAACACTAACTGCATAAGTGAAAGCAATTTCCAAGCCTGGGCCTTGCCTAGAGAAGCTGAACTTTGATCTTTGCATGAAGAAAAGTGTTTGCAGGTGGGGACATGTAAGAGAAGGTGGTTCACCCTCTGTAAGGTTCTGCAGAAGCGCTGCTGGTAGGACTGGTGAAAGCCTCAAACAGGCGCAGGTCCAGCTGGAAGCAGGGAGGAGGGTAGGAGAGCACAGACACGTTGGTCTTTACTGCACCTCCTTATATTGCCCGCTGACCTGATCTACAGGGTATTTGGACAGGTTGTAAGATTTCTCCTTTGGACAAACACTGCGGGTCTGAAGCAATTTCAGCAGCAAACTCTAGTAACTATTCTAGCAATTAGTGCATGAAAATCTGGAAGGAAGCCGTGGCAAACCAGGGCAGGAGTCGCTCCCTGACTCAGGTGGCACCAACCCGACCAGAACTGTGGCTACTCCAAACGGAGAGGACAGCGTTTCTGGGCAGGCAGCAAACAGCGTGTGCAGTATGACTGCCGGGGAGAGAAACCTTTCCAAGTGAGCCAACAAGAAGTTAGTGGAGGTGCATTTTCAGTGGATTTGAGTCCCAGAGTAAGCTGAGAATACGAAGAGAGGCTTTCTGGAAGTAGTGTGGTGTTAAGGTGGTGGAGTTTTGCAGAAGCAGCTTAAGTAAGTAGACGCCTGCAATTAATGTTGGTCCTTTCAAATAACCTCACCTTAGCTTACAGGAGTACTCCTGCAGGCGCACTGGCAGGTAGGAGTAACGAAAAAGGGCTTCTGTCTGTTCTCTGAGTGTGAGACAAAATACTGAGTAAGATTTCCAAAGATAGATGAGGCAGCTGGTTACTAGCCCCTGAGGGAAACCAGGGTAGTTATTTCCCATTCCTGAAGTTGCAGGCATGTCTTTCCCTTGCCTTCCCCTCCCACTCCCCTGTGCCAAGTTATCAGAAAAAAAAACGGATAGCAGAGCATTTGTATATGCACGTTTTAGATGAAGTTTTGTCACTTTTTAACTTCAATTTTTAAGTGATATCATCTGATTTGAACATTGGTTGCTGATGGGCATCTCAGATTGAAAGGAAGAGAAAATCAAACATTTATTTTAAGGAAGGCAGAAGAAGGAGCAGGGGTGAAACAGCATGGAGAAGACATGGATCCTAGCCCGAACAGGGTAGAACAGAAAGAGCAACTGCTGACAACTTAAAGTGTATTTGTTGTTTACCTAATCGCCTGAACAAAGCAGCAAGAGTTGAGTACTTGTAGCAGCGTGTCCTGCCTTAGGGGAAGTGTTGAGAGGGAAGGGAGCTATAGTGGGACTAATAAGTGGTTGATCACTAAACACTTGCCATTAAGTCAGTCAGTTAAAAGTAAAAATTTGTCTTAATTGTCCAAATGGTATTTCATCCAACACCAGTCTAACAGCAGAGTTTAGCCAGTTAGTAAGCAGATGGCCGCTACAAAATACCTAAGTGTCTGTTTGATCTGCTGAAAAAAGGAAAAACAAATTGTGGAGGGAAAAGTCCCCCAAAAGAGAAGTGCTGGAGAGAGGTAAAAGCCCCGGTGATGGTTCTCTTTGCTTTAATACTGAAGCCTTACTTCCTGCAGCTATTTTCACTGCCCTTCAGCAGAGAAGGCAAGAGATCGAAGCTGTGCGCAGCTTTTCGGCGTGGCTAGGAAAGCTGGCAGGGGCTATACCCCTTCAGCATTCCTGTGATAGTGACGGAGAGCGGAGATGTCCAAGAGTAGCCTCAATCCTGAAGAAGGCCCGTGGCAGAAGCATTGCTGAATTGAGAGGTGCCAGCATTTATATGCCATGTACCTTTTCCTTAGAAGGCTAAAAAATAAAGGAAGGCTGCGCCAAGGCGGGAATTTTATGGTGCTCAGTAGATTTTATGGTGAGACACCTGGGACCTGGGCCAGCCATACGTATTCTGCTAATTATGGCATCCCTCGAGTGGCAGGGTTAGTCCAAGTGGATTATGTGCAGGAACAGAGACACCGGATTATAAACCATCACAGGGAGAGGCTGTGTTGTCATCCTGATGTGACTCTGACTCATCTTGCTACCCATTTTAGGACCTGCTGCTGCTGCGGCCTCCCTGGTGTCATTTTCTGCTGGGCTCACACAGAAGCCTTTCTCCAGTGATGTCGGCGTGGTTCACTTCAACAAAGTGCTTGTGAATGACGGGGACTATTACAACCCCAATACAGGTAACAGCCCAAGGGCAGACCCGCAGCGATGCCACATGGGCAGTCGCTTGGGTTACCGGGGTTTGATGCTATCTCAGGCTTTGCTAAACCAGACCCACCCACGTAAAAGCTTCCTGTGGATGTGGACAGGCGCGTGCTTTGCCACTGCTGGTTTTGCACAGCTGCCCAGGAATACCAAGGCCCCGCTCTCCACGACCTCTGCTCTGCCAGCACTGTGGGTTTTGCTCCTCACCCTGGCCCCGGGCGGCGGAGCCCAGGTCGCAGCAGTGAGGTTCCTGGCTAATCCAGCTGGGTCACCCGGGGGAGAGGAGGGAGGGAAGGAGGGGGGCGATAGGAACTGCCTCCCCAGTAGTGGTAACTGGGGGCTGCCTCCTTCTCAACCAGTGTGTGGTGTCGCTTGAGGGTGGTCTGTGCCTCAACCTGCTGGGGACTTGCACAGCAATGCCGGTGCCTCTCGCCTCTTCACCCAGCCCCGACTCATGGCAGCTGCTTAGGCCAGGAGGTTTCTGAATGCGGACAAGACCTGCTCATGTCCTGAAGGACTGGTGGACTGCAACACAAAAGCGACAACCCTTTGCCTTCATGGCTGCAGTCAGCTGCCCGGGCTGACCTTGTCACAATTACCAGCACGTAGCCATGGGTAACCCACGTGGCTTTATGTTTGTCGTCGTGCTTGGAGCGGTCAGGTCTCTCCATTTTGAGTAACTCTGAAAAGCTCAGTCCGTCTCTCTTCCGCAGGCATTTTCACATCACCGTATGAAGGGCGCTACCTGATCACCGCTGTGCTGGCCCCGGAGAGGGATGAGTACGTAGAAGCAGTGCTGTCCGTCTCCAACGCAAGCGTGGCTCAGCTCCACACGGCTGGGTACAGAAGGGAACTGCTGGAGTATCACAAACCCTACTCGGGGAAACGGACCTGTGGTGGTCCTGGGACCTTCCACCTTGTTCTTCACCTCAAAGCGGGGGATGAAGTAAACGTCGTCGTAACAGGAGGCAAACTGGCCTACACAGACTCTGACGAGATGTACTCCACGTTTAGTGGAGTTCTCCTTTATCCTTCCATTTCTCATGTTTAGGTTTACCTTGAGCAGGAGAGAAGGGTAAGATATTCAGAAGAAAATAAGTGTAATAAAATTCAAAGCTTTAATATATTCAGTTTATATATTTTATTTCAGTGATGGGTTTATAGTCTATACTGAGCCCTTTTCCTTGTCCCCTGTTTCCAGAG
>NW_009259534.1:687213-691037 GCF_000687185.1 Egretta garzetta | reverse complement strand
AGAACAACTGTTAAACAACAAATACATGCTCAGTAGATACTTTTCCACTGTGCTCTTGCTTTTCCCTAGTAAATTGCCTTTGCAGTCTTCTCCCCAGCTTATCAAATTGTCCCTAGTGTATCAAAGTTTACATCTTTGCTGAAGTTTACAGTTGTGGTCAGCTATTTTTATGTTTGCAGGGGCAAGAAAGTGAGGTTGTATTAGACATGGTCGATGGCTTCTTAGCCCTTGCATTATTTAATAATATGTTGGGTCAAGTGCACTTGCATAAACAATTTATTCAAAGCAATAGCTAACCATGGTGGTGCAACGCAAAACGATACTTGTCTGCATCAGGGTTGGGGTTTTTTTCTTTCTTAAGGGCCAAACACAGTGCTAAGAGATGAGTGACAGTCCAGTCAAGTGGAAGCAGCTGTGCAGGGAGAAACCTCACCTCAGTTTTCCACCAGGCAGGCGTGAGCATAAGGTGCAGTTGCTACTATTGAAAGACTTAGAACAGTTATTTTCAACTGATACGGTAAAAAAGATGGGTTAGGCATGATGCTCTTGAGATCAAAGCTTGGTGCTTGAAATTAATAAAACAGGTCAGAAAAATCTGAGTCGTCTGTGCCTAGCTGGAAAAACGTTAATTTTGAAAAGTTTAACAAATCTTACAACGTTTGGTTTTGGCACTCTACAGCATTTGCATTAAAAAGGAAGTTTTCTTCTTTGTTGCATTGTAGAAGACAAATCAGAGGAAAAATTGGCCATACAGGAAAATAGCGTTGTTAGCCAGTCCTGTCAAATGCACAAACCCACCATCTGCACTGAGTCTTTGTTGTAGCAGCCTCCTGCATCTGTGCTTTTGGGCAAGGTTCATTTTAATATCCAGCATCTGTTGATACGGATGAAGCAACTTTCTTAGCCTAAACAGATAAACACATTTGGAGCAACAGCATTTTATTTCTCATACTGGCCACTTCTCAGTGGAGGCAACAAAAATTACGGTTTGGCTCTTTGGAGTTAGCGTTTTGATCTCTTTCATGGCTGAAAACAAAAAAAATCCAGCCGTGTTTTACTGCGAGCAGGACTAGCCAGCTGTCACCTCTATATTCATATATAAACTGATCTTCTTAATCGTCTGCTCGTGCTGCGTAGAGTTGTATTTAGTGTAGTGGTTAGTGGTTTGTATAGTACGTTTTCCTTCTTACAAATGCAGAACAGCTGTTGATAGCCTCAGAACAAACAATTCCTTTAGGTGAAGGAAGAACTCCCCGTGCTGCAAGCAGCACAGTACGTTTAGCTGAAGCCCTTCCCATCGGAGGGGGTCAGATGAAGACTTACTTATGACTTTGTTGCTTAGTTTTGGAATAGATACTCCCTCATAACGCTGTTTCCAGGCGATGAGATGGGGCCTTCCCACAACAAACTGTCACATCCTGGGAATTGAGCCGCTTTTGAGAAAAGCGGGCGGAAAAAGCTTTCTCTCCAGTGAGGAGCTCTCGGTCAGTCCCGGCGCAGCTAGGAGTGCGCTGGGGGAGTTGTGGGCGCGGGAAGGAAATTGTGAGTGGAGTTTTAAAGCACCTGGTTTAGGAAGATCTCTTGGCACCCGATTTTTCAGACCATACGGTGTTACTGATAAGCAGAAAGTAGGACTGGGTGCATCTTGTAGCGGGAGGGCTGTTGCTGTAAAAGCAGCTGTTTGTTAGTCAGTAGCCAAAGATGTTCATACAGTGAACTTGCACTTCACAGCTGGATGGAGGGAGCCGCCCCCCTCTCGTTTCCCTCCACATTTGTCTTGACCTGTGCTGCAGCGTGAGGCAGTAGTGTGCAGTTAGCAACCGCATCCTTGGTCAGGGGAGGCTTGGTTTTCTTTCGTCCTAAATCAACAGCCCCTTGTTGTTCCGTGCCTTTCTAGGTCACAAAATTGCAGGGGGAGACAGGAAAGAAGTGTTTTCTGTGTTTTCAAAAGCCAAATTACATCAACCACTTTTTTTTTTATTACTTATTTTTAACATAATTTCTTGTTATGTACAAAAGCCAGAGAGGCACTTTTTCCTTTTAGGATATTTTTCACTCTCCTCAAGAAAGCTGCGTTCTCTAAGAAGTTGGCTCCAGACTACGTGTGACTCAAGTATTGTTAGAGTGTTGTTGCCTGTTCTAAAAATGACTCATGGAAACAAACAAAACGAGCAGAGTGCTTAGGGAGACCTAGCTGGCAAACACAACCTTTTTTTTTTTTTTCTTTCTCTCCAAGTGAGACATTTTTAAGAATCAGCAGTGTAAGTTTAGTGCTAGAGTTGCAAAAGTCACATCATCCGATTCTTACCTAACTGCTCCAGGAGATTTCTAAATCCAACCCACAAATTTTCACAAGCCCAGTTCTGCTAATGACACAGGGCAATCTTCTACCAGAAAGTTTCTCCTTGTAGCCAGGATCTGCTGTTGCTGATGCCGAGAGCGTTTGAGCCCTCATAACGCAGTGTAACTGGTATTTGCATACAGGTACAAAGCACTCCCTAAACTAGGTCTCAGCAGGGCGTATTTTGAGGACACCTTTTAGAGCTTTTAGGGAGAAGTTTCCCATCCACCATCTCTAGCAGCACAGTGGCTAAAGCTATGACCTTTGGACAAGGAACCTCTCCATCTTAGATTCCTGCTTTTGTTGAGGGAGACTCGAACCTTAATTACCACTTCCTTGGTAATTGTGATATTCAGGGTTGGTGGTGCAGTTCCTCCTGATGAGGTTATTTTCCTGGAGCTTACAAGGTGGAATATTCCCCCACGTGGGAAGACCACAATGCTGTAGCCCCTGAATAGCAAAGGGAGGGGGGAGCCTGAGTTCCAAGTCTCTGCTCCAGTGAGTGCACGGATAAAATGTTCATTAAAGCAGGAACTGGAAGAGACTCAAGCACAGACGCAGTCATGGCCCCGCTGAGAGTTTGCACCATACAGAACAGCCCAGCTTCAAAGGAAGGAGCAAGAGCCCTGCTCCAGCATACCCTCACCCCCCTGACGGAGCATTTACATCTTCAGTGAGAAGCAGCAGCAGAACAAGGAAATGCCTGCACCGAAAGGAAGATTTCAAAGCAGGAACTGGAAGAGACTCAAGCACAGACGCAGTCATGGCCCCGCTGAGAGTTTGCACCATACAGAACAGCCCAGCTTCAAAGGAAGGAGCAAGAGCCCTGCTCCAGCATACCCTCACCCCCCTGACGGAGCATTTACATCTTCAGTGAGAAGCAGCAGCAGAACAAGGAAATGCCTGCACTGAAAGGAATATTTTACACTGTGGGTTCCTGCAGCATCCATCAGCTCAAGTAGGAAGCATCTGTTAACCAAGAAAGCCTTAAAAAAAAAATAATCCTGTAGGTGGGAGCGCTCAGGCAGGTACGCTGCCTGTTTCATAAATCACAGCGCAGCCTTTCAGATCTGCTTTGCAGGTAGCTTTGTAACGCAGCCTGTGAGGATTGCGAGATTCTTGGGCAAACCAGTATCCGTTGTGCCAGGTGCTCCCCTTTCACATCACAACAGGAAGAAAACCAAACTACCTGGTGACGCTGTGCAGACGCCTGTCTGGCAGCCCCTGGGCCAGGCACAGGGCGAGGTGGCCTCTCGGGGACTGGCCAAATACCAAAACCAGCAGAGTCCCCAGGACAGCCTCACTTGTGAGACAGGTAAACTCCCATAGCCAGGGCATTAGCAGCAGAATGGCTGAAGACAAGGGGGCGTTGCTGCCAGCCAGAGAGACGCTGCTCTGGCCAAACACAGAAAGCATGTCCCAGAGCAGCCATGGGGAAAGGCAACTGAGCAACACCTACGTCAGTCATAGCTCCAGGGAAGCT
>NW_009259534.1:637780-687202 GCF_000687185.1 Egretta garzetta | reverse complement strand
GAATGACAATTTTCACTGCAAAACCATGTGAAAAGCTACTTCATTATTTCAATTTGCTATCGAGCAAAGACAGTGGAGACATTTCTGCGCTGACCACTTACAAGCAATGAGGATTTTCTGTGGCACTCCGCCATGTGCCCTTTCAGCATACCCCAGGTTACTTGCAGCAGCTTTTGTGCGGTTCCACTGGGAGACTCCGGAGCCACCCAGCCATTTCAGAAAAACCATAAATAGGCAAGGAAAGAGAGGGGACTCTGAGTGAAAGGCGTAGGAAGGCAGCTTGAAACAAAATGCCTCTCGGCACCCAACGCAGCTTTAAAACACGCCGGGAATGCAAGGTAGAGGGCTCCCCAGCTGTCAAGCAGGAGAGTCAAATCAGGATTTAATTGTTTCCCGAGGATACGTTGTGCACGAAGCGAGTATTACCTGCTGAGTCAGTCAGTCCTTGCGTTACGGCACCGTAGCGGATCTATTTCACCAACCCCGCAAAGGCGCGGGAGCTTGGCAAAACGCGGGGTGGCTTGGTGCTCCCACGCCTCGCTCAGCAGGCACGCTTCGGCTCCTGGTTGCTCCCAGGTAACGGCGGGGAGTTGGAAGTGCCGGGTTACCAGGAATAGCCGGGGGCTGTGCCCTGCCATCACAAGTCAGACCTGCGCTCCAGCCAGCACCAGCCCGCCCGCAGCCTACCCCACAGCCTTCCGCCACGGTGCGGAACAGCAGCTCTGCCAGCGCTCTGTATACGGGAGACTGCAGGGGACATCTTGTAACATGTTACTACGTAAGCAGGTTTTGGCATTTATCCATTTGGCTGTCGTGATTGCAGGGGAAAAAAAAAAAAAGGAACATTTACTACAATTTTTCAGCAGAGCAGCACATTTGAGAATATGCTTTATGTGTGCATGTGTATACATATATTCATGTATAGAGAGGGCGCAATAGCCAGGAATGTGAAGAAAACTGTGATGGAAAACAACTGCAGATACGTCCAAATAAAGCCTACCTGTTGTGTGATGCCTCAATGCTCTTTTCCTTTCCAGTGAACACAGCAGCACTTTAAGCCCAAATTTTTGCTCTCTCCTTCACCACCTTTAAAACTGCAGTTTCTGGCTTCTCAGTCAAGTTTGTGTCTGTATTTGAAGGGTTTATTCAGTGTCAAGCACTGTTACATAGGCTCTGTGGTACAAAGAAGTTCCACCAGCGCAGTTCGACCCATCTTAGTTGCTCATTCAGGGGCCTGATTCCTGGCAAATAGAATAGAACAGCCTATTTCAGTTGGAAGGGACCTACGCCAATCATCCAGTCCAACTGCCTGACCACAGGTTAAAGCCTGTTATTAAGGGCATTGTCCAAAGGCCTCTTAAACACCAACAGGCTTGGGGCATTGACCACCTCTCTAGGAAGCCTATCCCAGTGTTTGACTACCCTCTCAGTAAAGAAATGCTTCCTAATGCTTCCAGCTTTGAACCATTCCCACACGTCCTATCACTGGATCCCGGGGAGAAGAGACCAGCCCCTCCCTCTCCACGTCCCCTCCTCAGGAAGCTGCAGAGCGCAATGAGGTCGCCCCTCAGCCTCCCCTTCTCCAAACTAGATGAGCCCAAAGTCCTCAGCCGCCCCTCACAGGACATGTCTGCCAGCCCCTGCAGCAGCTTCGGTGCCCCTAGATGCATTTGGGGACCTTCACAGCCTTCTTAAATGATGAGGCCCAGAACTGCAGACAGTGCTCCAGGTGAGGCCGCACCAAGGCTGAATACAGCGGGATAATCACCTCTTGTGAGCGGCTGGTGATGCTGTGCGTGATGCACCCCAGGATGGGGTTTGCCCTCTGGGCTGCCAGGGCACGCTGCTGGCTCACACTGAGCCTGCTGCCCACCCGCACCCCCAGGTCCCCCTCTGCAGGGCTGCTCGCCAGCCACGCCTCTCCCAGTTTATACCTGTGCCCAGCGTTACTCTGTCCTAGGTGCAGAATCCAGCATTTGGAATTGTTAAATTCATCCCATTAGTTACCGCCCAATGATCCAAGCCATCTAGCTCTTGTGGCCTCTTGTCCCTCAGGAGAGTCAACTGCACCTCCCACTTTGGTATCATCAGCAAACTTGCTAAACATGCATTAGACTCCTGCATCCAGATCATCGATAAATGTATTGAACAGAGCTGGCCCTAGAACTGAGCCCTGAGGAACACAGCTGGTGACCAAGCCACCAGCCAGATGCGGCCCCATTCACCACAACCCTCTGAGCCCTTCAGCTAGTTCTTGGCTGAAGAGTTCAGGCTCTGTTGCTTGTTCTTACCACAACATACACACACGAAGCATCACCAGAAGCAGGGAACATAAGGTTAGAGAACAGAGAGGCACGAAGAAGGAAAAGGAGGAGGCAGGCAAAGACTACAATGGAGGAAATGACGAGGAAGAAAACATGATGTGCACCAGCTTCCCGTGCTGGGGTAAGTGAGACCCAGCAGCCACCCAGTCCTTAAAGCAGAATTCAGATTCATTCAGATTCATACAGGTGAATTTTTAGTCAAAACTGTCTCTCTCTGGCATACTTCCTTACCAGCAAAGGCTCTTGCAGCGCTCCCGAGGAGGCAGCACGGCGTCGGCTCTAACTACCCACGGCGCACTTCAGTTGTGCCCCGTTCAAAGCGCCGTAGGCGGCAGCCACTCGCCCGAGTCCTCGCTCTCACGCAGCTCGCCCTCTGCTCTCCCACGGGGCCACGCGGCCGCCGCGGCTCTTTGGCTGGATGCTCCCATGCACACCGGCCCCGGGGCCTCACTCCGGCCTGGCAACCACCGCGGCCATGAAGAAAACCACAGCACGGGGTTATGGCACTGGAGCCTCTCTGTTACTCTTTGCTACGGCCCCCTGCACCATGAGAGGGGTCTTGGGCATCCCCAGTGTGGGACCCCCGCTGGCCCGAGAGCTTGGCTGGCAAGCACAGCCAGTGGGAGCGCACACGCGCTTCCCAACCAAAACGGTGCAGGGCTGCGCACGGGGCCTCCCATCGCCCCCAGTGCCCAAACTGCATGGCCTAACCCTAGAAACGGTGCCCCGCACGCACACAAAGTGCCCATTTGTGGAAACTGCGATTCTATGGTGCTGTTTACCCACCCAGGACAGAAAAATCCATCCACCAAGAACAAGACGACTCCATTAAGGAGTCTGTTAGGATAAGATGGACCCAGGGAAAACATCACTAGCTCAGATTTTTTGCAACAAATCTGACCATTTGGCATATGTAGGCTGCGGCTGCTGCGGCAGGAGACGACGGAACGCCCGCAGTGAGCTCTGTCTCTGGGCAGCAGGGGGGCGAGCGGGCGCAATGGTGCACACTGCAGAAGGATCGGAAGGCACAGCATAGGTTACACTTTGATGCAGCTCCATCGTACCCCTGCGTGTGACTGAGACGGCTGGATTTTCTAAGGTAGGCTGCTAGTTAGCTGCGTTTACCAGCACCAGCAAGAGACCAGGAAGAGTAAGTTTCTACCGAAAGCTTGAGGCCCCTTTTTCAGGACGGTCTCACAATAATGGCCTCAAGCAACTGAAGAACTGTCCTGGAAGACAATACTCTTTGCCTTGAAAGGAAAAAGTAAACTTCGATGGAGTTAGGATAAAACTCCAAGTTAGGGCAGATTTACAAGAGCTCGAACTATGCAGTTGCCAGATTTACTTCAAGGCAGCTTGTGCATTCCCGATATTCTATATTATTAATGCACGTTTGCTTTTCATTATAGTTATAACCCAATATTGATACTGGCACATAATGTAAGTTTGATGACAGCAATTATTTACCAGCTGTAGAAATGCTCTGAAAAAAGCAAACCGAGCGTGAGAGGAAGCAAACGTAGCACAGTCCTGAGAAAAGCAACTTGAATTCCATGTAAAATATGAGCACAATTTAAATAACATTTACTAAATTAGCAACACAAGAATGGAATTCTCAAGTACAAAGTGAAGAAAAATTTTAGTTTAAGTTTGTTTATTGTGATAACATTGTTCTGAACATCAATAAACATTGCACTGAAGTGTGGGTTGCTGTACCCAAGATAGTCCAGTCTTAACAAAAACCACTGTATTGGTATGATCACAGATTTGACAATTTAAAAAACACACTACCTTATTAGTGATTGGGTTGCTTAACAATCAAGTATTCCACATCTTTAACATAAGAATGAAACAAATGATTGAAGAGAGTTTCCCCACCCTCAAAATAAACCAACGTTTTGACTTTCATCTGGAAGTAATTAACACTACAAAATCCAAACCAATTCCATTCTATACAGCAGAATTTAACTTTGGAAACTAAAACTTCTTCGGGCAAAAGTGACGCTTTAAAGGCATCTCAAATTCACTACGTATTTTTGATGTTTCATTATGAATTTGCATTACAGTCATTTAAACAACTCTCATTCATGAGACAGTATTTTCTACAAGACTTGTATGACATATTAACATGAAATCTCATCTCTTTTGTCTCCACCATAAGCAGATTCAGAGTTTGCTTCAGAAGTTCCACAATGGAGTTGACACAAGTGTTAAAACATTTCCAGTTGAAAAAAAAAAAAAAAAGTTTTAGGAGGAGCATACCGATGGCAGGAAGCTACGGATACACGAGCCAAGACTGCACATGCAATTGTATACTGTTAGGGATGAGAGCCCAACCTTTTGAAGTACAAACATGCTTGGTACAGTAAAAAAAAAATAAAAATAAAAAAAAAATATCCAGAAATGTGTACCACTTAAATTACCGATCTTCACCTCATTATAGAAATGGGTAATGTCCGAGTCATTAACAGGTTTTGAATTGCAATGTTCCTTATTTATTCCCAGACAGGTATCGTCGCCTCAGCCTTTGACACGGTTCCAATGCCAAGAGGATCTGCATCTTCAACAACACAGTCTTAACAGGGGTGTGCATGCGCCTACAGACGTACACACTTCGAAGTTCCTCTTTCACAGAAAGAATGATTTAGCTTGCGCTAATTTTAAAGAAGTATAGCACAACTTGTTCTCAAACATTAGTTTCAGGCCACTTCTCTTGACTAAGGTAAGAAAGGACAGGCTAACGCGTAATTTGTATTTACCCCACTTCATATTAACGTTGCAGCACAAGCCCAGTTAGATAGTAAGGAGATGTCTTGTCCAGAGTCAGTAAAGTGCCCAGGAGTCCAAATGACATAGGTATGCAGTGACAGGTACAGCGCCCCCGCGATCTGCCCCAAAACAGGGTTAAAAAACAATCTGAAAAGCTTCAAATACGAGCCAGATTCAGGAAAACAAAACCAAACCAGACCCCTGCCCTACTCATTAGAAACGCTCAAGAAAGCTTTTACATTTTATCAACAAATACCAAAACTGTAGCTGTTACAGAGCAAAAAAGCAGAATTTTTAACTAAGCAACTTTAGGGACATCCCTACCACGCAAAACAACAGGTTAGCAGAACGAGGAGCTCTCTACAACCACACAACCCCCATATTCATACCAGCTTAAGTTATATGCGTTTGGCTATACACACAGATACTGTTTTTCCACACTGCTCATTTACTCAAGTCCCCACCTTAAAATCCACAGCTTATCTTTATGACAATCTGAAAAGATGAATGGAACTGAAGTGAAGAGAAAAAAAAAATAACCAAGTTTAAAAAAAAAACCCGCCAACCAAGAAAGATACAGCCAAACCTTGGTAACAACCTGTCCCATTTGGAAACCCATCCCAGTTTCATGAAGTGCTTTTGTTCTCAGAAAGCCTGTGTAATACCAGGGCCGCCAAGAAAAAGTTAAGCACGGTAAAGAAAATTTTGACATAAGACATAGGACTGGTTTAGGAGAGGCAGCTCCACTACCTTTATGTAAAATAGAATCTTTAGATAGAATATTTAATCTTGTAATTAAAATACTTTATTATGTTGGATTCTTATTTATTTAAAGTATTTAAGTATTGATATTCAAAGCACTTGGTGATCATGAAAATTTCAATTTCTAATGACATCTATGGAATAAAAGGTAAGAAAAGGAAAAAAAAAAAAACCAACCATGGAATAGTGTTTGTAAGCTTCTGACAGTAAAAAAACCAAACCCCAGTAAGAGCAAAATATCCTTTCAGTTGGATCCTGTGAAATCCACTTAAACACTGAGTAGATTGGTGGCAGGACCAAGAATTTGCTGAAACAGTCACAGAAAAGATTGTTCTCCCTCTACATGGACAAGGATGCCTTGCAGTTCACTGACATGCATGGCACACTGTGACAGATAGGTATGTTTTCTTTCCCACTCTCATACTCCTGCTTTGAAAGAGAGGTACCACGTTGATTTTGCTTGCCCCCACTCTTTATCTAATGTTTTATACACACAGGAATACACTAGAGTTTTACAAAGGAAAAAAAAAAAAAAAAGTAATTTCAGTTACATGGTGATCTAAAAATTATCCGCCCAAGCAGCTCACCAACTGTCTAGCACTAGCTGGTGTTACATCAGTTACATGTGGGTTAAGACTGCTCAGCCTGATAAAGAAAAATATTCCGGGGGGGTTGGGGGGTGCAAACCCTCTAAATGTACTCTTCTGCAGGCAGTGAGAGCAAGCGAGCTGCTTTCCCACTTTCAGCCCAAGCAAGCTGAAGCAGAAGGGCCTGCCCAAGCTGTTTTCTGAGAAGAGCTGTTTCTGAGGCTACCGCAGCAGGTAGCCACACACACGCCTTCTAAAGCACTCGCGCTCCCCTGCACACGTCCCTGCTCCCACTGGGAGCTGCGTACAGGGGAGAGCACGCCCTCCGCCCCCGAGCCTGGTGGAAATTCTGGATGTTGCCCCTGGAAGGATCTTTAATGCACGGCTCCAGGAACTTGCTTTAGGAGTAACAGAAAAGACTGTGCGCCCAGAAAGCCCAGGACTGATGTTGTTTAAATGACTGATGTTTAAATGAGTGTAGTCCTTTAGCTCTCTGGGCTGGTGGAATCATACATTCTCACCACAGATTTGTCTGAAGGAGGTTAAGTGCACTAACTTAACTTAAAAAACAGAACTACTTTTGCCTTCAAGTATTTTTGGAGAGAGAAATACTAGCTGCTTTTATAGCTGATAAACACTAGACCTGGAATGCAGTTTGTTCACAGGCTCTGATCCGAACCTGAGGAATGACCAGCATGATGTTTATGAATAAACCAAAAGTTTAAAAAAAAAAAAAAAAAAAAAAAGGAAAAAAAAAAAAAAAAAAAAAAAAAAAGGTTTTATTCTGCTCTGCAGCATTTAACCATTCTCATACCTTGAATCTCACTCTTTAGCTACATTTCCTCCCAGCTACTGAAAACTTCCAATACAGAATTCTGGAAAGACCTGAAGTAGACAATTAAAAAATTAAATACATAGGTTTTTTTAGTATTACAATTCCCTGAATATAATCTGTACATATGTTTTACTGGCCTACACAGCACACGCACATATATGCATCATCTGTGTTGAAAAAGGAAATAAAAATGCCAGCTCCCCAACTCTTACAGAAACGTTCGAGATGTTTCTTGATGGAACTTTAACATGACAGCATACCCTGAAAACAACAAAAGCCATACAAGTAGCTGAAGACAACTTTCATTTTAGCAAGCTCATGAAAGAGTTTAAGCATTGCAGGTAAAAAAAGTAATAAGCAGAGTTAGTCTGAGCATGAATTGTACGAGCACAGGCTTGTGCATATGAAAAAAGGCATGTTTACATTTAAAGAGGAATTTTATGCCTTCAGAGTCTGTCAGGCTAGTAACGTCTTCACATTTCCTGTATTTTAGCTGAGAAAGAGCACACTGGTCTTAGGTTCTGTCTCATTTAAAAAACTGCCTAACTGCCCATCTGAACATTAGGCCACGTTTTTTATTAATAGATCTGACAATTCTATTTGGCAGTTTCCATACACTTTTTGGCTTCATTTTAGAAAATATACTATTAAGACTAATAAAAAAAAAAAAAAAAAATCTATGTTTACAATAAGGTCTGTATTGATGAAAATGCAAAGTCATAGTTTACCTCAGCATTACCCTGAAGCACTTGGGTACCATGACCATCAATGACAGGCCAATCTCAAGTGCCTTAGAACATGTATATAGAGACAAGCAATAAAGAAACAAACAAAAAAACCTAGCCCCCCCACAAAAAATAGACAGTAGATTTGCATTTTCTTTGTTTTAAACCAACAGAGTTAAAGTGATTTCCTTAGTAAGACTTATGGTACCAGAATATAAGTTAGCATCTTTGTTAAGAAAGTTCTTCACATTTAAACTGAAGTTGAGTAGCTGAATATGAAACTCCATCTCTAGGTGAGAAGTATTTTTCAGGCCAGGTCGTCCATGTTAAGGTCAGGAAGAGGCCCTCTCCAATAGCAAAAGGAGCTGAATTCTGGGCACGGAAATGCAGAACTCTGTTCTTTATTAAGCAATGGGAACACATGTTCCACAAGCTCACTTAGTCTGTAATACCTATATTAAAAGAGAAGAAAGACCATTATTTAACAGTCTAGTCACTGTTCAACTGTAGCCAAAAAGGAGCTTTAGAAGTCTAGACCAGAAAGCTATGGTCAAATAAGGCATCACTACTGCAGAAGCAATTTTCAATTTTATTTTGCCAGTTTACTTTTCTTTTTGAAAAGTCTTGTTATGTATCCAAAGTTGTAAGTCTCTGGCAAGTAAGATTTTCAAGTGTTGTATGTAATAGGAGATCGAATCACAGTCACAATTGCTATTATTTTGTAATCTCATGCCTAAATACTTTCTTTAGCTGAAATAACAAAAATGATCTTACGAAGATTTGTTTCCCTTAGTCCGTTCTTGGATCAGTTCACCCTTTGGATTCACAGTAAATATTCTGCAGTCTGGAACTCCCACTTGCATATAAGCATATACATCCTGCAAAAAGCATGAACAAAAGCATATGCTTCAACATTTCCCTACTGAATACAATATAACAAACAATTCCTTGAAGGAATGAGAAAAGTTGATCCAAAAAGGGTACAGTAAAACTGCCCTTAAAAAAAAGCCCCCTAAACAACAGCCAAAAACCAAAACAAAAACATACACGCAGAACATACAGGCACCATAACAAAACATTCCCCCCACCCCCTATCCCTTAATTCCTATTCCCAAGCCTGGGAGCACAAACACGCACAAAATCTATACCACACAATACCATTCCTTGTGACAATATTCCTCTTACAATACCCTCTCTCTCTAGCTCAATTACGATAGCATTGATCTGCGGAGAAAATACAGGAACATATGATAGGGAAAAGGATTCAAGACTGAGGAGCACTGAATTAATACCCCTAGGGTATAAAGCTGTCAAAATGCTGAAAAAGATTATGGAAAAGTGGCACATATTTAATAAAAACCTGAGGATACCAACACATTTTGTAACCTTTCTCATACAAGCAGTTCTAGCAGCTTTTATGTAAGGTATCTGCATGTGGGTGTTCCTGACCAAACCCATAAAAGCACCAGTGTCCCATTTCCTTATTCAAATTTAAATAGACACAAAAAGAAAAGGCTATTTCTTTTGCTTCCCAAGTACTTCATGCATTTTAACCCTTCAATTAGAAAGGGGCAGACTTACATTGGGCCTGTTTCCAAAAGCAGCATAGAAAGGTTGTTTACTGGGAGCAAACAAATTCTTGATATCATTCAAACATTCGATTTTGAACTTTTCAGGCTTCTTTTCTATTACTTCCCTAAAATAAAATTTCAACAGTCAAATTCTAAATCATGATTTGATACAGGGTATCCTCTTTCCCCCATTTATCTGATATTTATGTTCTCATTGCTTCATGTTGCTAGCATTGGTAGTTACATAGACATTGGTCAGTAGTTTTCTAAGAAAAATACAAGAGACAATAAAGCGATAAAACATCTGCTGTTTTCCAACATCTGTAGTAAACAATAGGTGAATAACCTGTGCCTAGGCTAAGCAAATGGGATGAAATTCCCAGTTGTGAATGCTGTTTGTGAACTGCTTTTATTGTAGACAACCATCTGAATTGGAAGACCTAATCAAGTACACATAAGCTTGTTACAACTCCTGCCTCTGACAAGAGTGCGGAAGGCCTATCAATGACCTTAGTGGGAGTTCTTAATAGAATTCATGCTAGTCATGAATCAGTTGGTTTTCACTTAAAAAAAAACCCCAAAGCAAACCAACAAGATTTTTCCACTATTGGCTCTTCCCACCAAAGACAGGTAGAGACTATGGCTGGTTCAAAAGATCAGCTGAGTTAAACCATAGCTAAACTCCACATTGCTTTTTAAGTAGTCATATACAGAGCACCCCCAATATCCCAAGATCATTTAGTATGACAGTCTATATTGCCCAGCTTTTTTTCTTTTCCCTCTATCTTGCCTAGTAGCACCACGCCACAATCCTTGCAGCTACACTTGAAGAAGACAAAATTGTACTGATATAAACAGAACCCAGTACTAATCAGTCACGGACTAGAGGAACGAAAAAAAGGGAAAAAGAGCTACTCTGTGACTGCAATTTTGTGGTTTGTGGCCACTTCTAACACACCCACAGAAACAGAAGTATGCTACAAGTGAAATTCAGACCAAGCAAATTGCTTGTAAGTGATCACTAGAGGGACATGAAGTCTCAGTAGCAAATCTAGCGCAGAGCAGAATGTTTGGTTACAGTTGTAATGGTCAGCATGCCAAATCTTTTTAATCTGCTTCTTTCTCTGGGATGGGGAGGGAATGGATGTATGAAATCCCACATGCTTACCTATGAAAGGCAGAAAACAAACTGCTGGGGGACAACATGAGAGGGCCCCTGGGGAGAATCGTTCCTTTGTCATTCACCCAGTGTAGGTATCCTCTGGTCATATCTGCCATCCCAATGGCACGGGCGGAACAGTACAGAAACTTGTAGCCATTTCTAGAAAAGAATGATCAACTTAGTTTACTTTTTTTTCTTTGCAAACCTAAGTACACAGCTATAGCAATGTCCGGAGGCACCACTTCAGGTACTGAGTCGTTGCAGTGCTCTGCACACACACAAAGAAAGGACTGTTACACTGTTATAAAATCTACAGGGCATATAATATTTTAAATCCATGTCTCCATCAAAACTGAGAAACAGGAACTGTAAAAAGAACTGCAAAAGGATGGTAACATTCAGATTACACAATTAGATGGACTAGATTGTGGTTAAGTAAGTGCCACACTGGTTTTATCCAGCTTCCTTCAGCCCAGCTATAGGATGATAGCAATTATTTAAATTATCTGCATCACATAATATTGCATGCCAGATCTCCTCTCTTGGTTGTTGGATTTTTTCAGGTTGTGGACAGAATTTGCAGTGCAGAGTGAAGGACTGGTAACAAGAAGCATTGATCAAGCCCTCAAATTTTTCCTCCAGACTTTGTACGTTCATCTGTTACACAGATTTGTATACACGCACAAAAGGCTTGAGTGTTTATGTGTATTTTCAAAGACCTGATTCAATTTGGCAAATAATTCCCAAACTACTATTATGCACTGAATAACCTAAACTTTGTTTTGTATCTCCCATGGACTGTTAGGTGCCACAGATGAAATTTAGCTCTGTGTAACAGAGCGAAGGGCAACAAAAGATTGCAAGACCTTAAATATTTTTGAGGAAGAAAGATTACTAAACTTAAAAACAAAGATAAAAGCTTATTATTTTAAGGGGCTCACAGAGTATTTAACAATTGATCATCTTGTGATCCTCAGTAGGAAGTACAGTGATGCCAGAAATAATATTTTTGAAAAATAGTTGGCTAAACAAAGGACCAAATCTGAAAGGGGAGGAAAAATGTAGTTTCATTCTGCCCTAGGTTACAGGACATAAATATTGTAAGGCTATATACCTCTTAGGTGAACAGTACATTTATAAGGGTGTGGTTCATGCTTTTGAACTAAGCAAACACCTCACCACTGCTGCAAGGGTGAAGTCATCTTTCCTTTCCTTCCTCCCCTCCTGCAGTCACATGGGCTGCCCCTACAGGTTATTGCAGATCACAAGGTGAGCAGGTTCAGCTGACTAACCCAGAGACGGGAAGGGGAAATTGCTGTTCTGGTGAATTACTTTACTACTGTTTTACTGAACTGCATCAGCTTATAGCAGCTCAACAAAGTACAGAAAACTTGAGCCAGGCCACCAACTCTCCCTTTGTGGCAGGGGCAAGTTGTTCATCAGGCTTGTTTCAGAACATGAAATGGTGTCCCTGCTCACTGCACACATTCTATGATTCTATGATGAAATTTGTCCTAGGAAGCATTCACTTGAGTTTGGTAGCAAACACATTAAAACACAAAATACTTACGCAGTGGAAGGACACTACTTAGGTTTGAACTTACACTGTACCATGTTTGTAACAGGCTTTGTGATCAACCTGAGTTGGTGCAAACAGGCATAGGCATGACTGACTGAGAAATTATTGCTATAGTATGGTTCTCTTTTGTAGTCACAACAATATTAAAAACAGTCTGTAGGAACTAAAATCAAACATTTGAGACGGGAACTAGTAAAAGTGGTGGCTTCTATTCCTGTAAAAGTATACATCTGGGAAAAAAACCACTTAGTTTTATTTGTGAATGACAGAAGTAGCTCACTTCCACACATTTAAGACCAACAAACTGTAAGGCTGCACAATTATTAACAACAATCCAATTACCTGCCCATTAATTCCCAAATGCCAGAAAAACCTAATTGCTTCATGGATTACATACTCACTCATTTATGGAATGATACAGTTTTGCAATGCCCTGATGAGTCCAGTCCTTTCCAAGCTGAGGGAGGATCTGTCCTAAAGCATCAGACCTAGAAGTAAAATCAGAGGTAACTGATACTAAGTATACAAGTTTTGTTAGAGACTACCACTAATGAATATATAATTTATAATGAGTGTTTACAGAAATATCTCTGCAGAAGGTCCTAGTGATTTCAAAAGAGAGTTAGCAACTACTCCAGACAAATCAATCAGTGGGGCCACACAGCACAAGGCAGTTTCCAAGTTAACCTGAGGCTGCTAAACCTGGAGAAGTCTAACTGAAAGGCCAATAGTCATATGGTAAACAATACCACCCTTGAATTACTCTTTCAAAAGACATTTTCTAGTGTGCTGTAAATGCAAGTACAAATTGAAATCAAAGCAACAAGTGTTGTTCATGACTGTCAATGAACATCCTCCAATAGCCTTCTTAAATCCAGTTTCTTTATCTTATTTTGAAAAGCAGGACAGGATCAAACAAGCAAGATAAAAATACCAATGAGAATAAAAAAACCAATGATACTTACTTGGTTATTGTTCCATCAATGTCCGATATTATGATTTTATCATTCCAGTTCCAGAGATAGATTGTTCCCGCACAACGGCAAGTCCCTTGATATTGGGTTGTAATACTAAATACAACATCATTAGGGCCATCTCTGAGCTTCAACTTTGCCTTTAGAATAAATCAAAATAATTGAAAATATAAATTGCCCTCACTATAAAATTTTTAGAATCATAAATGAGCTACAGAAAATGGCTCGTATATTCCTCCTTATCTATTTTGATTACTCATCAAAAAGTGAACCGTGGTTTAACACTGGCACAGTTTTGCTGGTAAAGTCTGTTTTGTAGCCTGGGTACATGTATTTGTCCATAGCTCCTGTATCTGCTTACAGCAGCACTGACTACTGCAGTAATAATAGAAGATATTTGACTCTCTACTACTTTAATTCTTGCTATTACAGTAGACTTCCAGTACTGTCAAATGGATCTCCCTGTTTGCTATAGTATGCAATATTATCTTCTACTTAGTGGATGCTTTCCTCAGAATTCTTCCCTGATGAAGATCATATATTTAGATAAACAGTGGCAGAACTAACTTGTATGTTAGACAGGAATGAATAAACTCCATACCAATTTAAATGTACATTATTATACTGTTAAGATCCCACAATATCCAAACTGCAGAAGCCAAAAATGTCGCCTTTTTGGCAACATCTTAATACAGAAGTTTAATTACAGAACTTTGTAAGAAATTTTTATTTTTTAATCCAAACACAGATTCTCAAAAAACGCAACAGAAAAAAAAACCAAAACCAAATTCCCTGCAGCTGCCCACACTAGCACTGGAAAAAACTCTAAACTACTTTTTATATTTTAAATTTCCCCATTCCTTTTTCCTACTGCTGGAAAAGTAACCAAAAGATCATTTTTTGCTTTGTGACATGTACTTATATGTAATTTCTAAAAAGCAGAAAAAGTCTGACTTTTAGAATCAAACAGAGCGGAATTATGAAGCATCATCCTATGTACAAGAAAGGCATGCCACTTACTATTTGGTCCGAAGACAGCCTAAGTGACTTCTTATAAGATGTAACATTCCCATGGGTTGGATGCTCTACTGGGGCAGAATCTATTTTCAGGGATTCCTTCAACTCCTGTGATGCTTCATCACTAGAAGAATCATCCTCTGGAGGTCTAACATGACATCAACCGAGATAAAATGTAAGCTACAGAAAATCCTTCTTTAATGGTGTAAGATTCTTATGCAAGAGTAATTTCTGCTTATGTTGAGGATTTGCTACTAGGCTGATAGCACAGATTAATAAAGTCCATGGTCTAGCGAATGCCCAGATAAAGCTAGTATATGCCAATAAGCAAATAAGACTTGTAATGCATGCTGGTATTGGTGGAGCTCTAAATATTACTATTACTAGCTGGCTCCACACATGATGAGTTTAGTAAAGACACGGTGTCAAGTGATCACTATTACTGTCTTGATGAATTAGGTAAACCGCAGATGAAAAGGGATACTGAATGAGTAACAGTGGTTTGTATTTTAAAAAAGCTGCCAGAGCTACTATACAGTTGAAACTGTGGGTGATAGTTAGTGGAGTAGCTCACCTTTTAAGGTTATTCAGACTTATTTCTCTGCTGATTAGAGATTTCAAGATTAAAAGCAGCATTTAATTTCTCTGAAGTATTCAATCATGATATATTTAGTTTCTTAAATCTTTAAGACACCAACAACACTTGAAAACATCTTTGTAAAATCATGGGAGAATATGAATATGTGTAATAAATTATCTAGACTAGGACAGTTCTGTGCTAAACACTGCTAGTTTTGAACCACAATCTTGAGCAACTTATGCACTGTAATTAATGCTGTTTTATTGTTTCAATTATTTAGTGTTACAAAAACTTGCACATGGTTTAAATTACTCATACAATATTAGGCTTTTAAAAAAAAAAAAAAAAAAGACGACGAACTATCTCAGAAACAATACCACTACATTAACAGAGTAGTGGCCCATTGATAAAGGCTACCATATGTGTCTTTGTTATTCTGTCAGTTATGTTACAATTTGAGAAGTAAATACAATAGAATTTAGGAAATAACTGTAGTGTGTTTGTAGTTCCTACAATGTTTGCTGCCATATTATTTTGCTGAATTGTTTGCCAAACACATCTGGTTTCTCTTCAGCAGCTTAGAGGAAAATGTTTCTTCCCAAAGTAAATTCCCACTAAATTATTTATTAAGAAAAAAAAAAGAAAAAAAAAAGAAAAAGAAAAAAGGCACTATTCAGTCCACAAAATAGTCTTCAGACAGGAACACACCTACTATTAACTTGCTCTTTTATAGTTGCTGGCAGTTCATTTGCTCTTTGCGTCTCTGTTTTCCCCTCTTTTGCCTCCGGTATCTAAAGCAACATGATAATAAAAACCATATTGTCATTTTAAGCATTTTAAACTGATCCAAGTGAATTCATAGCTCACACTTAAGCAAGTAGCTATCAATTTAGTACATAAACTATATTAAGTCTCAGAATCGTTCAATCTGTAAATTATTTAACAAAAGGATGCTTATGAATAAATGATCCATTAAAGCTTTTCATTATTTCAGGAAACAAAACTCTGCATGCCAGAAGTTGAGAACTACTAGTCCAACATGATGAATTTGGCATTAAAGGAGCTGTCAACCTCTAAGCTTATAAAATTCAAATTTACTTCCCCCCCAGAAAAGTAAGACACATACTCAAAGGTTCAGAAAACTTAATTTAGTCTAAAAAGGGGTGTCTCGGCGTAACTTCTATTATGCAGCATAGCACCCACTTATTTGTGTACACATTCCTAAAACATACTGCAGTGACTGAAGAGTAGCTCTGACAACACTTAAGGCTTAGAAGAAAGCATTTTAAGATCATTGTGCAACAGATGAATACAATAATTTTTGTTGAAGCAACTAGTAATAGCAAATAATGATGTGGTATTTAAGACTAAACATACAGAAGTAGCTACAGCTACTGCAACATTGAGTAGCTCTCAGCTGGCGATTAGTGACACAGAGCTACATAAGCAGCATTCTGGAGCACTTCTGACAAATTACAATTTTTTTTATTTTTTTAACAGCTAAGGAAAGAAAGAAAAAAAAAAATTGAAATAGGTTATCAGTTACCTGTTTAGTCATGCTTTCTCTCTTGCGCCAGAACCACCACCTTCCAGACTTCTTTGGCATCTTTTCTTTGACCCAAGACTCAACAGTAGCCTGAAAAATTAGGAATGTTTTTAATTTGTATAGAAAAACAAAATAAAGGGATAATCATGTGTTACTACATACAAATCTTTAAAAAAATATACATGTATCTGTTTACCTTGGGCAAACTCTTCTGAAACACCTGCAAACTCAGAATCATTGGAGCAGCCAACGCCCAGTTATAATACCTGTTTTAAAACATGTTATTAATATTACAAAACCTGACTAGAGGTCAAATAAATATATTGATAAAAATATGTATTTACTGCCAACAACTAATATTAAAGTTTTCTGCAAGCAGAGTTATTTTAATATATACAATTCAACATCAGTGGTAATTGCTGAAAAAAAAATAAAAATCTCACTTCTGTTAAAGCTAAATTTAATGCAACTCTTCAGTTCAAAATCATTGTCTTTGAGACTGAGAAACAGATACATCAAAACCACAAATTGTAATGGAAGCTGAGAAATGCTTTGATGAATCACTTTAAAGGATAGATTTTTAAATGAGATCTTCTACGACCTGATTACCTGATATAGAGAGCTTACCTGTTATAAATCCTTATTACCAAATTAGGATTGTCTATGAGTCCAGGGTTTTCAGCAAATTCATGATAAGTAATAATATGTTCCATAAATTTTTCTGCAATAAAAGCAGATTTTAATCAGAAATAATAATACAAAATCCCAAGATGCCTGATTAGTTTTTATCTAGGAAAATGCTTTCTGCCATTTCAGAGTCTTTGCTGAACTTACAACCTCACTCATGATATGCTAATATGGCCTACCTGTCAAAAGTCTTGTGACTGCCTCCTCAGTAACAGGGAAAGCTTCGTACCACTCCAACAGTCACAGTAATGAGAATTAAGAAATTAAAAGAGGGAGGATAAGGAGGAGGTAGGAATGAAATCAGTTTGCAGGTTGGAAAAAAGAGAGCTATGCTTGTCTAAGCAAGCTTTCTTTAAAAAGTAGCATGGCAGGTAATGGACCTACAAATTATACTAAAAGGGGCAGGGGAAGGATGTTGACAGTTTTCAGGTTTGTTTAATCACTGACTACTAACAGCATTTTCATGACTAGTGACTATAAACTGTAAATTTCTGCGAACTTGTAGTGTTAAGATCCCTGCAAGGAAGACATAATTTTTTCAAATCAAATCCAATGTTACTATCACATTACCAACAGAGCTGTTCTGAGCCTTTATTAATAAGCATTTAAATTTCACTTGATGCATTAGAGACTGGGTGACCATTTAAAAAGTAGTACTAAAAACATTGCAGTACATGTTAACAAAGACTATGTGCTCCTAGAAGCTCCCTCAAAAATGCATACAACTTCAATATTAAAACTAACCAGAGCATTAAGAGAGAAGAACCAGCTGGTAAAAAAACCTAAAGGTTAACAAACATTTAGCGTAAGAAAAGTAGAGCAGGAGAAAAGGTAGTCCAACACAATAGTCAGAAGTTTTTTAATCACTCAAAAATAAAATAAAAAAGAAGAATTATCAAGCAGTTCGAAAGCATATGACTTGTGAAGATTTATATAGGAGTAAGCAACTAATTGCAGCCAGAAACAAGAGTGGTTGGTGAGATATGCAATATGTAGTGCAAAAAAGGAGACAGACAGCTTCTCAAGACACCAAGTGCTCTTGATTAATTTGACGTTAAATTCTGCTATCTCTGCTTGGCAAGTGCTTAAGAATTTCACTGTTTATATTTTAGTCTTTCACATACCTTTGGAAATCTCTCCATTTTCATTGAGACCTCCACAAAGTGAAAGTGTAACATCAGGCAAGTCCATAGCAGAATCAGACATGCACTCTGTACCACTATCAGCAGCAGCACTTCCTACTGACTGGGGTGACTGAGAACCGGAAAGGGTATCTGACTCTGTCCACTGCCTGAAGCCTGGATCAGAATCACTAAAGAAAAGAAGTCCACATTTTCCGTAAGTATTTCACTTGCAAAAGATTGTATGGATTTTTGGTTACACGCTATATGATTACTCAAAAAACACCATCTTGCTGTTGCATTTCTTTCAAGTACAACATCATTTTAGAACATAAATTTAAAACCGATCAAACAAAAATCGGACACAAACACCCCTCCCCCCACAAACCCTTCATAATACTGGCAGATTGACCGTTTCCAGTTCTCCTAACATCCACCTAAATTGGGAAATAATTACATTTCTCTTGCATGCAACAAAAATGGATTTAAGTGAGGAAAAGGTCCCCCACATTCTATTTCTGTAGAACAATACTATGCTCCTCAATCTTCACCTGAAAGCTGTATAATAAGAATAAAAGGAAAAAGGACATTGCTTAATGTGTGTTTAGAAAAAGTAGAATAGAAAAGAAAGGTGGCCTTTTAAATAAAAAAATATCATGTTGTCATCTATGGTTAGAATTATTAGTTTGATCCCACGTAATCTAATCAGCAAGTACTGAAAAGTTTACGGTTCTAGTTTTAACATAAGCTAAAAGACACTTCTTCCTTATTAAGCTCTATTTTTACAAAGGTCTTCCCAGACAGTTATTCATTTGGAGAGCACTTTAGGAATGTAAAATGCTTTGCTTTCATTAAAAAAAAAAAAAAGTGAATTTTGAGACTGAGCTGCCACACCTGAAGATCTTGTGGAATTCTTTTTTGTTGGTCTTTTTGATATTAAAATAAAAGTTGGAAGGGATGTACAGGGCATGCAAAAAATAAACTGATGTGCGCTTATCTAGAGCTAGCAATATGGCAAAATAGAGTACTGATGCAAAAGGAGTATGCAGTTTAAACTTACCCCCCCCCATATTTGCAGAACATACAGGCTCCACAAAGATGAAAACTCTCAGTAATGACCTCCCACGTGAAATTTCAATGTGTTTCTTGACAAATCAGATACAGATCTTTCACAATGAGATCAGTACTGATTACTCCACAAAACCCTAGAAACCTAAAGTCCAATTCTTTTTATCAGAACTGGCGCATAAACACCTAAATCATACATGTAATAACTCACATAGTGCAACTGCAATATAAGCCTCAATCCATAGAAGCTTAATTCAAAATTACCTTTTGGGAAAGTAGAGTGCTGCAACTTCAGGTTCCAAAGCCTTTAGGTCCTCCAAGTAAATATCGTCAGGCCCCTGATGATGACTTCGCTTGTGCACACCTGTTAATTTTAACAATTAAGATTACTAAGATGAAGCTATCCAGACACATTAAATACAAACATAATTGTGGAAGATTTGGACTTACTTGTACCATTTACAAATCCAAGAGTTTAATTATAATTTTAGTCAGATAAGTCTTTAAATAGCAAAAATTGAAAAGGCACGTTTATACTTTTTCCACTAATGGCTTCAAATTTGGTAGATCACACTGAAGGAAAGAATTGACAGCTTCATATACCTTTCTTTTTTGAAGGAGAGTCAGTTTTTGCTGTTGGCTTTGTTTCTGGTAAAGGGTCCACCAACAGTCTGGAATGATGATCAGCATCTAATGGCGACGCATCCTGCGGTTCTATGATTGCAGAAGCAAGAGAATCTTTAACATCCATCTGCTTAAGCAGAGGATGAGTTCTTGGCTCAGGTTTCAGTACTGTACAGACAGAATCTTTCACATCATCATCATCTTCAACTTCATCAGAGCTGAGGATGACCCTAAAATGAGTCTTCTCTGATGGAGTAATGGTAGCTGTTCTGGGATGTTCCAGTTTCTCTTTCTTGCTTATCTGAAAAACAAAACTCTAGTCAATCCTTTCACTTCACATGTTTGTTTTATTCTGGTCCAAACAATACATTTATAGTCACAGTACAAGTCCTGGTCACAAGTAAACTGGGTAAGAATTTAAACATGTATTTTGGCAACATAAAACACATCCCACCTCATTAGCAAAGTTCCCTGCAAGAGGCTTCATACTAGCTTATTTACAAGTTAAGTAAAGAAACTGGCATAGAGGAAGTGCTGACTTGACCAAGCCATGGAAAGAAAAAAGCATAATGTGCATGTACATATGCACATGTACAATACAGCATAATACATGTACAATGTAGCATAAATGTGGATGTACTAGGGCTTCTGTCACCAGCCGTCATGTTAGATATGAAATTTACTCTGGAATGAACTAGAACTTAGCCTAAAATAAAGGCAATTAATTTCTAAAGTTGCTTTCTTCAGTTTCTAACTAAAAATTTAAAAAAGAAAAAAAAAAAAAAAAAAGATTTTTACTGCTAGGTGTTCTGGAATTACTTTACTAACCAGCATTTGTACAAATTCGACTATCTGCCAGCCACAAGAGGGTGCTACTTTCCTATTTCAGCTGAATTACTCTGAAGCACAGCATCAGATTTCCAATCCAAGCTTAGATACACCAAAACTCAGTTCACAAAGTTAGAGACAATAAATAAATGTACCTTGGTTGATTCTGGGAATCCTCCCCATGTCCATTCCATGTGAGATTCAGATCTGAGCAAGCTCTCAGCAGGTTTAACTTCTAGTTCTGAATCACTTCTAGGGCAGACTGGCTCAGAAAAAGGGCTAGCAAATCAACAAGAACAACAAAAAAAAAAAAAAGAAAAAAAAAGAAAGCTACAGTGTTTAAAATGCATTTGTTGTGCAGCTACTGTTGGTAGAGTTTTCTACAGCTTAACAGAGCTTCAATTATTCGGCAACATGGCAAGAAGCCCAGCAGGGTTTTCAGACAGTGAGAAATTAGGTTAAAACCAAAATCACATTAAAGGACTTACATAGCGATCACCCTAAACTGATTCCTCCACTGTATCTGCAGTGTAGGTATAGCTCTCCCCTCAGCCCATGTTCGATTTTTCAAACAAAACAAACAGAACAAAAAAAAAATTTACCTAAAGACAGAAATTAGCTTTAAGTTCCTTTCCTCTATAAAAATATAGCATTTAAGTTTGCTATGCCAAGACTTGAGTAATAAGAGTCCTGCAAACCAAAATCACAAATGCACAAAACGAAACCAACTCCTGATGCGGGAAAAACAACATTAACAAGATAACTTAGGAAAGTGAAGGGAGATTACTTGAAAACGTCCTTCAGATGTGTTTGGACTACATGACCTCTTAAAGTTCCATCCTATTTTTCCTACAGCTATTATCCATAAATCAGAAACAGACCTCTGAAATTTACTTTAGCCAAGACTATTTTAAGCCAGAAGTCCTCACTCTGCAAAATGCTAGAAAGGTGTGAGTTCAAAATCAATTTGCTCTTATGATCTTAGGGGGGAAAGTAGCATTTAGTGTTTGGACAGGTCCAAATCCATCCTTTCTTGAACAGGGCAATTATATAGCATATTATAGAAATGATGCTCTTTTTACATTTTGATATTCATAAAGGATTTTGGTTTGGTTTTTCTTTTACCATATATATAAACTTCAATATTTGAATTTGAATTGTAGGGACCAGAATTGGACACAGCACTCCAGGTGTGGCCTGACCAGCGTTGAGTAGAGTGGGATGATTACATCTCTCTCTCTGCTAGTAATGCCCCTGCAGATGCAGCCAAGGATCCGATTTGCCTTCGCTGCTGCAGCAACACACTGCTGACTCATGTTGAGCTTGCTGTCCCCCAGGAGCCCCAGGTCCCTTTCAGTATGGTTGCTCCCCAGCCACACAGGTGCAAGCCCATACTGGGCTCTTTGGTTATGTCAGTCCCAGGTGCAGGGCTTTGCACTTGTCTCTGCACTTGTTGCACCGGGAGTGGTTCCATCTTGATCTAAGAAAGAAATTTTTTACAGTGAAATTAATCACTCACTGGAACAACCTTCCAAGGGATGTGGTCCCCATCACAAGAGGTTTTCAATTTGTGACTCTGCAGAGTGCTAGGTTAAGCTCATCTAGTGTCCCTTTTTGTGAAATGCTGGACCAGATGATCTTTTGAGGTCCCTTCATTCAGGCATATAAAAAAGGAAACCATTTACAGATTTTCCCTGAGTTCTCCTTTAACAATTTCCTACAGAAATTATATTTTCCTGTACTGTTAGAAGGGCTTATTTAAAGTAACACTGATGAAAATACATGTACATATTTGTTTTCAGGAGGAATATGAGCTCATTTTCCCTACGTGCCAAATAACTTGTTCCACCTATATCACAAGTCAACTGGAAGCCATGCAAGACATTAACCTGTTTCTTAATCTTCAGCTGTACTTGCAAAAGACTGAATACTTCAGGGCTTTGAGAACCTAAGCCTGTTCCACTTCCCCCAAAGTGTAAGTTTTCCATTATCAATCCTCAGGGAGAACTCTACAGTCAAAAGGCCCATGCTTGTAATAGTTATCAAGTCATGCTAACATTGTTTGTTAAACCAGGAAGAACATCAGTGGTATTAGGTATCAAACAGTTAACGGTTATGCTTTTTGGTTTTATTCTAGTGAGTAGGCCAAACACAAGCATCCGCATTGAAGCCTGCAAGGATTCTGAAGAGCAAGACGATCAACCTCAACTAAAGGACAGAACATGAAAGCCTCCCATTTCTATTTCACTGTACAATAGCTACATTATAGAATTCTTCTTTGGAGAACTCTTCTTTAGGAGAAGCAATTTCATGCGAAATTTCTCTTCTCTTAGATGGCTCATGCGAGACAGAATCCCCCACCCAACTCCCCCCCTCCGGCTAAGAGGGAAAGGAAGATTGCCAATTTCTGCGTTACACTGCAATTTGTACTGGGTAGCTTCTTGTTAAACAAACCCAGAACTATAAAGATCCTAGGTACCTCACATGATGCACAAACAAGTTGTTAGAGCAGACTATCCCCTAAACATGTAAACAAGAAGAGAGGCACCCAGATACAGCCTGCTCATCTATGTTAGCTAAAGTTTTACAAACTGAAAAGGAGTATCAGCCTCCATGCTACAATTATCTAGGTGATATAATCCATACAACACAGTGTCAGTCCTCAGGGTCAAACACTGAGTCTGCTTTTCAGTCACAAACCTTTGGGGAGCATTTGAAGACTACATCTCATCAAGTACAATTGAGGATGTGGTTGTCAGCCCAAAACATAAAAAGGAACGATAATGGGATTTCCTGTCCAACTGCTTCTGTTCACTAACAAGCTATGCACTGTGGGAATTTGCAGGCACTAAGCATGGTATGGTACATTCAGACTCTACTGAGGCCACAGCCCTGGAAACACCCGAAGCAGAGAGATTATATGCACTTCAAAAAGTATTTTCTGAAGCTCTCTCTTCTATTCTGCACTACCATCTATTGATACAGAAGAACAGGCACCTGTGCACTGAGCAGCTAACCTGCAGCCATGGGTATCACACAAGGCTGACCAGCAGTCCTCACTGACATTGTCAATGTAACTGCTATGAGGTAGAGTCCTCAGTCAAACTGAAAAGCAGTAAAACTAGACACTCAAAGAGTTAAGATGAATCAAGATACTGCTTGGCATGCTATGCGCTATCTTCCCCGTGCCCAATATTCAGGAAAAGTACAAAATTTACCTCAAGAACAACCACATATGGACAGAATGCTTTCTTATGCAAACAGAGATTGAGGTTAAGAGTGGTAAAATCCAAAGGGTGGCCTTGAAAAACCTAGAAACTGCATGCAAGAGGAATGTAATAGCATGAACATCAGGAACTGAAGAGCTTGAACGTGTAAACAGAAGTGTCCTAGTCACTGTAACTGCCAACTGACTGTTGAGCTGTACTATGTACTTACATGTACTATGTAAGAATCCACAATCAGCTGATACTGGTTCTGGTATCTCTGGGTTAGTATTGCAGCAACTAGCAAACCCTCTGTTCTGAAGTAGAATATGATTCAAGTTGAGGACCTAGCTTTACCTCGAGTAATTTGCATTATTCCAGCTGGGAAATTCTAATTTACATATTCAACACTTTTGCTTTATGGCATACCAAGAGCTGCTTATGCTCAGGTGAATCACAGGGAACATAATCGTTTTCCATACCCTTCTTTTCAACCCAAGAAAACCTTATTAACTGTATTTTCTTTCTTTCATAGTGAATTTTAATATGCAAGCTTACTGGGGCGGGGGGGAAAAGACACAAATTTTCTTTTATACATACAGGAAAGTTCCCAAAGTTCCAAGTAAGTATCAAATGCTGCATATGATATCACAGGTTAGGCATGTTTGATAGTTTTACAGATCAGGGGAAAAATTAATAAAAAGGCATATTATTTTTTTTTAATAATTATTAATCACTATACATATGATGATATTACCAAGTGACTTACTTCTCCAGAGGGGACCAGTCTCCATCAGATAAGGGGTAATGATCCTTAGAGTGATAAATCAAAGACTCTTTTTGTTCTTCACCCTTTGGTGATGCATTTGAGGATCCTCTGTGGAGATACATGGGACATTAAGTCAGCTATAAGGAATCTGCATTACTAATTCAGTTAGAAGAGTTACTTATATATTTTATTAAAACTCCAAAAACCAAAAGAAAGAAATGTATAGGTTGAAGAATTCATTGTTTGCAAGACACCTTTATAGAACTTAAAATGTATATAAAAACTATTAATACTTGAAAATACTGTTTAATTAAAAGTCTACTACTCTTGACACATAGTAAGTTAATATTGACGTCACATTAGCATAAATGATACCACTCTATACAGCCAGCTAATATTATCAAAACCCAAAGATGAACAGATATTTACACATAACCTTTACTACATAAATCTTAGAAACACTGAAAAAGTTTAATAGAAAACGTAGTTTTGACAATGCACTTTACAACAGCACATTTCACCAATTAAAACCAGTAAGAAAACAGGGGAAGGTACTAGCCCTACAGTTTAGCCATGAGTTTACAAATTAACAAAAACTACAATAAGCACCTAGAAGTTCTGTACTTTTCTGAACAGTGGGGTTTGTTTTGCACTGGGAAGTCTACTCAATATCTATAGCAAAAACCAACCAAACAACAGTAAGATCCACTGAGCAGGCATGCATTGTATTTTACACAGAAGTCCCTTTTAAATATTTGCACCATAAGTACTTCAGATCTTTTTACAGCTTTCTGAATTCAACTGAATACCTAGTATTCTCAGGATACAACTATCTTGTTTTGACGTTAGATCAAGGGCATCATGGCTACACAGTGGAGAGAATACAAGGAAGATAAACTTGGAAGTAGAGTGTAAAATGCAATACAAATTACTTTATTATTGTGAAAAAAACAGGTATTTTCTTCCATTAGAAGCACGGTTGCACTAGACTTCATTTGGAATGCCAATGCTAATTTCTCTGACGGATGGAGAAAGGATTTTTAATGTTATCTATTAAAGTACATAAATATTTAGAATTTACAGGCTTACTCAATACAGCCCATTAGACTCTAAGCAGTTACAGTGATCTACCTCATTTGCACAAGTCTTTCATTTGGAAGACAGCCTAGACTATGTTAAACAGTGAACCCTAAAAATGTCTTAGCAGCTCCACTTCTTATTCAGAAGTATTATGAAACTTGATGATGACAGCTTGGCTTGAGATGAGAGCTGCAGAGACTGTATATCCTTTGCATTCATAAACCAAGCTGTGATAGAAATGTTTCATGCTATCTTTCTCTGTATCCAGTGCTAAGTATCTCCAAAAGAGGAAAAAGGTATTATTGAACAATTAAGTAAACACACAAAAAAAATTATTACAGAGTCATCCTCAATATTATGACCTCAGAGGGGGACAAGATGACACACAGGTGGTACTGAACAGATTTTATTAATTGGGAATTTGCAACCAAATGAGTCCATATGAAGCATCAAAAAACAAAAATAGAAAAAAATCAAATTTCAAGCGTAAGTGGATAAATTTGAAGGTTAAAAATCAAATGCAGTCAAAGGTTATTGAAAGTAGAGGAAAAATCAGTATTCATCAACTTTGAGTTGCACTATCAATTCTAAGCTATTTATTTTGCAACATTTATAAACACTGCTACCACTTTTTCTCATCCTTACCCACTTCATACATGGTGTAAATAAATATGTAATATTTTAGAGACAGGTAACTACTTCAACTTTTTGACACCCTTAGCACTGGAGAAATAATGCCCTCTCTATGAGTGTACACACTGTAATCTTAGTCCTCCTGGTATTATTTTAGGTGAGTCAAGCAACACTAACATATCTAAATCATAGCTAGAAAAGACAAAGGATGTATTTTTAAAAAGTTGCATAAACACTTGGAAATGGATTTTCCCAAGAAACAGGAAACGGCTTGTTTTTCACTTTATAAGAACAGAACTAGATAAGACATTACATACTGGTACCTGTGGCTGAATTTTTGACCTTCCTGTTTGAACATCAGCCTCCCTTTTCCTTTCCCAGTTACACTTTAAAATCTGAAGCTATGTCTAACAGCAGTCAGGATTCTGTTTCTTTTTTCCCTCTTCCCCCCCTCCCCTCCCCAAGAGCCACACAACTAAAACAAAACAAAACAAACCTGCTGATATCACCTTACATCCCCACAGATGTGAAAAGAAAGCTTATGAACATTTTCTCACAACCCTATCTTTAGTTGGCAAGAAAACAGTGTATACCTATTGCAAGGCATTTTATTTCCTGCCTTGGTAGGCCACTGGAATGACTGTACATGAACTCCACTAACAGATACATAGCCACAAATCTACTGTCTCTGGGCTTCCATTACTACAATGTATTTTTTTAGTCCTGCATTTACTTGCTATTCACAAAACAGCATTCTTTTAAGAAAATCTTCTTCCTTTCACACCGTAACACTCTTCTCTGACTGAGAATGCATTTCTACTGCTGTTTCTGTTTATATATGTGTCAAAAAGATGGTTTACAAATAAAAAACCTTTTCAATCTTTCATTCTAAAAGGTACAAAAAATAAAACCAGAGTAACCTTTATGGAAACACCATGGTCTGTTCAGCTATGACTAAACATTTGTCATTTCAATCAAACCTACAATTTTTTATTCATCCCTAGTCAAATTAAGATAATTGCTAGAAGAGCTATTTGAATTCTAAACACTGGATGAAAACAGCCATTCTTGGCGTGACATTCCTACATTCTTCACACATTTATAATAATTTATTAAATAAAGAATAAACAATTCATGGGTTATATTGGTTTTCTTCCTGTACTCGATGGTTATTTTTATTTTTGATGGTTTCACTATGACAAGTTATTGTTGTCTTAATACTCTCACATTGAAGACTGAACAAAAATCTTGCTTTTCTTAAACTGGAAAAAAGGAAAAATCTCAAACCAAACAAAATGCCAATTCCCAGAATCAAACAGAGCAATGAAGATCTAAATGACAATTCATTGACCTAAATTACAACAGTGAAAAAATAAGGCAAATTAACTAAGAAAGCCACGGACATTCTCAAAAACACTTTAAAGTCCAAATTTTGTCTGTTTTGTTTCACTGCTTACAGGTGTGATAACAGTTAGATTCATGTTTTTCTGTTGCATTAACCTTTTTGACTGGTACTTACTAAATTTGAGACTCCTTTCAAGACCCATACTGGAGTTTTCAGTTATACTTTATTGTTACACCAAAACATTCTTCCAGTTCCCAGACCAGATCTTTCATTTATTCAGACAGTATCACATTTGACAGTAATGCTGTCCAATAAAGCAGCTAGCTTTGTCTAAAAACTAAGCCCACTTCTTTTGTTAGGCAGCCTAAGAAACTTCCACATTAAACTGATGAGTAGACCTTTCCTGGATTTTAAGCATTTATATGTTTGATAGCTTTCTTCTATTACTATAATCTTTCCTGTTACTCATATAAGCTTCTTCAGCTCATTAGTACGTGCTACCACTTTACTGCAAGCTCCACTGTACTAATAGTTTAATCCACTTCAAAATACAGGACTGATTTCCCCCCCCCCCCCCCCCCGCTCCTTTACAACTACACACATGAAGAATTCTCTTTACTAATGTGAAGGAGCATTCATTTATGTAGTTTTCAGTTACCAAACTTCAAGATACAGAGAAGTCAAATTCAAATGTGGTGTACTACAGGCATTCCACACTGCAGTTTACTTAAGAGTTTACCAAACACACCGTAAGACCACTCTGCCTCAGAGAATTACACTGAAGCTTTTTCTCAGTCACACAACAAATCATGACAACATTTCTTTACCAGAATGGGCTTAATTAGATTTCCTGTTCATAACAAAATGGCCGAACTTGAAGGATCCTGTAAAGATGTGGAAGATAGTGGAGTTTGTTTGAGGAAAAGCCTACCCAATGCCTATTGAAACTTACGCATTACATACATAGAGGAAAGGTACAAGTCACCTTTTAAATGTTCAGTCATAACAGTCAAGGCAGTCAGCAAGTATCTGATAGTTTACCTTAGGGGTTGAACACTTTTTTCATCATCTGAGCTTATTTCCATTTCAAAAATCTCTTCCGCCCCAGTAGAAGAGATCTGATCTTCCTTCCTGCTATCTTGTTTGTATTTCTTTCGTCTTCTTTTTTTCTTTTTCACAGAACCTGGGGTGAATACAGTCTCTGTTTCCACAGAGTGTGGAATTTCTGAGTTTACACATGTCCTCTCATTTTCACCTGATTTCAAATGATTGCCACTGTCTTTAAAAAACTGGTCTTCAGTGGGTATTGGAGACGTTGCCAAATGCGCAGGAACTTTTTCCTAAGCAAAAAAAGAAAACAACACATTTTTTTTTACTTTGTTTTGCACACAGTTTTCGGCTACAGATTAATCCTTGCATCTATATTTAGATATGAGACTATGCAAGAGCCCAGTAGCATGAAGCTGATATCCAGAAAGGAACCAAGTTCATTAGAGGGATTACAAAAAGTTCAGAAAAATGAATGTTGGTATTCTTACAGTTTCAGACATAAACAACTGATTTTGCTAGCAAAACAAACACCCAGCCAGTGGAATGCTTTTGAAATTATCTGTCCTTGAGCACACCAGTTCTATCCATGCTTAGTAAATGTTTTAATAAAAATAGGCTAATTAAATCTACTGCTGTCTATTTTGAAACAGATTCATAGAAAGGTATAGGTTGAAAGGGACATCTGGAGATTATCTGGTCCAATCTTCTGCTGAAAGTAGGACCTCAGGGCCTTGTCAAGCCAAAGGGTGAGTATTTCCAGTGAGGGAGAGTCTACCACTTCTGTAGGCAACCTATTCCTGTGCTATATTGTTCTCATAGTGAAGGATTTTTCTTATGTCCAGCTGCAATTTCCCCCTTGTGCCCTATGCCCCTTGTCTTATCACCAGGCATCCTTGTGAAGAGAGCACCTGTCTGCTCTGTAACTACCTTCTAGGTATTGCAAGGCTGTGGTTAGATCCCTCTGAACCTTCTCTTCTCCACGCTGAACACAGCCAATTCCAGCAACCTTTCTTCCTATTTCAACTTCTCCAGCCCTCTGATCATCTTGGTGGCTCTCCACTGGACTCCCTCCAATTTTCCATGCCTCTCCTGAACTTGGTAGACCAGAACTGTGTTCCACGTTTGGCCTAACATATGCTATATGTTGAGTGCAACAATCCCACACCCTTTCATCTGCTGGCTGTACTCTTGCTGATGAAGCCTAGGACACATTTGCCTTTGCTGCCAGGGCACACTGCCAGCCTCTACAGCAGAGATGCATTTCATCCAGTCAGACCCCAGCCTGTACTGCTGTGTTGGATTCTTCCAACCCAGATGCAAGGCTTCACATGTACCCTGGTTAAACCTTGTGTGAATCTTGTTGGTCCAGCCTCCCAGCCTGCCAAGTTGGCTCTATCTGGTGGCTCGTTTTCTGGCTTGTCTACCTCTCCTCCCACTTCAGCGTTACCCACAAAACTGGTGAAGGTGCATTCAGTATTGTCATCCCTGTCACACACTATTTATGTAAAGTATCTTTCAAAAATAAAAGCTCAACTATAATTTACTCACATTAGAACCAACAAACAATCCACCCTCAATTAATTACAACTCACTGCCCTTTGAAGGAACAATTCAAATGAAGGAAAAGCTTTACCAATGGACTGCCTGGAGTTTATTTACATAATTGACAAGAAACCGCAAGATATTGACATCTAGACTGAAAGAAACACACTGTGAAGGGACAAAGACAAAGTGGAACAAAAGTAGAAGAGAATGGAATTTGCAAAGCAAGGAGAAAAAGTTATTGAGCTCAATTTCATGGTAAGAAGAGAACTAATTACAAGATGCCTGTTATTTTACAGGACTCTCATGCAGAAGATTAGTCAGGAACTACACTGTGATCAAAACCAGCCAGAGGATTGATACTACTTTTGATGCGTTCAAAGTCTGAACTGCTATTATTTAATATTAAATTCAATTTTTCCACTGAGTTAAAGAGAGTTACAGACCAAGTTTTGTTCCACTGGTTGTAAAGTAGAGATGTGGAGACAGGAGAACAAAACACAGCCTTATACAGCACTGACATACAGATTTTGCATTGTGAAAAACCTCTAAATAAAATTATAGCACCTAAACCAAAGTTAATATTCTATACAATTAGTGATAAGTAATCTAGAATAACAAGATAAAATTTAAAAGACAGAGGAAAAGTTAAAAGAAAACTGGCTGAAAAACAATGCCTGAAAGTTACATTATAATAGTCCTGATATATGTGAATTGAGGCATGTGGTGTTGCCTCCAAATGTCAAGATGTGAAAACAGCAAAAACTGACCACTTGAAAGAACCTTTCTGAATCCACCAAGAACTTGATGAGAGCTTTATCATTTATACCCTAAGCATAGCTTCTAGAGGTGACCACAAGGACATGTTGATCAGTAGCAGACATACAGAAAAAAAAAGTCTAAAAGCACTAAAATCAATTCAGTCCTCTGCTCTGCAGTTAACTGGATCTATAGTTTCAGCATGAACTACAACCTGTCCATAACACATTATACACAGATAAGGCACTCTTGTTATAAATTAAAATACACTAATCAAGTGCAATAGCTCCTTTAAAACATTGTACTGGGGACAAAGGTAGTGGTTACCAGCCTTGCCTTCTGAAAGTCTTGTTCCCATCAGCAGCTGACACAGCCTACACATATAAAAAATGCTTTCAGTTTTGATTTTAACCATGGTGTGTGCTAAACCAGAACCCAACCTTCCTTTCTCTTAAGTGTTATGAGTCCCTACCCCAAGTTATCATTTAGGGTCTTAATGCTTATTTTCTCCTTCCACTCTAAAATATATTTAATGCCTTTCAAAATGAGAGCTTCCTCTGATCCGTCACAGTACACAAGTAGCACCCTAAGCTAAAAAGTGGATCAAGGCAATTTCTGTGAAAGACACTGTATTCCTAATAACAACAGGAAATTAACACTTCATCTTTTACTTCACTGAGACAAAATTTTTTTCTCTCTCCTCAAACTGACTATTTTCATTAAACCTTTTGGAACTTTGTATTTAGAACTTCTTTCCTTCTGTCTTGCTGAAAAATGCCAACGGATTCAAAAGTGATCAAAACCAAAGCTCAGGACTGACAAATGTTATGATTACATAGGTCCCATATCCTTAGGAAATCAGACTAAAAATGAACCATTATTTCTGTTTTTCACAGGGTCGTTAGCTTCCAGATGCAATAGGTTCTTTGGAAATTAATTACTGTATCACAATGCAAGAATAATTCTCAAGTCAAAGAAGTACTGCTAATTAGCGAAAGTTTCATACATAAAATTGTGAAAACTGTGCTAAAAAAAGTATAAGAAAAATTAAAAATATGGCAAAATAGACAACCTTTGTAAGTATGGAGGTCAGAAGCACAAGGTAGAAGAACTTAAGGCAAAAGTTATTATAAGGTACTGCAATCTGTATAACTGCAATCAACAAGAATGAATATACTAAGACAAAGTAAAAAAAAAATTCAACATTTTCGAATAATGCTCTAATAAAAAAAAGAATTAGTTACTTTATTTTAGCAGAATTGTACAAAGCACCAAGCATCTTGGTAGCATATGAAAGCGATTTTAAGATTCAGTCACAGAAAATCTAGCTTTCATAAAAGTTACAATATTGACAACACTACACTAAGCATTTTTAACGCTGTTAAAAATTCTGTTAATACTGCATTGTAGCCATCATGAAGCACAAAGCTCTTACATTTTCCTCCTCGGTTTCTTGTACAAAGAAAGCTTCTCCATTGTCACCCAGTTTCATATGAAGATCAACAGCATCACCATTAATTTCTATATCAATCTGCGGAAAAAGAAAATTTAATGTAAATAGGGGAAAGCACTGACCTCAAGGCCCACTTAGCTCTGAGAATAAACTTTGTTCCATTGTATAATCATGTCTCTTTCTCTTCCCTCTGTTTTGTGAAAGAAGTCGTCTTTATTTTGTTAACCTGCAAAATACATCATGCTCCTAGCAGAGAGCCTAACACCTACAAAAAAAATTGGGGAAAAAAAAACACCAAAACATCTGAATCTTGTTCAACTGATTTGGAGAGCTAGAAGCATAAATAATAATCACTGATCTAGTGGAAGAATGATTGAGACTGTTCATCAGCTAGAAGCATAAATAATAATCACTGATCTAGTCTTTATTTCCTGGAAGAATGATTGAGACTGTTCATATATTTAAAGCTCAGACTGAATTGGGGCCTGGTATGAATCAGAGTCCTGAATACCAAAAGTTAAAGATGACAAACTGGAAGCCTCCTGGAGGCAGGCTTTGTTTGAAAGGGATAGAGATTTGCCACGATTATTCCTACAACTCAGTTAACATTGTTTCAGATTTTCCAGCTCATGAGTTTACGGGGATATGACATAGGACCACAACGCTTCTGCAACCATAGTGCTTTCGTCAGAGGAAGAATGTTTTTATTCTCATAAAAAGGTACTTCAGCGTAGATTACATTGCACAGGAGGGAGAGATTACTCTTCCCCACGTGTATGAAATAAAAGAAAAAAAGCCACAAATGTCTTTCTAAAACCAGGATACAACTATTTTACTTCCTCCCCTTTGTGAAATCTTGGGCATCCAGTTAAGTTCCATTCCAAATTTTTCCAAACAAAATGTGTTAATATTCAGACAAAATGACCTTATTTTTCAGTAAATCTGCTTATCTAATGGTATCTGCATACCTGCATTTAGCCTAGCTAATTAAAAATAATTTAATACATGTTAGATATAAACACAGTCAGCTTCCCTTACTGCAGAAAATTCCAATGGCATTTGAAGTTATATATAGTGTAGACACTTTTGTCAAAAGGAGACCAAGTTAAATACTGTAATTGCTATCAAATATCCAATAGGTACATTACTCAAGTTCTAGGTTCTCACCAATAAAAAAAAAAAAAATTACACAACAAGCCATACAGCTAGTATTGTGATATAGATACTCATATTCATAGCTAGCTATCATGACCTGAAATGGACAGTCAAAAAGGAAAGAGGACTCATTTTAAGATTAGCACATGGACTGCCAAGAAAAAAAAAAACCAAACACCACCACAGTGCTAAGACAGACAGTATCCATATATCCTAATCCACTCCATTATTTGCCTATTTATGAGAATAGCCAAGGAAACCCAACCATAGGAGATGATAAATTACAGGTAGATAACCAAACATGCATGGGGAACAGATAACAGCTTTTCTTTTCCCCCACAATAACTAAATGGTTTTTATCTGAAAATCATATTTACTTCACTACTGAACACAGTTTATTCTTAAAATATTTTCATGAATTTCCAATTCAGTAACATGAGTTTAAAAAAACGACTGCAAACAAAAAACCCTACCTTAGTGTTTCTTTTTTTTTTTTCAACCTTTTCTTTAAGCTGGTTTAGACAGACAAACATCCCTAATTTTAGTACCTGTACCTCACACTGGCTTCTGGAGACTTCAATATATATCTTAAGTATAGAGCTGAAGCACAGAAATGCATATTTTGTGTTCCCATGCATCTTGAGACTAACGATCTTAGCCTCCTAACATGCCAGAGAAAAATGCATACACAAGGGTGTAATGAACATTCAACTGACTAGTGAGAGAACTCAAATGCAGAATGGCAACCCCAGGGACGAAGGGAGCAAGAAGCAGCAGCCATCCACTCAAGCAAAAGCTGAGAACTATGCTAACAGCCTAGTACAGCAGGTACTGAGAGTAGATGTTTCTACTATTCAACAGCTTTTTAGAGGTACCCAGAAGCTGAAATCCTCTCAAATTTGGTTCAATTTCTCAGAAGTATAAAGATGTTTAGCAAGATCAAGTTTCAGGTCATTCCTGTTGTAAGAAAGAAAACTGTAACAAGAAAACTGTTGCTAGACTGTGTGACTATGATAAACTTACAACTTTAATGCATGCAACTCCCACTATGGACCATTAATAAAAAATGCCCCAATATAACTGCTCTTTTAGTTGCACTCTATTCTCCTTTTACAACCAAAATATGAAGATGGAGTGTCCCTTCCTGCAGTGTCCTTTCACTTCTTAGAAAAGCAGCGTATAATCCTGAGGTTTTATGATCTGTTTAAATCAATCCATCCTTCAGTAGCACACCCCCTGGCAATACTGCCTTACACAGTACTCGTTACTGACAGTAATGTGAAGTCCCCCCACAACAGGGCCACTTTTCAGTCAAATTTACAACCCAATCCAACTCACTCCCTAGGTGTGATTACTAAAGCCTATGGAAAAGGGATCGCAGGACAATCTGCCCGGGTAGCGCCACAGTCTCAGACTGGCTGCACAGAGAATTCTACCAGGCTCTTTCAAATACACCCACATCGGAATGAAGCTTCAGTCCCAGTTTTTCTTTGCTTGTGGATATTAATAACTGCATTTTCTATGGCGTATCAGCCTTGAACTGAGCTAACAAGGAGTAATATTTATGATAGGTCACCAACCCTTAAGACATGGTCTGTTTGTCCTCCAGACATTCCACAAATAGTTGCTTGCAACATCAGTGATCGGTTAAATAGCATTAAGCACTTCTTCCCCAGCATACTCAAATACGTAAATAGATAGCCATATAAACATTTTACGACTGTGAAGCCTATATGTTTGTATTATTCTTTTTATGCAGCTTAAGAGCTGTCAAAGCTTTTCTTTCACAGTATTTTTTTGCAGAGTCCTTAGATTACCACAGGAAGTTCTGGTTTGCATTCCAAAACGATCACTCTATACAGCATATACGAGAAACTGCTCTGTGCTAAATCAGCCTGCTAACTGCCTATGTGGGGGGCTGGGGAAGGAAGGAAGGAAGGGGGGTGGGGAGAGGAGGGGAAGGGATGCACTGGTAATCAAAACTTTGTTCTGGCCCACTTTCTGAACTTACCACTTTTTCTTTAGAGCGCAATACACCAAGCTTCCCAAATCGGACATGAAAAGGAGAACACTGGTATGTACCATCCTGTTGCCGGACCACAATGACATCAATGCATCCTGAAAGGGTTGCCTGATTAATGCCTTTGTACAGCTCCTTCACAGTAACCAGGACTTGTCCTGCAAGTTGTCCTACGTAGTTCATGGTCTGAGACTAAGGGAGAAAAAGAAAAAAAGTAAATAAATTCCAAAAACATAAGACGTTTTTTAAAATCAATTTTTTAAAAACCTCTAAATAGGTGTGCAATGTCATTTATCAATTACTCCGATTATTGTAACAAGCTTTACACAAACACTTCAAGAGTCAACAGAATTTTGAGCCAATTTTTATATTACCAACAGTCTCCAGAGTTATAAAACCTATTCTTAATAGTTTATCAACTTGAATCTATGATTATTTAAATTTTTAAAGTCAGTTTTGAAGCATGTCATTTTTAAACCCCAAAGCCTATATTCAAGTGATGCTTAATTACTCAGATAAGCTAAAAAGACAAATTCATTCTCTGAAGACTGCCTACTTAATAAACTGATCCTCTGTGGAAAATGGAGGTAACTGCACATAAGGATGAAAAAAAAAATCTTAAGTCAGGAAAAGTTATGTAGAGCGTATTAAATGTAACTTCCTTTAAAGCTCTGTATTTTTAAAAAGGCTGAGTCTCCTTAAAGAAATTATCAAAGATCTAATGGGAGACAGAGGAATTTCAGAATGCAAGTGGAGAAAACAAATATGGAAGAAATCCAGTTTTCTTCCTATATAAGGAAAGCACACCACCAGTGAATTTATTTGCCATGAAACAAGTACTAAAACCTCCTGCAACATAAAAATCATGAGCTTGTAAAAACCTTTCTTGAATAGCACCGCTATCGACTTCCACAAGTTAAAACTGAGATGAGCAAGACTTCCACCTGTGGTAGGTGATTCCAGATAGCTTTTGATTAAATAAAACTGCAGTGGGTATCATCTATAGTTACAATGTCACAAAGTTTCAGTCAAGAGAGAACAAATATTTTACAATTTTTTTTGTGGTTGTTCATGCTCCTGGCATCAGAAAACTGAGAAAGAACAATACATAGTCTAGGTGAAGGAATCTAACCAGATGAGAGTGGGGAGTTCAGGACAGAATACAAAGATGCACACAATAAGATTATGCCATAGTAAAAAATAAACAAAGAACTCATAGAATCTCTTACCAAAAATTCTGTCCAATCCATTAAAAATACTTAAGTGAATGAATGCATTTTGGATGACTGCAAGTCTTTCAGACTAAGAATAGAATGTGAACTATGAGTGCCAATAAGAAATTAAGTCCAAAGATTTCTCAAACATCTGAGCTTTAATAGAAAGAGAAAGGAAAACCATGAAGGTGTTCTAATGGAAATATTAAGTGCAATCCTTCCTCATTCTGCCATCTCCTGCCTTCCACCCAAGAGACTGCTACAAGCTTGTTTCAAATATATCCAAGCAATTGCATGCCTCTGAAGTTAAGGGTATTATTTGGGAGAACAAAGAGCCACTGCAAACAAGCAAAACACACAACCCTGAACACATAATGGGGCTTAAATTGTAAAAATTCTATTTGGGGATAATATTTCTACCAAAAAAAGTCTACAGTGAATGTGTCTAGTCTATTTTTATTAGCCTCTGAACAAAGTTTAGGATTTTTCTTAATGCCTCTAAACAAAACTAGATTGCACTACAAGAGTTCTTCCTCCTGATACTGCTTTCACTACCTAGGTAGTTAATCAACTAATTTTGCTCTGAGCCTTCAAAGTCTTCCTTATAGCATTCACTCAAAAGGAACCTACTCTTAGTACCTAACAGTACTAATATAATTGTAAACATGCAGGAGATCTTAAAACTACTTTCACAGACTTAGAGCAGCTATGGAAGTATTTTTCTCCACCTCAGGCTTCTCAAGCCTAACGTACATTACCTAATCTTACTTGGATTTTTTTTTTTTTTGGGGGGGGGGGAAATTCCTTCCTCTCCACAAGGAAGATGGGGGTTTTCTAATACAGATTTAAAACTGCTTGAAATTATCCACAGAATTACTATGCTAGCTAAGACGCTAGAGAATTTTCTCCTGTAGCTTTTGTACAATTGGGTTGAAGACAAAATGAACAGGCTGTCACTGAGTGACTAACGAGATTAACAGAATGGACTCCTTATCAACATTAGTGATTAATAAAACTCAGTTCCATCTCTAAGTAGTTTCATGTACAACTATAAAATTGACTGCTTGCTAATGACATAATAGCTCACTCTTGCTAAAAAGGGGAGGTCTCACTTCAACCTTTCCCCATCTGACCCTCTTAATGAGCTGATTTTCGCTCACTGACACAGCTGGCAGAAGTCTACCCATTCTGTTGTCATTTGTTTCAGTTGTTTAGCAAGTTAGACCAGCTCAGGAAGAAGAACGTAACGGACACCAGAGAGTCATGAGGCACACAGCAGCACCAGAGAGCTAGAAAAAAAAAGGCTGGGGCAGGGAACTGAACATCTTCCTTTTGACGTATCAGGTATTTGCTGCATCTCATGGAACTGTAACCAAGACAGAAAGGTGGCAATATCTCTGCTTTACTGTTTCAGCAATTAGTCTTCCCCTGCAACGCCAGTCATCTTTATTCTCAATCTTAGGAAAAGTTCTCTAACACATAGTCATTATCATTCATGGCTATACCTTGGCCGCTTCCAAGAGGAGTCTATGGTACTGGCTTACAAAGAGAAGTTGATTTCATGTCACCAAGGAGACTGAATTTGTTAAAAAGAAATGTTTGGCACAATCAGGAATAGAAGTCCTTAATAGAGTCTCCATTCCATATATTTCATTTCAGTGAATAGGACTTGAGAAGTGGACATTAGCAAGGAATTCTCTATCATTTAAGTAGCGACTGTTCAGAAGATCAGAATTTCACAGCGACTGCTAAGAATTGAGTTCCGTTGATAAATAATCTAGTTTTCCTCACATACATGCTATCTGACTTTATTGAACCACAGAAAATCACAAAAAAAACCCCATAGGACTGAGGCATTCACCTATTTTACATATATTCTTACTTTCCTGTAGCAAAAGTTATGTTTTATATCTCAGTTACATTTCTGTATCTCACAGCACAGCCACTTTTATGATCATACATGAACAGAATAACCTCTTATGTGTGAAAGTTATGAACTTTTGAACCTACTGAGTGTTAAACCCAATATTTATAAGGAAAGAAGCTTCTTAGGATCCAAGTCTTAACGGAAACATTTTGTATATTGTAAGTAAACAAAATTGTAGATCAGAAACTAATGTATATTATTGCTTACCAGGTTGTAGTTCAGCTTTTAAGGTAATGGTTCATTTTGTAAGAGAAGCATGTTACTTAAGGTTCAAACTGTAGTAAGCAAATGATCAACTAGAAATAGTGTGTCACTACATACCTGAGAAACAGGAGATGTTTAATTTATCTCAAATGTCAATAGAACCCCAGCTAGGAGATTTAAAAATTTGCTTTAATTTTATTGTGTATTTTTGGCAAACTTGTGGTGAGCAGCACTGAATCTGACTAGAGAAGCAGTGTAGAATGTTACTGGGTTAATTCTTGCAAATGCAATAGAAATAGCCTGCTCACAGAATAACCAGTAAGACAAAGTATTTCCTCGATAACACTATTTCATGCTTAGAAAACATGTGTTAAATGTTGTTGTCCTGAAAGCAGAGAAGAGCAGAGAGCCATATGCTTTCATAACCTGCTGTCAGAACCTAAAAAACATGCCAGTTTCCAGTTCTGCAATTCAAGACAGAAGTCTAATGGACAAGACAAGCTAAGAAAGGGCAACGCAGCAGTATTTCACAACACTGTTTAGCTTTTAAGTTTTATTTATTTTGATATCCAGAGTACATACATTACCTGATGCAGTCAAATTCCAGAACTCTGCATAAAAGCTAATGTAGCTCACTACTACTTACTCCTCTAGGATAGCAAATAAGAAGGCTATCAATACTTAAGGTGTCACAGCAGAAAACCACTTTTTGTGACTTTTGAGGCTCCAGGGACTGATTTTTGAATGTTTATGCAATAAACAGTTTACAAAAATTCTTGTAGCTGAATATATTAATACTACTAAGCTAAGTGCAAATGTAATTGGAATGGGGGAAAGGATCTCTCTGTCCTATATCATAAGGGAGATTTTTTTTCTGGCAAGAAGCCATTACACTGCAAAAGGCAGAAACTGGAACTGCCCAGTTCAACAACAGAAAAAGAGTGCAAGCTACTCAAAGGCAAGCTGTCAGATTGCTCTAGAGAGATACAGCTTTAGAGGGCATTAATTTTACCTATCACTGCAAAAAGAGTTACTTAAGTGTAGATCTTAGCTTACAAGAGAGTAAATCTTTATACATCCCATTTATTTTGAGATACATTTAGAGATTTAAATCATAGTCTAATGCCACACGATGTAAAGAAGTTGCATTGGTTTCAAGAGATTAGGTAGAAAAACAAAATAAAAAACATGCATAGCAATGGTTTACCTCAATTTATCTCATCTTGCCTATATTTGGATGTGTATATATATATTTATGAGGCAGGAGCTTTCCTTAACCAGGGAAAATCTTTAACAAGTGTTTTACTAGTTTCTGTTTTGTACTCTGAAAAGAAGGGGGGGGGAGGGGGAAGTAGGAGAATGACCACTGTAGCATCAAGTCCGTTCAGCAAAAACAAGCAAACTAAAACTTCTTTGCTCCTAAGTAAAAATTTTAATTAGGGTTATAGGATTGCTTCTAGCACTGCACAGAGTATTTATGGAACAAAAATGGGAAACACAGTAATTCTGCTGAATGCCTAAATGAAGTCTTCCACATAGTATTTACGGGCAGTCAGTTTTTACATATTTTAACTACGCTATAGGAAATTATATACCCACACTTAGCCATAAATCTGTCAAACTCACCAAGATTCCAGAATGAACCCTTTCATGGGCAGCAACTCCATTACTATTGAAGTCATCTTCAAAACCATCCTTTTCTGAGAAATGCATCTCAGAAATCAGGAAATTAACTTTCCACAGTACAGGTAAATGCAAAGCTTACAGCCATAACAGAATGTTGTGTCAGCATTTCTTCTCCTTCCATAGAAGCAGAATAATTAGGCAAATCTTCTGGTCGCTCAGAATATACTCGCTTGGTATACTTTCCCACGCAGTATTATGATTAAAAAGGAAGTGCTTCTTTAAGAAAGCTCACATAGAAACTCCCTCACCAATAGGCTTTGCTTGAAATGTCACAGCCCCCTTGCGCTCTTTGAGATAAGTAATAACATGGGCAGACTCTGCCATATGTTTGCACTGATAGGTAATGATCTTGTTTTACATCAGGTCACGTGACTTCAGCTGAAGCTCCCATGAAAAGAAACAGGGATTTAGTTAATGATTCTTAAGCAAAGTCTACATTAGCTCACTTGGAGACTTTTCACCTACCATTGCAACTCCACCACCTGTAGCAGCATTCAAAGTCCTAGTTCAGCCTGTTGCACACCTAACTCAAGAATGCCTGTACTGCCACTCTCTGTGCCTGCTCCCTCCGCTGACGGTTCACTGGGCTAGCTCCTCGGGCTTTATAGGGCAAACTTGATGGCAATTCAGGGTCTGGTATTTGTGGGCTATTTCCCCCCCTTTTTTGAAATTGCATTATAATAGTAAGGAGACAATTGACCTGGTGTCAAGCTCATACTAAACCATACAACAATGCACACCAAAATAAACATTTTTTTCCTGTGACAATTTTCCTACTTTCTTTAAACTGAATTGTTAAAGCACTATAATTTGGGTGTGTGGACTATACATACAAGCTTATTGTATGTATTATACCTAGCTTAGTCCCAGCTCCATGACTGAGAACAAAAATTAATTTTTGATCTGTGGAATTTTGAAATGTCATTACTTCTCTAAATAGTATCCTGGATAGGCAAAGTAACTGAGGAAGTGTAGCATAAGGAAACAATTCTACCCTTGAATGGGAGAGACAGTCTCTGAGGTCTGTTAATATTCCCTCAACACAGGCACATTCTCATTACCTTAAACCTATGCATCTTCTCCCCACTCCCATGGTGTTACTTTGTGTCTGCTACAGAAGACTGTGGAGTACTACTTATTGAATTACAAACTAAAAAATAATCTAGGATCCTACTACCACCTTTACTCTATCCTTCTCTAAGTCTTGCAAATTTATGCATTGGGCTTTGATGCAAGGACAATGAGTCACATTACTTGATGCAGCCAAATGGCTTGTAGGTTTCCAAAATAACTAGGGTACTACACTCAAGGCCAAAACTCAATCAGTCTAGATGACAAACTCCTAAATTGAGTGTTGGGATTTCTGCACATGTAGTAAGGTTGCAATAAACTGCGACTATCTCTGGGCCCTTTTCCATATACTAAATGAGTTCATATTTAATGTGGTTCTTCACAGGAAAAATTCCTGGTTTTGTTAGCAGACATGACAAGTATTTTCACAGGATATTAAGAATTACTGGACACACTCAATTTTCCTCTGCTTGTTCATCATTCCTTTATCATGTGGGTTCCATTCAAATACGGTAAAAAACACAGTTATAAGCAGAATTGAAGCCAACTTTGTAAGACAGTGCTTCTTTTCAAACACTTTTGACTTAGCTTTATGGTTTGGGGGGGTTTGTGTATAATTTTCTGTTATATCTATTCTATTTCAGTATTGTTCGGTATTTCAGATGACATTATTTTCTTCAAAGCCTCTAAAAGTATTTTGGAAGACAGCCTTTCTAGAATACAAATAACATTGTGTTCGCTGCAGTAAGCTAAGATTTAGACAGGTAATAAGCTCTGCACATTTAGTAAGCCTCCTTGTCTTTTATTTCTCAACATTAATAAGGTAAGTAAAATATAATTCCCTCTGAGTAAGTTTAAGTACTACATTAGTTACTTACAATTTACACAGGAAAACTAGCTTTTGTTTTGAAAAGCAAACACCCCAAATTTGGAAGTATTAGAAGCAGTGCTTTTCATGCAACCTTAACCCAGCTCTTTGGTGTGGGTAAATTTTACTGTGGTTTAGCCTCAGAAAGCGCATGAGTCTTTTCACCAGCCTCATGCAAGTCAATACTGCTGACAAAGATCAGTCATGATCCTATGTTCTTTTTTTTCCCTCTGCTCTTTGTGGGTCTACACATCTTATTCCATTGCTCATTAGTCAAAATCCCCAATGGGAAGTATGATTCCATTTTTAAATGGTACTTTTCTATAGTAACCTTCATAGCATATTGACTGCATTAATTTAGTTTTACAGCATCCCAGAGATGCAGCATTGGTTTTTTTCACCTATACAATGGAAAACTCAGGCCAGGAGATTAGGAATTAAAAATACAGAGGTTTTTAGTACCGTTAAACTTGAGTTTGCAAAGTTTCCCTCCATTTTTTTACCTCTTTGCATATTCAAAATATTGCTTCCATAGGCTACATTTGTAGCCACTAATCAGATATCCCAGATGGTCATTACAAAAAAAAAAAAAAAGCCTGATTGCCAGTGAAAATTACAAGTGATTTGGTTGTACTGTATAGGAACTGCAGAACAAGCATGGCCAGAACACAGCTACAGGACATCTCCCCTAGCTTTCATCAGTATATGTCATTCTAAGTTCTGGAAGGAAGGAAGCAGAAATCCTATAGACAGGAGCTTCTATCAGTACACAATCACAATTCACTCAAAGATCAGGATAAATATGCTAAGATGAATAAATGAGACAAATCCTTCTCTAATTAACATATCCTAACAGATACAGCAAGTATGGGACAACCTTTGTTCATGTCCTGTATGTCTCCTTCACCCTATCCTGCCCCAAATCATTTTATTTACTACAAACTAAGACTTAAGCAGCACAGTTCTCAGTCTCACACCCCATCCTGACATTGGAAAAGGTCCTTTCTCCCCAAGCCTCAACTCCAATTCCTATATTCCACCACACTTCTTTATTTCATGTAGTTTTTACACTTTGTCAAGTGGGTACAAAGCAGAAGAGTTCTCACAGAGAGACTGCAAAAATCAGATCGGGACTGAAAACATTGTCTTGTGCCCAAGTTCTTGATCCTAGCCCTGGTCTGAACCATCTGCTTACTGAAACTGCAAATACAACTCTGCTCATTCCAGCTTGCGGTAAAATACAATTAATGCAGCACCTCTGTTACTTTTAACTGTGGAAGTCTATCCATTCTCAATATGGACTTTTAAGCCTTATTCAAAGCCTAATAACTTTGCCAAAATAAAATAAATTTAGACATGAATAACAGAAGACATACTGAATGAAGACCATCTGCCTCAGCTCCCTTCTGAAAGAGACATGAGCATTTTTTTTTAAGAGAGAACAGCTAGAGTTTTTCCTCTAGTAGAGTGGAAACATACCATTAAGTTTCATTTCTTATAAAAAAAATGACTATACTTGCTAAAATTTTCCATAAAGGCGTAAGGAGGCCAATATATAACTTGGAATGAAATTTTCCATTTTAGCAAAGTTATATGCAACTAAAAATCAAGTTCTGTTCAAAAATGCTGAAAAAGATTAAAAGGCAGTTACCTGCTTTCACCCGCCAATTCCCAGCTGTCCAAAAAGTAAAAATAATGAAAAAAACCTATCACAAGTAATAACAGCGTAGTACAAGAATCCAAGCAGTTAACAGCTGTTAGAGACTAACACCAGTGATACAAAAGCAATGCATTGCCCACTAAACTGGTGGTTAAAAATGAATAAAATCAAATGTCTAGTTTCCCACCTAAGATGCAAGATGGTAAATTCAATGCCTTCAAGATCTCATGTTAGGTGGAGTCTAGAGCCATTCAAACTAGAATATTTTTCAGTGCAGCTTAAGTATTTTTTTTATCTCCAAGAAAAAAAAAATAGCAAGAAAGGAAATCCAGTTTATTTGGACTTGGCCCTTTTGTAATGTCTCAGAAGTTATATATATATGATCCACTATGACTCATCTGATTCTGCTATTATGGCATCTTGGCTTGTATTAATTTGAGAATTTTTTTTTTTTCCTCTTTTTAAACAAAGGAACTTCAGTGAGAACAAAAAATACTTTAAGATTCCATAAGGGGAATTTTACTATTAAAATGATCAGTTCAATCAAAAACTCGGGTTAGATGCCCACGGAAAGTTCTTATGTACATGAAGACCTTAACTTCTTTCAAGGAACTGAAAAGAAGTAACTGGCTAATCCAAGAACACACCCCTTCAGAATCTGCACGGGCATATCCCACACAAGTTCCTGCCACGCTTAACATATCCGTTTCCAGCAGCACAGACTTTACTACAGCCACATCATCCTTGGTTGAACTTATTTTTAGACACATACCACAGAATCCAAAGTTTCTGAATAAAAATTCCATCTACCTCATTTTTACATGCAAGAAAGCAGAGGAAGCTTTTCCTGTATGTTTCTAGAAAGCACCAAGCATTTCCCTAGTGAGGAATCCCTTATCTTTCTATTTTCTCCATCTAAAAAGGTTTCTTTCCAGGCACTGATCTGCCTCATATGTATTTATATTTTCTTACAACCTTCCAGGATTTAAAAGTCAAAGCAAAAGAACACAGTCATGTATTTAAGCATGAAATGCATTTTGATCTATTAGTGGCGAATAACCTGGTTACCTTTAGAATGGATACATGAATATAAGAGCTGAGACTAGTGCTTATCTTCAGGTTGACAAGAAAGAACAGAAATACATGTGCGGAATACCCCAAAAGTTCTAAATATAGTGTATATAAACAAGATACCTTTTTTTACTTGATAAGACTCTCCATATTGTTGAGCTGATGAACATGTACCAAAATAGAACAACATCCATAAATTTAATTTTCATATAAGACTTGGCTGTTTTATTAGAAAATCAGGTAAAAATGCTAGTCTTACAGAATTCCCACACAAAGGTATTCATTGCATGAGATGTTAGGAAGGGGAAAATTAGATATAGCTGAGCAAAGCAGCATATGCTTACTCATTTACCAAACACAATCTACTTGCATTATTAAGTTTTAATGAACACAGAGATCACATCTGCTGAAGGATGTATCTGTTCACCCTTAGCACACAACAGCGTGGCTGCACCATCTATATGGGATATTAAAAACGCATAAAGCAACACAAACAAGAAATCTGTGGGGCCAACATGCACGTTTTTCATTCAGGGAATGAACAACTTTAGGTCACCACCAAGTAATTCTTTGTTAAAAATCACTGTATTTCAGTTCACATCACAAACTGAATTCTCTTGTTAGCCAAAGGAGAGATAATTACTTCCATTTCTAATGGAATCTCAGCTACAATTCATTACTGGAAGCACTTCTTTGAAAGAATGTTGCAAAGAATCCTTTACACATTTCCTTTAAAAGACCTTTCACAACCATCAATCCAGGAGAAGTACATTTCCTGAGGAGACAATTACGTAGTCTAAAAAAAGACAAGTAAACCTAAAGACATGGCCTAAGACTGCCTTAGCATGTGCTGGCTTCAGCCACATAGGCCAACACAAAAATGTCACCTGGTATATACTGGAGACTTTTCTATTACTACTTTGCATATTTATACTTCTGGTATTGAACTTAAGCACTTCGGATAAAGAAATGGGCCAGTTCCTCAGTTAAAATTCTTATCTGTTCACTCAGTACAGATAGAAGCAAAGAGGAAATGTCCCTTAGTTGTGAGAAGAGAGTGACTTGGGACAACTTCTGGTGGTTAATGCATGTTGTCAAAATTACATTACCACAAAGCTGAAAGAAACTGATAACAATGAAACACTGAACTAGGAAAGGGAAGCTTAACTAGGAAGGGGAATCCTTTACTTGGAAATTCCCTTGAAATACAAACGTAAAAAAAAATTAAATTTCTATCAAAATTTTAAAAAAAAAAAAAAATGCCAAAAAAAGTGTGCTTAAGCTTGGTCCTCAAACACAAAGCCAATCTGGCTTGACTTGGCATGACAGTTTCATGTTAAATCAGCCTGCCTGCACAAACTGAAATGTAAGCACTAATATTACTACATACTAGAGTGTTTGTAACATCCAAAATGAGAGAGCAGCTAGGCAGAATAAAAACTCATTTTAAGTGAAACATTCTTTGCAAAAGCAGCAGCGTTTTTTACTATGCTTGAAGTGAACAATCTCTTTACAATTTAAAAAATCTCTGCTTGAGTATATAACAGTGAGATATTTACTGAGATGACATCCTTGTGTTACTGTAGAACCTTAAAATGCAACTTCAATGAGATCAAGAGTTCATAAAGAAAGTACTCCTGATCAGTGCTGCCAGATGCAAAAATCATTGGGATACAGTGTGCTACTATGTTATGTTCTCAGAATTTGCCCAGTGTGGGATGAAGACGTCTAATATATACGCATTAGACATGAATTTGATCACAAACATAACACTCACTGTTTTGTACAAGCCTGAAAGCTTTTTTACTGTGGACGTATATAACACGCAGCACTGAATCGCACACCAGAAGGCGTCCTTTCGGCTCTTTTCAGACAGTTATGTACAATGTATTTGCAATTCATGATATATAAAGTAACTTTTAATCATTCTTTATATAAGCCAAAGCTATTTAAAAAAAAAAGAAAAGTAGCATTCTAATTCAGCACAGATATTCTATGATCACCCATAGACCATGAAGAACTGTCTGTTTTCCTGTATGTTGTGATCTTGCACTTAAGATGTGAAAGACTGGAAAAGAAGCATATTATAATCTGGAATATTAACCATGTGAGCATCTTCCAAGAAGAAAGAAACAAATGCAACTAATTTAACCTCTGCCTTTGACAGAGGTTCCCAATGTGGCTTTGAACAAAATCCTTTCAGCTTTAGCTGATCTAGATTGCAAGTTCTCTGGGGCAGAGACCAAATCATAAAGCATGCAATGCCAAGAAGAGCTGTTCTTGGCCTCAGAATACATAAGGACGTGTCAAGCGTAGTAAATGCAGTTTGTATTTCCCCATAATTAATCGTGACTTTATACTAGAAATGTAAAGAAATGCTGGAAGTAGGAAGACAGGACAAAATGTTCTCTGCACTGCAGAACTGGAACATGTACGTACGCATGTATGTCTTCCAAGTAAATAACAAAGAACTAAACTTAATTTTGTAGCAAACCAAAACGTTAAGTACTAAGACTAAGATAAGTTCAAATGTCACTTCTTCTCCAGGCCATTAAAAACCCCATTCATTTTGATATGCTTAATTGAAAAGTTAAGCTATGAGCTTAACAATTAATACTGTGATTGCTTACAAGAGCCTTTCAGCACTATCTAGTTATTCCTAATGTAATGAAGAACATCAGAAAATACAGCATTTCTTTCAAAGTTCCTGACATCCTGAGTTCATTTAGAAACTTTTTAACTCTAGCTTATCAGTTTAATATTCTGCTGTATAATAGTAATATGGTTTACAGAGCACCTCGCAGATCATTCCCTTATTTCACTCTAGTGGAGAGATCTTCCTTGATTTTTGTAGGAGATGGCAAAACTGTTTACATTCCTGTATGTTCTGGGATGCAAAGAAACTATAGCAGGGGCTAGGACAGAAGGCTCAACTGATGGCCCTGGCCGGAGCTAGTTGCCTCGTATGCCTACAAACAATGGTTAGGTATCTAGAGAATGACTGACATGTCTACACTTTCAGTAACACAACGTGAGGGCACATTGCGACTTAGGATTTTTCATTCTGACTAATGAATACCCGTACATTCTTAAAATGTGTATAACACCACACTTTTTTTCCTCTTTCAATGTATTTTGCAAACATTAAGAGGCCAGTATTCAAAATTGTCCTGAGCAATGCTATTATAAAGTATAAAAAACCCAAAACCAAACAAAAAAAACCTCAAACAACTGAGTTCTGTAGGACTGTCTATCATCATCTACTCTGACAGTATCCTAAATAATACCATATGCCATTACGGGATATGGATAACAAATTCCTTCTTGTGACAACAATGGAATTTTGTTTGGGGGGGTTGCGGAAATCAGACCATGCACACATGCAAAGTGCAGGCAAAACACAGGTGTATTTATGGCATCATTTTGTTGGCTGGAAACGCACACAGTTAAACAGCATATTGTCTTGCTCTGTTAAAACTCATTGATGGATTGGCGACCACTGGACTCAGCCACCACCTAACGAGAGGAAAGCCGCAGTTGGCGCGCGTTAATTTAGACGTGAACCTGCCAAAAACTCGCGTACGTACACAAAAAGTGCAGCGTACTTCCAGCGATTGGCACTTCCTACTCTTTACACCAGCAGAGATAAACAGAAAACACCCGGGAGGAGTGCCCCGCAGGTACGCAAGTTAACCGCCCGGGTTTGAGAAATGCACACCCGTCCAACGGAAGGAGCTCGGGCAGCGAGGCACGTATCGCGATTTTTAACACTTCGCAGAGTCGCGCCGTCAAGCGGGGCCGGTGAGACCGAGGTTTCAAAGCGGCAGGCCGCCCTCAGGCCACCGCAGGGCTGGGAGGCAGCTCCGGGGGTCACCCAGCGCCGGCCGGCGGGGCAGGCAGGGGCGCAGCCCCCCGCCCCCCCTCTCCCCCGCGCCACGGCAGGCCCGGGG
>NW_009259534.1:606430-636813 GCF_000687185.1 Egretta garzetta | reverse complement strand
GGCTGAGGCGATCGGCCGCAAAGCGCTCGCCGCAGCTGTTTATAGCTTTGTGTGTCTCAGAACTGACACCTCGTGACAGGGATGTGTCGAGAGAAACCCTGCGTTCGGGGTGTTTGCCCCTTCATGCCTCGCCCCAGCCTTCCTTTGGAAGTTACCAGTCTACTCAGAGGAGGCTGGAAAATAACTTGCTTGGTTTGGGTTGTGGGGTTTTTTTGGTTGGTTGGTTGGTTTTTTTTAAAGGAAAAGAGTAGAATTGCAAAATAAAAACGTGTCCGGCAGGCCAGGTGCGTGTTTCAGGTCAGCAGCTTCATTGCCCATTGCTTTTGTGATTCACGCCGCCGCTCGCTGAAGTTGGCTTGGCTGTGTGTTAACTCTTAGGCTTGAGTCACACGATTGCCCAGAGGCCCCTGGTGCTATTCGGACATAGTATGTACTAAAACAGGGTAATACTCTCACCCCAAACACCTTGCAGTATAGAAAGGGAAATAAGAAGAGAAGTAGCACAACTGGAAAATACAGTTCAGGTTTCACGAATGTGAATTAGGTGTTTTATTGCTAACCGTGTTGCTTCTTTATTTTACTTTTGTTTGTCTACCAATTTTTCATCTGCCAGTCTGATGACGAGTTTTGTTAAAAGGTGGTTTTGCCCCACTTGGTGTTAGAGCCGTTTTGGGCTCTCGCATAGGTTTTGTGTGATTGTCACATAAGAAATCAGCTGGTTAACAGAGGGCTCAGTGCAACTGACGAAAGGATGTGGGAGCGTGCAAAGTAGTGTGTAGGCAAAGTTTACCGTCATAGTCCGTGTATCTCTAAAAAGTTCCTTGACAATCTTTTGTACCGGTCCTACAGATAAGATTTGTTTATTCATCTGTACCTCCTGGGACAAGCTGCCTACAAGATTATACGTAGTCAGTGAGTTTGCTTATTTGCAAATAATGCATTTAAATCCCTTCGAGCATGAAACTAAAAAAAAAAAAAATTATCCCTGCATAACATGCAGGGTGGATTTTTAAAGAAAGCAGTTCATAGAAGAAGACACAGAATTACGCGGATAGGGTGACTGTATTATACATATGTAAAAAGAAAGAAAGGTCAGATTTCATGCCTGCCCGTGTTATTGTCATGACAGAAATACTGAGTCAATTTTGGGACACTACCTAGGGCTCAGGATACACCAATACAACACAGACACATGAAGCAATTTTCCACCCTCCAGTGCAACCCTCTTTCAGCTGCAGCAGCTTTCTGAAGAGGCCTCCCATTTGCATATGATGTCGTAATAATTACCTCACCACCTTAGCATAACATCCGTCTCAAACGCGCAGTCTGCGCTTCAGCTAGTAGGCCATTTCCCTGCTTTACCGAGTTCCTTATCTGGTGTCTTAGCTGCTTAGTTTGTGAGGTTACCCTAGCAGAATATTTTTATTTGTGTTTCCGTGATCTTATCTCCGCTCGTCATAACAGCAAGCGATTTTTTTAGTTGAGGGGATTCTCCTTTCCAACACCAGACAGCCCTGTTCACAGGGAGATAAGAGGTAGGGGCTAAATCCATCATATGACCTCAAATATCAATTTTAAACTAGATCCTATTATAAAATTAAGCCTAATCCAGAAGCAGGCCAGCTTCTTAGGTGGGAGTAAAATCTTAACTTGAAAAGGGGTAACAAATTGGTAAGTCATACTTTCTTATTTCAGACCTGGAATAGGCGGTTCTGTTTAAGAGAGCCTGTACGTGAAGACACAGCGTTTTCCCTTTAGTCAACTCTTTCCATTCCGAATTTATCGTCTCCAGTCAATCAGGCGGCTACAGAAGTAGACGGCCCTCACCGTTTGCCTTTGGTGTTGCCCACGCTTTTGCACTTACACGTGGAAGGTTACAATCAAGCTGTACAAATGGCTGGCGCGTCCCACAGCGCTATCAAGTGAGATTTGTTTCCATTCTGGTTGCGGGGAGTTACAGTGGCGCAGTAGTGGTGCAGATGGGATCTCTCTGCGTCTACGCATGGTTTGCGGCCCTTGGTTGAACCATGACTCGTTGGTAGTTAATCCAGGGCCTTCAGGCCACAGGAAACCTGCCACCTTGTTTACATTCATTTTGCCTTTTCACCGCAAATGTCACTATTATTTTCCCCATCAGGGACAGGGGAGGGCATGATGAGAGCAACTGCTTACCTTTCCTTTTTTTTTTTTTTTTTTTTTGGCAGAGGGGGAAATAATTTGAAAGCGTGTTACCCAGTGCCATACGTACCTCTCCGTCTGTTCAACTGGCAGATCGTGCCCAGCCGCACTGGTGCGTGAGAGAGGTAGCCTGCTTAGGGTGAGGCAAGAAATGATGAAGGGTCTCCAGCAGGTCAGGACAGAGAGGGCCAGGGGTAAATCACAGGTCTGGGGAGGATAGAGGGTGCTAGGCATGGCTTTGGGGAAGTCTCAGAAAAGCTGTGGTTCTGCAGGTAGTGAGAGAGCTGTAGGTGTAGGGATGTAGCACCAACCCCCAGCTTGTGCTGGTCCCTGAGTGCTCCTCGTGCTGCTGACCCTTGTCGATGAAATAAAATACGGCCTTTTGATTAGTTGTTACAGCAGTTTAGGAAAAAAAAAAAGTCTTTGGCTGCATAAGGCAAAGAAAGCTGACATCAGTGATGAGATATTGTTATGTCATTTTGCCTGTTGGTTTGCATACAACACACAGAAACCATTATTTGGAGCAGTCATTTATTCCATACCCACCATCACCCCTGCTCATATTACAGCAGCCTTAAGGATTTCCTTAAACTTTTTTTTTTTTTTTAAATTGTTGTTTAGACTCAATCTGTTATATCGTACTCCTGGTAAACCTGGGAGACTGAGAGACTCCCGTCCCTTCATCTGAGTGACGCCTAGCACGTGTCCTCTCAGGAGTGTTTCAATAACTTCTCTGACATCAGAATGACATTTTGATGGGATGTAACAATTTAGTTTAGTTTATGTTTTTAATCCCATTAGACAGTTGAAAAAAAAAAAATGAGGAAAGTTAATAGTAAGGGTTCAGGGTTGTAAGGAACCACCAAAATATTCAAGCACACCAATAGTCCCACTGTAGTTGGTGGACTTGTTTGTAGGTTTAGGGTATTTGGTTAAGTCACCGCACTCAGATCAAGTCTCACGTGAGCAATATTTCTCCATTCTTTGTCAATCATTAGCAGGTGTTTCACAAACCATTTTCTGATAGTAGGTACCATAGGGTTTCAGGCCTCCTGTCGAGAGGTTCCTTATCCTTGCCAAAATCACAGCCTAATTAAGTAGGTTTTATTCTGCTCCTGTTAGTATGAGTGACAAAACAGTAAGTGGAAATGACTGTGTCAGGGAGGATGGATGGTAGAAGATGCAAGGTGGGGAAAGAGGGAAGGAAAAGTGTTGCATTTGAAAACGTGCAGGAGAAAGATTACAGGAAAGACATCTCGCATAATGAAATGGGAAATGAGACAAGGGGAAAAGTTAGCAGAAGATTGCAGCCAAACCTGGCGCCTGCCTTCCTCTCCTTGCCATCAGTCTCATCCCCTCGTCCCCTTCACCTCCAGAAGCCCCTGTGGAACGGAGCAGTTTTCTCTCAACGTTTTTCTCTTTACAGCTTTTGTTGCTCTTTTCCCTGGCCAACATTTTGCTTCAGTTCTTAAAACTTATTGTCCTTTTAGCAAGACAAAAAAAAAACTTGTGTGGAAAGATTTGTTTCAGATGTCTGTCTGGTTGGCGTAAGTGCAGCTTAAATTAAATGTTGTTCGTGTGTTCACCTTGCAGTTATTGTTCAAGGATAATGTCTGGGTTCCAGTGTGGTGGTGTTCAGCTGCCTGCCGGGTTAAACTACAACAGATACAGAGCAGAAGTCGGCCCTACGCTAGTTTGAGGATGATCTCACCTTGCAACTAGCTGCTTCAAAGATTATGGCTTTATGTATTACCAAATCATGGTTTGTCACTCTCAGACCACAGACAGGTCCTCCTGGCTAACAAATCCAGAACTAATTCTCCGAAGAACTCAAGGAGACCTGGAATCCCAATGCCTTTAGTACAGTGGAAGGCAAAGCCTATTTTTCACACCTTCTTTCATCTTCAGAAATCACCCTTTGTAGTTTTGGAAGGTGACTAGATAATATAGGCTAATGCAGCACTTTCTCACACTGTTAAATACGGTTGTTATAACACAAAAATATGGATTTATAATAGAGTTATAAATTTGAATATAAAGAGTAATGCACGCTGGAATGGAATATATTATCCTGAAGTGGCACTTCAGATAAACATTGCAACCAGTGTCTGATTTTTAAGGGTAGTCAAATGGTTCTGTGTATTTGATAGAAGGTTCTGTTGCTTCAGAAATAATTTGCTTTCTATCATTATGTAATGGACAGAGACTGAAACAATTTTTCATAGTTATCATGGAGAAAACAGAATACAAATTATACATTCAGATTGCAAGAAAAAATATTCAGCCATGGTAACATAATAAACTTTAATATATTCAACAATTCTGTTGATATTAATTTTGAACATTGTTATACATTTGTGAACAACTACAGTTTAAGTAAAAAAAGTTAAAGACGTGAAGGTTTTTCTCAATCTTTGATATGTTTATTTGTGTATTTCATTTACCAAGCATAACAACATGATGCTTCTGGATAGCAAATAGTTTCCAGTAGAACAATACCGATGTGATGGCATGTCCAGCTTTTGAGGAAAAATCCAAATTTAACAACCAAAAACCCCCAAACCCTAGTGCAGTTTAGTTTAAATTTTAGAAGTATTTCCAGTCGGTTTTAATTGAAATACCAGGAAAATACTGATTCTTCTTTTCAGCAAAAAGCTAAGACCTGATTCTGCTACAACGACACAAAGGAGAGATCTGCCGTTGGCTTCACGGTGAGCAAAAGGGGCTTTGTGATCTGAGATTTGGGACGGTTTTAGAACATTCTTCTGAGATCCAGCTTGTTTTCTACCAAAACTAATGAAAAGACCCCTGTGGCATTTTGCAGGAATTGGATCGGGCTCTCAGTGGTACGTTCTGTTCTATGTATAACTTGGTGTTCGTGGGCGATAGACTCCCAACCCAAAGGAGCTGTAAGAAGTGATGGATTTTGAGAGAGGTGAGGCAGGCTGAAATAACGGCCATGGCGAAGAGCAGCTACGAGTTGTGTGAAACAACCTGCAGCTTCGTAACGTTTTGAAAGGCCAGACTCTGTAGCTCTCGGGCAGAGTGATGTAATCGCACATCCGCAGAGATTTTCATTTTCTGTAACGGTTGCCTGAGTACCTACATGCGTCAGGGTTCTCATTTAAAAAGTCTCCTACCATGGAAATGCTCCTTACGGCATTTCTATATGGGACCTACGCTTTTGTCGTTTGCTGCTGGGCTACTCCAGTTTTCTGCCAATTTAAACCATAATACAGAGATGTAGAACAAGGTGTAATGCAGCACTGGATCAAGCGCCATGTGTCAAACAGTACCTCACTCTAGTAGGGTGCCTTTAGCTGTAGCTCAGTCTGTATTTCATGCTTCTCCCACCACTTTTTTGTGTAGCAATCAGTATACTGATTCACATAATTTTTTTTTCTATTGCATCCAACGTCTTTCTGTCGCTCAGAATGGACCATCCAAATTTTTTAAATCCTTTTCCCTGTTTACAGAAATGTTATTGCTCTAATTGCCTCCATATAAGCTCTCTAACTAGTATTTCATCCAGCAGGATTTTTTTTTTCTATTGGTTTTAAAAGGTTGAATAGAACCCTGTTGGAATTCTGCTGGAAGGAAATGGATTTCTTTCCATCAGAAGTACTAGTGTCTCAGGTGTTACACTTGCTATTAAGATTCTTTGTTTTCTCATGCTAACAATTCTATAAGGTTGAGTTTCTAATCAGAAACTGGTATTTCTTGTGTTTTCAGTATTTACGCATTTGTCATAGATCTAACACACCCTAGAATTATCAGTGGAGTTCAGTAATCTTTCATCAAGAACCCATCTGGGAAAAGCCAATATAGTATGACTGAGCCTTCTAAGAGTTGAAATCAATCAAACTATTTTCCTAGTAATTAAAAAAATCTTATTTTTATGTCTTGTATTTAATGAATTCTGGTCACTTAGAAGTCGAACCCAGCTTGCATATTAACAAAATAAATTATGACCTTTGTTTTTGTTAGTTTGTTTTTCAGCTTGAACTCTGCTTCTTCCAAGGTATCTAAGCATCCACAAGGGAGTCATATTTTATTATATCCTCAGTACATAAACATGTGAATGACACAGTAATGAACAGGAATGAGCACAGTAATGTTTTAAAGTGGAGATTCTTGGCTTAAGTTTATTCCTCATGAAGCTACACTCTCTTATAAGAAACCAGTGGGTCTGATCCTGGTGAGGGGAAGAAGGGAAAGCGTTGGGCTGAGTCACTGAGGGGAAGGGGAAGGAGGACAGTGGGTTTAGCAGGTCTGGGAAGCAAAACTGTGATTGCTTGTAGCAAAAAGGGTGGAGAGACGTGAACATGTGGGGCAGTTGACATTTTTTGGGTTAATGCTATATACATGGTACCTCACCAAGGCCAGGAGGGAATTGATGGAGAGGGCTGAAAAGCAGTCATGTGAGTCTCGGTGATAAGAAATGGCCAGGTGTCATCCTGATCCACCTGATGAAACAGGTATGCATGAAAGAAATGTGGATCAAAAGAAAACCTACTTATGCTCCCCGCTATGTCCACAGGAGATGGTTGTGTTTCTGGAGGTCTTCCCCTGTGGCCAAATTGGTCATGGTGAAAAATACAGGCCATGTGGCATTAAGAGGACTGTATGCATGGTTTCCTTGAGAAAGTAAGCAGGATCTCCCTCAAGCTGTGATGGCCTACAAATATCAATTAACAGAGCCCCATAACTGATACCAACATTCTTCTACAGAGTAGTAAATATGTCAGTTCTGGACAGGATGTGCTCCACTGACCTCTGCTTGTCATGGACATTTTTTAGTAATTAAAATCACCTCGTCAGTACGTGGATTGTTATTAATATACTTAGAAATTACTACAGTGCAGCTAATCTGGTACTGAGACATAAGCGCCCATCTACTATGCGTTTAAATTTATGAAGTATTACAAATGTCATTTAAAAACACTAATAAACTTTTGTGTTAAAATATCATGGCTAGTCTACCACCCATGAAATCTCAGCTTGAACTTACTATCCAGATCATAGCACGCTCACATTCTTCATTCAAGAACAGCGGGGTTTACTCAAGGCTTTTTTTCCAGTGGTTTCTTTCCCTGCCTGTCCAAGCTTTCTGTGGGCTGAGGAACCATCTCTCCTACTGCTGCCTTTCCATCAGTCGTCTTTGCTGCTCTCTGGTTGGTTTTTGTATCCTTTTCTGTTTCCACAGGCGGAATTTCATTTGGATTGGGTGTCTCTTCCGTAGCAATAATTTCTTCTACGTGTGGCTTAATAAAATCTGATTTAGGAGAAGTAAAATTTCCCTTACATTTACTATGCTCAGCAACACAGAGGTATGTAGAGTAAGACTTTGCTTTCACATGGGTTAGGGATGGTTATCATGCTCTTCTCCTCTTCCCATACCCATATAATGAGACTTAGTATCACAAATAATGTTGCTACTTTTTACAGAGCCAAAAGCAAGCCCAAGTCTTTATGGTCTCTAATTAAAAAGATTAAGGGGTAGAACCTGCAAAATATATATAGATGTAAATAATTGTTTCTCACATAAGTCATCTCATTTACAGGACTGCTCAGAAATGTCTAGGCTACCAGTACCAGTAAGGCAAGAGAGGAAAGAAATGCAGTCAAATATTTGCCTTAGGAACAGAAAGGGGAGGGGAATAAGAATATAAAATGTTCTGTCAGGAATGATATAGCATGTATACACCCTGTAGACAAAGAAAAAATACTTAGGCAAAAATATGTAAAACAGATGTTCTGATAATGTTGGAATTTAAGCCTTATTTGGAGCTAAAATGCTCTGTGTGAGGGAGTTGTAATTATGAAGAATAAATCAATGTCCAAATAGCAATTATACAGTAAGAGTCCAAAATAACAGTAAAAATCTGTAATATATAAGAATGCTGAATCACCAGAGAGCTTTTCAGTTTCCACCCTTTCTCTACATTGGAAAAAAAAAATGGTCACTTATAATTCCAACTTTACCATTCAATATGGAAATAAAACTAAGAGAGAATAATTGATGCATCTCAGAGAGTGGCTGTACCATCAGGGTTTTCTAAAGCACTTTGCCATTTAATTAGCAGGGGCTTTTTTTTTTTTTTGTTAAGTGTCAAGCGTCTAGCTGCTGAAATGAGTCTCCCTTTGGAAAATAACACCATCTGTGTATATATACATGCTTAGCAGGTCTTCCCTCTGCATTCAGAAATTTGAAAGTATTTATTATGGCTTAAAAAACAACTTTCATCAGCCAGGTGAGCCAAGGTGAGAACTCGCAGCCCAGTGAAAAGGTGATTTGAAAGTGTTGATTTAAATCTCTTTCACAGAGGTTTAAACCTGGGAATTCATACTTTGCATTTGTTGTTGATTAAGAGCATTCGTACGGTAAACTTGATTGTTCGGGACCTGAGAAATACTGATTGGCACAGACTATTGACTGCATAATGTTTAACAATATTTTCATTGGAGTAGAAGACCGTAAAGGTGAAGGTGCTCTTACCTTTCTTTTCCTCCTCCTTCCGTTTGCTTGCTGTCGTCGCTTTTTTCTTTTTAGATACAGTTATATTATTTTGATTGAGTCCTTGGGCTGTGTCAGTCTGTCCTGACACAGAAATCACAATCACCTGAAGCAAAGCAAGAACAAAAAGCGCACAAGCGAGAAATGTAGATGCATCACAAATTCTGTTTGAAACCACCACAACAGAGTCCCTGGCAGCAATACATTCAGAAGCAGCTATTACTCTAACTTTCAGGGACACATTCGTCTCCTGAAGCAGAGAGAAGTGGAATCCAGCCTGTTATCTGTGAGACGGCCCACTTGTATCCCCTCGCAGGAGGACAGATTTTTGAAGACAAAGCAGTAGAAACAAACTGCTACCAAAAAGCAATCATTCTTAAAAATATGCTAATGCTAAGTAATAAACATCAGTTCTTGGGTATTGTGAAGAGCAAGTCACATTCTTGTTTGCACTCTGGAGGATGGAAGAGAGATGTGATGCTGTTGCTTTTAAGGTATATGTCCTGGGACCAAGACCTGCTTACCGTCCCAGAATTGGCTTCACATCATACTAAGCGAAATTATCAAATAAATTGACACTAGCTCTTTAAATTCAGAAAGCTTGCTGTATCTCAAATTACAGATATTCTCATGATTATATTTTGAAATTTAAAAATTAAGCTGTTTTACTTTGTCCGATACATAGCTGTTGTGACTAAATAGGCTGAACTTTTTTAATAACAGATATTGATTCATTAATGTACATATTGACACAATTAAACCTCAAAACTGGAATAATGTCATCAAGCTTGGTACTTGAATTTTAACTATGTGAAGGCTATGTGAATACATACACTGTTTACGTGAAGTGCTGAAAAAACATTAGTTTTACATCATTTCATGTTAAAAATCCCTGTGGTGTGAAGTCTATTCTGGAAGAAAAAAAAATTATACCAGATAAACTCAACATCTTCCTTGAAACTGGTGGTACTATTCATGCATAAAGTTAAGCACATGGTAATGTGTTTTGGTAGGTCATAAATCTGATCTAAATCTGTACATTTTTTTTTTTGGTAATGATTAAGATCATAATCATTAGCCCTTTATAGAAACCAATTAAAAAAAAAAATATTAAAAAATTTCAAAAATCACCACTTCCACCATTGGTAACTGTGTCGCATCTGTTGTTACCTGAGCCATTAGGAATTCCCTCATGCTTCCTCTTCGCCTTTAACATTAGCTGATGGTAAACCTCAGATGGCAAGGGTTTAAGTGAGCATTAACTGTACAGCACTTACTAGTGGCATCCTCACAGAAATGCCAATACTGCAGCCAAAACGAGTGCCTAGGAAACAGCACTGCTTCTGCAGTCACAGTAGCCAAAAAAGACAAGAGAAAGGATGTGAAAGGTGCACACAGATCATGCTTATACTGAAAATCTATACGTTAGTTCTTTAGATTTTAATGTGAAGAATTGTGCTGTTGTGAGGCTAGTAATGAAAAGAATTGTTAATACGGCACATTGTTCTCCCAGGTAGCAATTGGGCTGGTAACTGCTTCTGATCATACACACACATATATATATGACTTATATTTTATCACATGTATATATCATATATATATATATGTCCAGCAGGATGGACATATATGTACATTCTGTTGCTTTTCCTCAGCTACTAATAATCAGCGGCATTGTTGTAAAATAGCTGACATGGAGTTTTTAATCTATATTACTGTGTTCAAAGATCTGGACAAATATTTTTTGTCTGAAACATTTTTATCTGAAAAAAGCCCACATTTTTTTTCTGTGTTCCGGTGAAGATTCTTTTTGTAGCTTTAAAAGGTCTTGACAAAATATGTTAATTCTGATCTCCAGTGTTAAGTTTAGATGAAGTTAGCTGAGGTCTCGGCCTAACAAAATACTTACATAACACCCTTACATCAAAATTCCTGAGACCACTCCTGTGCCTTGAATTTGCAAAAATACCTTGTTGAGTTGAGTTGTGAAGTAGTGAAGGTCTGGACAGAAAGGTGCGAAGAGACGTCGTTGCGGGTTTTGTGGTGAACAGTAAGGTGAAGATTAACAGAGATCTAAAGGAAAGCTGGAGGCAATTATAGTGGTGAAAGCAGTAAGACACTAAGATACTGTGCACAACTGCCAGAGCCGTGACCACTAAAACAAGACACAGTGCAACAAGCTTGTGATAGAAGGGAGGACATGAATTCCGTTTATTTGTGAACATAGAGGAGAGTTCATACATTTTTGCAGACACGCACACATTAGTATTCTCGCCTCCTAAGCCTAACTTTCATTTATGTTACAGTACTTTTACCCCAATTGGGCAGATTAAACAGTATTTATGGATGCAAATGACACCCATATTAAGGCCTCTAAATTAACACAGCAATACAAAGGGGCCTTAATGTAGACAAAACCCAGCACTAATTTCTCAGTGATTGAATTCTCTAACACATTCCATCTACGCTACTTTACCAAAGTTGGGACAAATCTAAACTGCTGCTCAAAAATGCCTCCATCTTTTTTTATCTTTCCATCTACCTCATCAGTTGCCTCCGCTGAAAGGCTTCTCCACCCTTTCCATTTTTGTTGTTATGGTCAAATGCTCCAGGAAAAGGGTCAAAGTGTTTACAGCCAGCATGCATTTGGCCTGGCTGAAGATGCTACAGCTAGGTTCTGTGAAGCTAGCAGTAAGAAAATATTTAGGAAAGGCCCTGTTTTTCCTGGCACAATGAAGTGCATTAGAAGCAAAAGTGAAGTCAATGGAGAAATCCAAGGCTGCCTGCTAAAGCAGAAAGCCATGTACACACACAGATTATGTCAGCCTATCATCCAAAATCTCCCCCATACTTCTGTTTCCTAGTCTTAGATTCACGCTTTTGTTTTCTTTTCTTCTTTCTTTTTTCCTTGCTCAGGCTTTGTCTCTTCCTCAGGTATGAACACACTTACAGTGACATCGCTGGTCTCTGTGCCATACTTGTTCTTCACCACAATGCTGTATTTCCCAGAGTCGAGGGTGGACACAGTAGAAATGGTAAAGCTGACGTTTTTTCCAGATTCAAATTTCAGGGTGCAATTAGCATCTGATACAAATGTTTTTTCATTCTTCAGCCATGAGACCTCTGGGGTAGGATCTCCCCAGACAGTACAAGAAAGATTAAGTGCCTACAGAAAAAGTACAAAAGGATTATAAGTAAGAGTCAGTAAATATTTGCTGTGTTTTTTGGTGCCTGACTCTCCATATGTTCCACTCCCCATTCAGCTTCCTGCTTTTAATAAATGGATGCATATCATCATCAGTGATCAATAATTTTTGTCAGTCTTCTGTATCATAAAGGAAAAGAAGGAATGCAGTTAATTAAAAACCTCCATTAAAATCTTTCAATATTTTATGGACCTTCTTCTCTACTCTCATTAATAGAGCTTTCTCCATGCGTATTGTTCAATATAAAATTAGATATTATCTGCATCTGTGTGTTAGACCTGGAATAAGAATTGGAGGAACCGTCAGATGGATTTGTTCATGTTAAGCTCACTATATATTTACCAAGGAAGTAAAGAAAGTGTGCCTGCTTTTTTAAATAACTGAAGAACAAAGTGTCCCTGGAATATTTTGTTTAATTTAGGATCCTTTTAAACTATGCCCTGACAGCTCTTCCAACAGACTTGAATTGGTTTATGCACGCCCATAAAACTATTTTTAACTGAAACCAGTACAGGCTTTACCCTTTCTTTGGTGTTCGTATAAGTATTTCCCTTTGATGTTAGTGATGTTGCTAAGGGCTGAGTTCAGTCCCCTCAGACTGAAGGAAGCATCTTCATTGTCAGAGAGCCAGCTGTCAGAGAGATCACTGGCAGCTGGATACTTTCTATAGGCTGGTGAGTCTATCGTGCACACAATGTTCAGGCCTCCTTTTTTTTTTGTTCTCAGCTGAGAAATTAATGTTTGGGAGATACCAATACACATAAACAATCCCCTCCTCCAGTCACAGTGCTATGGGAACCTTCTCAAAAGAATTTGCAAAAATGAACATCACATGGAGATTCAAATGTGAAAAACGTTCATACGAAACTTCAGCGGTACATGGGCCTTTCTCTGGACCTTTATTTAGGAAGGAATCCATTTATGTCTAAGTATTAAATAGTGCATTTGTCCAAATGTAAAAGTTATTCAAAGTAGATTTTTTTTTTTAAATGGAAATTGAAGAATTTTTACTGCAGAGAAAATGGTCTTCAGTGGTTCATTAGGAATGGACTGAGTGATACGTAAGGAGTGGAGAAGCTTCCACTTGATTGGAATCAAGTTTCTCTTTTTTAAAAGGCTTGTGATAAAAATACGTCAAAAACAGAGACAACTGAAGAGCACTCACTTTGTTGGCCTTGTAGGCTGTCATGATAAAAATATACTGTGAGAAATCTATCTAACAGGCTACCTTCCCTTCACCTCTCTGCTTCTTATCTGGTAGTGTGATGGTGGAAGATGGGACAGAAGAGAGACACCCAGAAGTTGAAATGAGCAGATAGAGAAAATGGATACCTCTATACAAATGAAAGATTTTTGTACCTCTGTCAACAAAATAAAAATCAAATTAAATCCCACATCACCTAAGGACCAAAATGAGAACAAAAAGGAGGGGGAAGTCCTTCCTCCATCACGAACACATAATTTTTGGTACCAAAGGAATGGCAGATTCCAAGTGAGACGTGGTTACAGCATGGTGGAAATGCCCTCTGCTTTCCTGCAGCCCCTAGAGCTGGTGACCGCGTGGAGCTGTTGACTCTCTTCTCTCATAGCCCACTGGTGTGAACATGAATGTGGTTTTGATTGCCACCAAGGGGCCCCAGCTGCCACTCCAAGACACTAATGAGCATGTCCATGCCCAGACAGCTCCATTAGTGACATCATTCAAACCTTGGGTGTTTGAAGTGGCATTAGTACTCCTTAATTCAACAAGATTCAAAGCAGCAGTGATGACTCTTTTGTTCTTCTAAATCATTCATTAAAATAGCTGCATTTTGCTTAACCTTGCATCACTAGCTCCTGTTTGACCTTGATGCTCCTCTTGATGTTTCCATCTCCTATTATTTATTTTCCAGCTACTAATGTGCAGAGATGTATCTTATCGTTTGCTGTGTAGATGGTGAGATCTTTGGTTTTCTGGAAGGTAAATCCATCATTATGGAGCCTTAGCCAAGGAGGAGCTATTGCCCACTATGACTGCACCTATCTGTTTCAGATTTTCTGTTCTTTGGGCAGGAAATTGTCTTTGCTCATGTGTATCTTTATTACTCACTGAAACCCCTGGTTATAATGCTGTATTTAACCTGAAATCCTTATCCTAGTAAAAAAAAAAAAGCGTGTCCTGTACTCCTGGGTGGAAGAGGCACCTTTCCCCTTCAAGATAATCCCCCTTTTCCAGTAGTTGTCTGGCTCTGATGATTATCTGGGGTGGGGGGAGTGGGGGAAGGACTGTAAACCTGTCTAGATGTCGTGGTGAGTGAATGAAATCTATGAAGAAATCTGATCTATCTGAAAAACCCTGGGTGAGTAAACCCCATCTCTTTGAGCTGGATCTCGGTATTTCAGAGATCCAGATGGAGGTTCCTGTGGCAAGTCTGGACCTGGGGCACCGAGGCATATGCACTTGGAGCAACCAGCAGCTACAAGTCCAGACTCTTTGTGGCCCCCACTACCTTTTCTGCCTTTCACTGCAGATTATCATAAGTACAGTATAGTACAGGTGGCAGAGGGAAATGTCTCACTGTGCTTCAAGTATTACCGTTCCTCTTGCATATTAGCACAAACTGACATTCATGGGTGATTTGGGTTCAGATGCCAGCGAGTGAATTGAAGCAGCTCAATCAGAGGAACCTGCTCCCTTCTTCCAGCCTACCCGTGAGGGCACCTACCCCTGGCAGAAGGGTAGAATGGGGTAGTTGGTGCGCAGAAGGGTGCAACATGTTGCTTCTAGGTCTGAAAGTGCCTTTCTGTCAGAATCCTAAGCCTTTCCTTTTAAAAATAAAACCCCTTACTCACTTACAGGCCTTCATTAAAAGAGCCACTTCAGTTAATTTGGCCGGCTGTACACAAAACTTATGCTAGTATTCTCTATCAGGTCATATACCTCCCTAATATGAACTGACACTTAGCCTTTTCCAATTGTGTCACACTGCTGAAGAGCATTTCTTTCTATCAGCGGAAGCCTCTTAGGCCATCTGGAACGCTGTTTGATTAACACTGAGTAAACACTGGTTCCTTCGTTCTCACACATATCCTTCAGCTCACATGTAAAAAGCTAATAAATAGCATCATAGCCACGGTGTTAAGTTTAAGTTTAAGACATGCATATGCTTGGAAGTTCAATCTAGGGATACCAATCTGTTCATATAACTCTCTAGTTATGGCTGTGCTTGTGTGCAGAATCAAAGCTTGCAATTGCCAGTCCTCTGCTACCTCATTTACTGTTTTTCAAAATCCTTGATGATTGTGCAATTTGCATGAATTACACAATGGAGAACTGCATTCCCCTCTCTCCAGCATAGAAGCAAATAACAGACAGATGAGCCAACACCACCCAAACAAGCACTGTTTACCCCAATCACTCTCTGTCCTACTCCGTTTCTCAAAACGATCACCTACTGAATCCAGAAACATAAGGTCAAGGATATTTGTCTCGAGTTCTGGGAGTTTTTCAGTCACTTGTTCAAACATCACAAATGTCCTTGCTGTCAAGGACAATGTGTGTCTGGGTAAGAATTTGCAACTAGTTTGTTACAAACTCCCTTTTTATAAACTCTACCCATTTTGCTTTAGTGAGCTCATATCAACTCGACTTCATATCAACTCTCTTTGGCAGAACCTCATCTCCAAGCACAGGCACTGTTCGCTGAGAATCTACAAATTCATTCCATTTCTTTGTGCCTTCTGCCTTTAGTTACAATGCTTATATGAGTGCTACTTACTTCTACAGCATTTCCCAAACTGCTAAATACTTTAATGAAAGGTTTAATCTCATTACATAATGCCAACATTGTTCATTTTCCCAGAAGTACGGCAGTCCACTCTCTCTTGGCTATGCTGTATCTCTCATTGTTAAGTGATTCAGACCAAGGTTTTAGATTCTTAGCACTTCTGCTCAGCTTATGATCAGACAGTTTTAATTCAGCTGACCTACTGCCTGATACAGCCAGAAATATTAGGAAGGTGCCTTACTGTAGTTGTCATGTTACACGTTTCCAATGACATTCACGTGCCCTGTTTCAACGTTCACCCACCCTGAAGAGGAACCGGCTAGGGACAGACCAGCGGTAACTGGAGAGCGGGCACTTCTTGGTCTCAGTACTAGTATGCAGCAACTTGCAGAAGCAGCATGCTGGGAAAAGGTTGTGAGATTAAGATCTGCCTTTCTGGGTCATCTGCTCTGTGCTCAAGCATCGATGCTCCTCTGGGGTTACCTTACAATAATCTTTCAGCTAAGCTCTGCTGATATAATCCAGTGCAACACCAGTGACTTCTTTTGACTTCCTTCCCATTTACCCTGATGACATAGAGAAAACTATCTGCTTTTGTCTGGGAGAGAACTGAGTTAGAATGGCTTACTAGCTTTACACTGCTTAAAAGCCAGCCTTGACAGGGGTGACTATCTTGCCACGTTGCGAGGAAGTTAACTGTGTAAGACATAGAATGACTAGCTACATTGTAAATAAGGAATCAAACTTCCCTGATAGCCTGTTACAAAAAAATGTGAGAAACCTGTGCATGAATTTTTGAAGAGCTGGTTATGTAAGGAGTTTTAGTCTCAACTCACATTGTTGTTTCACTTTTATCTAATGCTTAAGAAAAGACGCTGCCCTGAATACATAAACCCATCTGTGCGAGACTGTTGAATTATGTACAGAAGGCAGGGGATGAATAAGTAAGGTAGCAGATTTTAAAGATGGAATCTTTAAAAAAAAGGTGAATATTTTCCCATCTTTGAAAGGCATTCAAGCTGTTGGGCTGTTGTGTAAAGCTTCAGTTAATTTACTGTACCTTGCCCTCCTGGATGGTGACAACATCGGGCAAACCTCCAAGTACCCGTGCACGATCTGGAAATAAATAAGCGTAATTTTCTTTAGTGTCTCAAAATCAACATCGTCCCAGATTCTATTTCCCCTCTAGTTCTTTCATATTATCTTATTTATGTATAACTTGTCTCTGATAACTGTGCTAGCAGAGAACTATTTGGCATTTTTAGCACACCATTTGGACTTTTAAAAAACGTTGAATTCACAGCAAAAGATGTGTTAATAGCTGGCGTCAATCACTTACAGAGGGGAATTAAAAGCACATGTGCTGTGTCCTGCAGATTTTGCCATCAATTCAGTGTTAATTCTAGGTGCACAAAAAAAAAATCTGAATTTCTGAGATCTAATGCTCTAAATTTTTAGTGTTGTACACTAAAAATGTTGCGTTTCCAAAAGGAAATGAATGACTGCTAATAAAGTGTGGAGGTCAGGTTTTGATCTAAATACAAAGACAGTCTCAGTGACAGCACTGAAATTCCACCGCTTTGTACGTGTCTGGGTGTAAGTAAGATCGATACTTGGTCTAGTTTTAAGCTCAAAGTCCCATAGGAATCTTACATAAAGAAAAATAAGCCTGATCACACTGCAGGCTTTGGTGCACTTATTCTGGAGTATGGATTTTGTTCATTATAACTCTTGGTGGAGCCTGCCAGAGGAAGGAAATGACTCTACAGAATGTTCCTCTCTAATGTGTTCTGCAAAAGATGTGCTCTGGAGCACAGAGATAACAACCTTACGAGACCAGGAACAGGACTGTGTTATGTCAATTAACACGCCAGCCCCTTATGAATGGTCCTGGGTTAGAAATGAAATGCCCAGGTCAGGGCTATTACTGATCCCTTTGTGCCATCTCTGCTGGGACTCACAGGGATCACTGTACATTTCCAAACCCCGCTCCATTTGGAGTGCATAACCAGGGGGAGTTAGCTCGGATCTCTCTACACATTTTTCTCCAATAACTTTTCAAATGACAATTCTGCCGTCATTTTTAAACAGGCCTGAAAGTCATCTGCTGTGGGAGAACTTTTTGACGTGTTACAGTTTTTCCATGCATTTTTCTGTAAATAGGGAGAATATTGAACTTAATAATTCAAGTTGAATTCTAATGACTTATTCCTTAAGTAATTATTGCATACTTTTGTTTTAGTTGCTATCTTGGAATTGACATACATGCAAACATATCAGGAGATTCAGGGATCAGTCTTCAAGCAACACAAAAGCTACTGTTGCTTTCTTACCCACCTATGAACGCAACACAGAGCCATTTGACATTTTAAATAGTTCAAAACTAGCCAAGTGATTTCCTCTGTCTTTGAAAACAAAGTGACTTTTGTGCAGAGAACATGCATGAAATATCTCAGCAATAAAGATAGTTTTTGGAGAAGGTTGACTGGTGTTGAGAACAGGAGCTTTGCCTGGCAAAACCAACATAACCCGTAACTATAGTGGTATTAGCTGCAATGTGCACCAATGTTAAATCACTAAAAGGTCACTCTACTTGCTTCCCTTGGTGTAAGGACAAACTCATTTTAGGATGAGCACATGCACATACACATGTATACATGCCCTCTCTCTCCCAACACACAACCTTCCTGGAGAGGAAGAAAGCCTTCGTAAACGGTTTATTGCAACTACTGTCAAACAAGGCCCACTTACTTTTCTCTGCAATCGCAGCTTGCCTGGGGGTGGAAGAAGCAAAAAGGAAGTCCAGTGTCAGTTAAGGTTTACTTAGAGTGATTGAAAAATAGCTTATCTTTTTAATTGCTTTTAATCCATTAAGGAAAACTCTCTCATCATTTGGCAATACCACTTATTCTTTGTTACCTAACTGTTATATAAGAATTGCACCAAAGAAGTCACATGCAAAACTCCTACAGACTTCTGCAGGACTAGGATTTGTTTCACAGGATATATTTAGCTCCAGCACAAAACAAACAAATACTCATTATTTTATGGCTGCCATTTCTGTATTTAGATGATATAATACTTACTTTAATCTCTGGAACTCAGCAAAGGCTTCATCAAATGCTTTGTAAAGAGAAAAGTTGATTTTAAAGGTAGGTTCAGAGATAAATTCTCACAAGTTTAAATTTAGAATGCAGAACTAAGTTAAAAATGTAGACATCATTAAAGAAATATTACTGTGTGATGTGCACATATTGTATAAGCACTAAAATGCTGAATGGTTCAACTAACAAAGGCCATTGTATATATGGCAGCTGTTATATATATGTATGAATGCATAAACACTTTTTTCTTCTAAAAGTCAGGCTTTAAGACAAAGAGATAGTGGGAGAGCAATAGGCTGAAATTATCTCACAAAACAGGAAGAAACCCGAGACCCACAGTACACCACCTAAATGATAGCTTACGGCAGCGGTCTCCCAAACTTTCTTGATCGTGCACCCCTATAGGTAAAATTTTTTTTTAGCATGCACCCCCAATATATGTGTATTTATTTATTTGTAAATTATATAGGTGTACTACTGAAGTTCTCGTATTTTCTTCCCGCACCCCAGCAGATCATCTTGCATGCACCCTACTTTGGAGACCACTAGCTTGTGGAATACGAGAGATCTGATTTTTCCAAGTGCTTTTCACATCTGCTCTGAAGCATCACACTGCTGGCTATGAACAAACCAGACAGCAAACTTCTGTCTCCTTTGTAAATTCAGGCTAAGCTACCATCATGTGGGAGGTCAACCTCTCCACTTTGAGAGGGAAGAAGAAATCTCTTTCCTCAGAAAGTAGGGATAGTGTGCAGAAGGAGCGGCACGGAGATGATTATAAGGTTATTGCCCTTACACAGAGCTTGCAGACTCAAAGTGAAGCTTTAGGGATGGGAACGGCAGGGGATGGAAACTCAGCAATTCGAAAGGAGCTAATCTGTTCCCTAGGATCCCAGAGGTCTCTCAGAGTAAAGGCTTCCAACAGTCAATCCAAATAATTTTAGCTGTTCCCCTAACATTCCTTCATCACGCTGATGAAAGGGACCAGTCTTGACATCTCTGAAGAATAAGGAGCCCTATTATATCCATCAAAGAAATGCAGTAGGAAAGCAACAGAATGAACTTGTCCCTCACTTCCTCCTCCAAATATTATTTGGAAGGGAGAGATACAGAAGGCATTCAGTGCTACAGCTTGTATTTAAAACTGCCAATCAATTCCAGCAACACAAGGGGTTTTGTAAGATAGCTCAGAAACTGGGCTGACATCTCAGTAGGCAAACTACAAGCGGGTATTTGGAATAGGAAAATGCTGTTTGTATTATATGACCTGACTGAGCACAGGTTGGGGAAAACAAATTGCACTGGCCCCACAAAGACTGCCAGGGTGCTGGGTACACACACAGAGCCTCCAACCCAAAGGGTAACAGAGCTGTGGCCAGATCCTGCTGTAGATGCTCCTACCCCACATACAGATGATGTTATTGGTGGGAACGGCCTACCTTGTCCAGAAAGATCCACGGTCTTTTTGTGTCCTGTTTTACCATCAAAGAGTTCCATTGTATATCTGCCTTTGTCCTGTGGAGTTGGCTCATTGATCTGCAACCAGATCTGCTCCCCAGTGACACCAGTCTTCACTCGGTCTGTAAATCTAATCTGGGTATCACTGAAAAATACACAGCAATGTTAGCCTTTCATTTTGCTGGAGTATAAATGTGATTTGCTCATGATGAGTCCCTGAGTATGTCTGCAGTTATGAAATTATTTCCAAGGTGTTATGGCGTGCCACCATATTTTGAAACTTTTGAAGTCAAATTCTTACTAAAGCTGTGGGCCAGCGGGGCAGAACCGATGTGACAGCCTTTCCCTGTTCAAGGTCTAGCTCTCCTCAAAGCTTGCAGCAAGGTTATGCATCTTAGTCTATGATCTGAGCCATAGAAGAGTTATACAAATTTAAAACCCCAGATCTCTGAAGGGTAATCCATGCATCCTCAAACGTTCATGTTGTCTTCTTAGCATAGGTTTATTTCTGCTTGGGCAAAACAAAACTATATCGAGCAAAACCCCCCACTTTTGTCACAAATGGTGTTTGCCTTGTAGAAATGTTTTCTGATGCTCTGCTATGCTTTGGCATTTACAATTAAACCTACTTGGACGTAAGTATGTCTTCTTCCACAAAAAATATAAATTTCTCAGCTTCCTAGCTAAGCAGTTAATTGCCCTTGATGAGGTAAAAGATATTAGTCAAATAAACTACTAATTTTCTTTTTATCTTTAAGCTGATAACTTTGAATATACTGGAGGGTCAAAGAACATCAATTTGACGTGCCTCAAGATTAAATGAGTTTCTAAAAATTAAAGGGGGGGGGAGGGGAGGAGAGAGAGAGAGAAAGAGAGGGAAAAAATTAAGAGAGAAAGAGAAATCCAGAATACTTCATATTCATTTCCAGTGTTGAAATGCTTAGGATTCCTGGTGATACCAGGTCAAAATGGGTGCCAAGAAACAGGAAAACCTCAAACTGCTTTCATTTCTCTCACAGCGTTGCTGGTTAGCATCACTGTCAATAATTACAGCCAGGCTGCTACAGCGCGTCCTGGGTACACTGTGCCTCATTTACATGAGTTTTATTGAGAGATCAGTAATTCAGATTCCATCCTAAAGACTAACCACTACCATGTCCACAGGAAGTGAAGCAGCAAGAATAGTAATAATAGACTTGAAGCGATTCAAATATGTTATTACTATTAAATCAAATCTAAGCTGTTTACTTCTCTGGGTTTTTCAGTGCATGCTATTTGCACTGGCTGATAATTCAAAACTGTCTCGTGGATTTGGATATGCAACTCCCATCAATTTTACGGGGAGCTGGGCATTCAAATACTTTAAAAAAAAATCTCAGTTCTCCTGTTTGTCTTGGTTAGGTTCGTAGCTCTCACAGGAGGGGCTGTCTGGATTCTACTGCCCTGGGCACATGCTGAAACTTGCTTTGCCTCCTAAATGAACCCAAGAGTTCAGAGGATGTGCCCTCTTCTCCCAGTTCCTGTGAACTGCAGCTTCTAGACAAGCAGACCTCCAGGCTAGGTATCTCTGAACTCATGGTGCTGGCCTCTTTTAAAGCTTGTCAGTCTCTCAGGTTATACTTGCATCACTCCTTAAAACAGATTCAGGGAAAGATGCAGCTCACACCCAGGAGGTGGGAAGCGTGCTGAAGCAGCCCGGCCCTGACAGCATCCCGTGGCATGGGACTATCTGTCTCACAAGGGAAATGACAGGAGGGCCCTGCACCCCCAACACCTGACTCTCATACTGGTTTCACATGGGTGTAGTTCACCGAAACTAACCCATATGAGAGAAGGACTCGTAAGAGATGAGAGGACACCTGGGCAGAAGGACTCATAAGAGATGAGAAGGAACCTGGGCCTCATGTCTGTCATATATCCAGGTTCTTTCTGAGTCTACAGAAACAAAATCACACTGACTTTTGCAAAGCTTTTGCATACTTACTTGTGCACCCAGCCTACTCTCAGATCTTCCACATAATAAGTAACATAGGAGTACAGTCTGATACCCTCAGCTGTGCTCTGGATTTTCAGGTCTGTCGCAGATAAAGCTGAAAGAATAGCACATGGGTTTATGCAGCCATGCAGCCATTCACTGAGTGTCACAATGAGTCATTCATTTGAAAAGAGAATTAAGTGCTTACCAATCCTTCTGCATACTTCATTCATCAGATCTGCAAAAGCTGTGGAAATAAAACCCAGAGACTAAGACTCTGTGTCTGCAGCTCAAGCACAGTCAATAATAGGACAAGTACTGGCTCTGAAATATTCTCCCCAGTAGGTTTGAAAAAGAAATCAGACCTACTTTATAACGCATATTAGAAATTAAGTAATGCGGAAATATAGCCTGTTATTCCATGATTTCCAGACTTTATTTAACAGCAGCCTTGATGAATACTGCTGCAGCTGAACAAAACTATTATTTTTTCTTTCTTCACAAATGACATCATTCAGTTGGAATGCAAATTCATCTATATACATTCTAATGGATAGGTTTTTAGCCACTTGCTTGGAAACATAAGAGAAATTTTAAAAATACAGTAATCACAATGAGTGGAAAGGCCCCTAAATAAATGAACGGCAAAACATAATAAAAATGTGAAATCTTTTAAAATTATCTAGTTCTATAATTTCTTTCTGCACTTGTAGACTTACACTACTGATGGCCCCCTGAGGAAACCTGTTACGATTTTGCTTGGCATTAGCCATTGTATTCTCCCCAAATTATACAGAAACCAGATGCAGTAAGCTGTATTCAAATATAATTTGAACTGAAAAATCTCAGTTTTTCTAATGATATCATCTCATACACAGGAGGAACAAAGCCACAGGACCCCGCCTGCAGGCGAGCAGTCAGGCTGTCAGCTGGTGTGGCTGACAGCGTGCAGAAAGTGGGTCTGACCTGTGTCCTTAAGCTTTAGCTCACTGGAGTCCTTTCCTCTGTCGTCCTTCAGTATGACTTCATAAGTGCCAGCATCTTTCTTAGAAAACTGCAATATTGCAACAGTAAAACCAGTTTTCAGAACAGTTGCTGTAGAAAAATCTAGGTTTTATTCCTGAACCCAGCTGATGTCCCATCCTTGTCCCCAGGGAGGGGCCTGATGCCCAGGGCTGGGGCTGCCCCAGTGCCCCCCGGCTGCCCTGCTCCTGGCTGGGGGGTCCTGGCTTGTGGCTATTGAGGAGCACCCAGCCCCAGCGGGGCCCAACACTTCTTCCTTTCCTCAGCCAAAAAAACGAGTGCAAAGAGATGAAGTGGTGAATGCAGATCACACCCCCAGTATGCAGCAAGGCTGGGTATGGACCAGACCTCTCTGGTCACTCTGAGAGTGTGGTCCTCTGAAAGCCTGAGTGACGAGTGCTTTCCAAACGCTATTCGAAACATAAATGTGGTCTCATTCTGTTGTTAAACTGACATGCAAAAGAACAAGCTTATTATCTCCTGTCGTCATTTCCTGAAAATCTGAACGAGCAGCTATAGATAGACATTTGCTTTAGCTAAAACACAGACGCCTTGCAAGTTTTTCCATTTTTAAAACCCACTTCCTTTTTTGATTGTTCTGCTGAAATAACAGATTAGATCGTGTCGTTCATCTGAATTCATAGCACTAACTTCAGCTGAGGGCTGACAAGGACAGTCACTCACCTCTGATATCAGCAGAGTACACACGCCATCTTTAAAGTCATGTTCTTCATCTACCATTATCTCCCTGTCATCTTTGTACCATACAATGTGCGTTTCCTTCTTAATATTAGCCACCTAAGATGGATAACAACCACATTGTAATTATTCTCTTCAGTTGAGCAGGGGAACTTAGTGTCGCATGGGTTAGCCTGTTCAAGTCTCTCAGGGAAGAACAGCAAGCTTTACGCCTTGATCACCGTGAGTTACTGCAGGCCTCCATTTTAAAATGAGGGATGCAAGAGGGAAAACAGCAGGGATGAAAAGAGAGAGAGAAAAGAGCTGCCAACAGCCTCAAGGAGCCCAGGGAACCAGCGGATCGTGCCCACAGGATGTCTACACACATAAGCCAGCCAAAAATGAGAAAGCCCCAGGATTTACAAAGACCTGTCATTCGTATTCAGGTGCCTTTTCCCAGGTGGCTGGCTGGCTGACAGACCCGAAGAAAAAAGTGCAAGCTCTTTTCCGAGGTGTTTTGTTACACACAACAAGCAGTCAGCCCAGCCTTCAGAGGCTCTGTCGCTATCCAATATGCAGCTGGGAGTACACAAGCAAAGGGCACGTCTTTAGTCCCTTCCCACCCTCACCGCCTAAGTAGTGGTAGGTCAAAGTGCTTTGAACATTGTACTCAGTGTTTTCCTTGCCCCTTACCTTACATTTCAACATCACGTTACAGTCATCGGTAACTTCCCATCCCAGTTTATCCACAAAGTGAGGACCTGTTTAAAATTACAGATACATTTTTAAAGGTCACATCAACGGTATTTACGATACAAAACCAAAGACAAATATATTTTTCTTGGCAAGAATACTGTTAGATTTTAATGTGGTTTTATTTTTCCTATTTCTCCTTCAGAAGGTAAACAACCATGTAACAGAGCAAACCCCCTCTATTTCAAGTTAACATATGTAAACATAAACAAACTGTTAACAGACTAACACATATGTGATTCTTATAAATATCCATATTATCACCTTGTTTCCTGTGCCACTCTTTTCTCTGGAAATCTGCTTCATCCCGAAGCTTCTTGAATACTAGGAATTAAAAAAGTAACGTAAGGTTAAACATCATGTGCCATTTATATGGTACTGAATGTCACTATAACAGGCTCAACTCTGTCTCTTGGAGGTCAATAAGAATCCTGCCATAGGGTCAGGTTTTCACTGAACATTTCAAAGTGTCAGAAGCTGATTACAGCTAACCCATCTTTCCTAGCTGCATGCAGTCATCGGGAGTTTAACATGTCACGTCTGATGAAGTGTAGTCCCCAATCACGCAGCTACTTTCTGCTCTCGGTAGGAAGGCAAATGAGTGGCAGCAGAGTCAGCAAGCTGCTGAGCTCTGAGAGGTGCAGCTACTTGTTCCCGCCTGAATGGCCTTTTTACACAGGAAATTTTCATTCCACCCATAGAAAAGCAACCCATGACAGGCTGCATTATTTCACATTTCTATAACAATTCCCCCTTACTCCCAGCACTTTAAAAATTTCAGTTCACACACATGCCCTGTCCTACATGAGGCAGGCAAGCACTGTGACATGAAAAAACACTGGAACATCTACTGGTATTGAAAACAGTGGAAAGTGAAGATGACAACTGAGGTGACCTCGGTATAATTTTTCCAGCCTACTGTGCGATATAGACGAGCTTACCGTCACCAATGAGGACAAGGCTGGATTGATTGGTTGCTTTTCCATCCTGCAGTTGGAAAGTGTAAGTCCCTTCATCCTTGTCCTCAAGTTTATCCATAATCATTTCAACAAGGCCGGTCTTCTGGTCCACTTTCATTTTATATTTCTACAGGAATGGAAAGTAAAGCAACAATTAATGGATATCAGAGTCAGAAAATATTTGCCAAACATTATATGGTATCTGTAGGTGAAATTCCGTTTTCTTTATTCAGATTTCCACTTGTTCAAATTTACACTATCTCTAGCTCCATCTCTAAACATGTACCCAAATAAATAAGAAATCTTTTAAAGGTGAAGCCTATTTACTAATGCTATACAAGCATGTGGCATTCCTATTCTATGGTGAGTATCATGTTCTTTTTTGTTAGAAAGGTTTAGACTTCCGTCTCTTCAGCACAGCAATTTCTTTGAGATGATGATATTTCAATAAGTTTTTGTGTAGAATGCTCCATCTCTGCCTTCTAACCAACATCAGTGTTGCAACAAAAGCATGCCGTGTCACGTCTTTGGGAGTAACAAGTTCTGCTGCTGGAAACAACCACTCGGGAATTTTTCCTTGGTGTAACAAATTCATCCAAACAGCAAAGAGAAGTGAGAACAGAGCACGAGGGTATGCTAGGGCCATAGATGAAGGAGATAGGATGAATCTGGGCTCCTGCAGTGACTCCTTGAAGACCACAGTAGCTGCTTACCTGGGACTGCCTTATTGCAGGAACTCCTATGGTCCCCACTAGTTAACAGAACACGTGGTACTTACGAATGTGCCGGGAAGTCATTTAACTCCTCTTTATAAACTCCATCCAGTAGAATTCAGCTGGAGCTCAGAACTACAGAAAAAATCTTTCTAGCAATGTTTTCAATGACACACATTATTTCTCATGAAAACGCATTAGTGTGGAACACTAGCTGGAAGGATATTGGAGACAGAGACATTGATACTCATAAAAATGCAAACACCTGTAAGCAGTGAAAAGTCTTACCTCTCCATTGAAAATCTCTTTATCATTAAATACAAAGTTGGCCTTTGCATTGCCAGACAGTTTTTCAGCTTGCAACCAGAATCTCACTTCTCCTTTTTCCAAAATTTCCACTGCCAACTCAGAGGCAAGCGGGACAGCTACAAAGAAGAAAGAAAAGAAGCACATACTTTTCCTGTGCCCCAACAACTAATTTCTTCTGTAATCAGAAAGCCACTTATTCCTTTCGTACTCAGATACCCTATGCAAGGTAACGAGCTTATGATAGCTCTTCATATAGACAGAATGCCTCTCCACCCACATATACTTAGGATGACAGACAAGATTTAATCTTCTGCTCCTTAAATCACTAGGTGATTGTTGGATGTGTTCAGGATTTGAGTTATGCCAGTGCCCTAACACAAGGCTAAATCTCTTTCAAAGGTAAACTGCAAGCATCTCTGCAGCATGATCTGAGTCTGTATGGCGCAGACCCATGTTTAATGAGTTGCTTAACAATGTTACTGTAAGACCGTGAATTGACTCAGCGGAAAAAAACCACCAAAAAACCCAAGCACGAAGCCAAATCAGAAAGTCAGCAGCTGAGCTGCAGTTTGGAAGATTTTTGTAAGCACTCCGATCCTTTCCTGGATGGAACCTCCATCTCCCAGAATTCACTAAGTATCACAACACACCCTCAATCTCACCAGTACGCATATAGACCAATTCCTTGCGTTAGCAGGAAAAAAAACCACGTAAAGAGCATTTTGACTCTGATATTGGGGCATACTGCTCATTTGATTGGCTTCCATAATCTTAGCTGTCTTAGTGGCTGCTCAAATTTTCAACAAATCATACTCTAGGGAGTATTTATGCTGTATGTGAACTCTACCCCAATCTCCACTTTCACAGCAGTGTAAAGTCTGCATTACAAGGGTGTAACATGGAACAGCTGAGGACAGTGTGCAAACACATTGCAAAATGCTTGATGATGTAGTTTGGTGACAGTGTAAAGATACACCTTCTCCCAGACAAATCCCACAACAGGGTTGTTTTTCCCTTCCAGCTGAAAATATTCTGTTTTATTCTATTCTATTCTATTCTATTCTATTCTATTCTATTCTATTCTATTCTATTCTATTCTATTCTATTCTACTCTATTCCTTCATGTATGCAAAGGCCTAGTTACAGCAGGAGAGGACTGGGACTGAGGTAGTGCCTAACATCTCTAATCTTTCTTTTTGCACCATCCTCAATGACTGGGGTGCCTTCTGGAGCACAGCTGCCATCCCATCCAGCTGCCAAAAAAAGTTGGGGGGGTGAGGACCCCCCCACACACATCTTCTTTTCCCAAGCTCACCCCTTCCCTGCATGTACACCCTCCCACCCCTGCATATATGCTTTTGGTGCCTGAGTGGCACAGGACCTGTCTCTGATGAAAATAAGGTTTCTAGGAGGTGAGGCAATAGTCACATGAAAAAAAGATAATTATGAAAAAGGCAGAGGCTTAACCAGAGAGAGGAAAGTAGTTACAAAGGAGCCTGCAGGGACAGCATTACCATGAGGGAGCAGGGCAACCCCATAGGAGTGTGCCGAAGCAGTGCAAATGGTCTGTGTGAAGCCTCCACACCCAGTGCATCACTTTGCTCGTAAGAAAGAAAAGGAATCTCACATCTTGCATAATTTCTCAAAACAAAGCGGCTGAAATGCTACAGGAGCCAGCGGAAACAAAAAGGAGAGGGTGTGAATAGACACCAGGCTGCACTGCTTTTGTCTCACTGTCAGCTCTACGGCAATTTTAACCCCCCACTTGATTTGTATGCAATTAACTATGAATATCTCAGTCTAACATGGAAGAGAGGAAAGTATCTCAGAAGCTGGTAAATAAAGGGCTGAAAGGATGCAAAAGAATTCTTTTTTGGGAAAAGGCCATTCACTCCCCAACCCAAAGGAACTGGATGAACCTGCGTTACAGTCCTCCACAAGCAAAAGTCTTATTTTAAAGTATTTCCATAAGCACCAACTGACAGCTACTTTAAGCATTTTGCAGCCATCGTGCTTACAAGTTTTTACATCCTATTTGTATAGCATCACAAATTACCACCAGCACTTGACAGGGAGTCCTCGGGCAGTTGCTAAATTAAAAAGTTGGAACAATTTATTTTTACCTAGCACCAATACAGTATTGCACCCATATGTAGTTGCATTCTGTAAGGCTGCATGAGTCAAGCAACCCATTTTCTCATGGAGTTACTGGCTACGGATGTTTGTAAGCAGAAGTTACAATTAAATGCAGTTTGGAAGTACAAACAAAGCAACATGCAAGAGCTCATGTTGAATCAGAAATGCCTAGCAACTGATTTTTTTGTAGAGAATTTGGGTAATCCTCAGACAAGATTATCCAGAGATATGACTAAAGTTTCATGTTGTTCCATAGGCACTCATTATTATTTTTCTAGCCTCATAGCCATAGCCAGATGTATCTCAACCCCTATTTGTTTTGTTTTGTTTTTTTTTTTTAGTGTTCACAGGGCCTAGAGTAGCCAAAGCAAATAAGAGAGTTTCTTCCTTGAAACATTAGGATATGTTCTGCAGTGATCTTCGTTTTTGCCTGTGCCTCCTGGAACCTCATGCACAACCAGAAGCGTACTGTTACCTAACATGATGCACTGTGTCCTGAGGAGCTGATTTTGTGACATCAGTTATGAACACAGAACAGGGAAGGGCACCCAGAAGAGAAGGGTGAGGGCAAGTTAAGGATATGCAACAGCACTAAGGTTTTGTGATGACTAACTTTCAGCGTGAAGATATCATTAGGAGGAAACAACTGGGAGGAGTGGGAGTAAACAAGGGGATGCCCTGGCTGTCATTAAGCTGTTAACAGAATCACAGAATCACAGAATCGCAAGGGTTGGAAGGGACCTCGGGAGATCATCTAGTCCAACCCCCCTGCTAAAGCAGGCTCTCCTAGAGCATTCTACACAGGACTTCATCCAGGCGGGCCTTGAATATCTCCAGAGAAGGAGACTCCACAACCTCCCTGGGCAGCCTGTTCCAGTGCTCTGTCACCCTCGAAGTAAAGAAGTTTTTCCTCATATTCAACTGAAACCTCTTATGTTTCAGTTTGCACCCATTGCCCCTAGTCCTGTCGCAGGACACCACTGCAAACAGACTGCTTCCATCCTCATGACTTCCGCCCTTAAGATATTTGTACGTGTTGATAAGGTCCCCTCTCAGTCTTCTCTTCTTCAGGCTGAACAAGCCCAACTCTCTCAGCCTTTCCTCGTAGGGGAGGTGCTCCAGTCAAGTGTTACAATACATTGAGAAGGGTAGAGCTGATATGGAAAAGACACAGAAGGAAATGAGAAAGAGAAATGATGTGGGCAAAAAGACAGGTCATTTCTGCAGCCAAGCTTTGATTGGGCTGAGAGGCACAACGTGGGCTGAGTTGGCAGAGGTGCCAGCAGTGCGCACACAAAGCTGGAGGTGCTAAAACATAGGCAAGAGTTTTAGTGCCTGGAACGAAGAAGAAGAGAATGTAGTGGGAGAAGGTGAGACAAGGTTTAGGTCTCATCTTGTTGTGTGTAATAGGGTTCATTGTACAATCCAATTTATTATTTTTTTCGATTACTGAGGTTACATACCAATGAAAATAACCAAGTTGTGCTACTATCAGGATATCACAAAGGTATGGGAGGTCTGTGGAGTTGACAAAAATACCATCCCAAGCCGAAGGAAGGATGTTCATATTGTCAAGTGTTACAGGGAAGAGAGAGGGAATGAATTTCAGC
>NW_009259534.1:602862-606420 GCF_000687185.1 Egretta garzetta | reverse complement strand
GTATATATAGATCATTATTTCTGAATTTACTACAGTTGCCTACTTTGTTAACCTTAATTTTAACTTACGCTAACTTCAGTTGTAGTGAAGTTAAAGATTTTTTCAAATTGAGGTTTTCAAATCAGGTTAGGTATGCTGAGTAAGTATAAAAGACTGTTCTGCAGAAGAAACAAAGCCAATGGGATACTTATTTTCCGACTGTTATATAGACTTTTTATATGCCTAGACCATCAGTAATACACAAATGTACTAAAAGAAAGAGAAAGAAAAAAAAAAGGGGAATCTTAGATTCTCAATTCAAAACCACTTTCACTTGAAATTACTATAGTGACTTCCCCACCTGATGGTGGCAGGAGGTTTTTGATACCCCCTGCATGCAAAACTCTCCCCTACAGACACATTTGATTCACTTACTTGGGAATTTGCGTTCGTGGCTCAGAGCAAGCAGGCGTTTCATTTCTGTAAAAGACATAAAAGAAATAATATAAGGTGAGCATGCCTTATGGATCTGCGAGACACAGCAGCAGGGAAAAACAGATGGGAAAGCAAACCAGGCATGCTTAATAGACATTGTGTCTACCTTCCTCATCGATTGTGTGGCTTGATGAAACTCCATCAGTGTCTGTAACAACACAAGAGTAAATTCCCAAATCATCTTCTCCAAGATCCTTAAAGGTAGCTTTTGACCTTTAGGGAAAAAATAAGCACTTTGATAAAAAGATGAGATCGGTCTGAACCAAACCCCTCCTTTGTGTCTATAACACCAGATAAAAATAGTCATGTATTAGTTTTTGCTCTGATGGAACAAGCAAATGCGGGACTCTGGATGGTATAAACTGGGGTAGGTCCTACCATGTGTGGTACAAATGGAGATGGCACAATTCTCAGTGCCAAAAGCACTGGAGATCGCTAGTTCAGCCTAGTTTAAAAACATGCTGTCAAGTCTTTGATGAGCATGAAAGGATTCTGTAAGCACAGGGTGATTCAATTTTCACATGCAATACCAAGAGTGTGGTGAACCACCATTTTCTTGCTGTATGGTTTCTATAACTAGACGAGCACATAGGTACTTCATAGGCTGAACCTGTGCATTTGCCATTTCCTCCTCTCTCTTAAAAGCTTGAAGAAACAGAGCAGGCTTGTAGAGCATTACAGAAGTTACCAAATCAGGCTGTGGTGACGCTGGCAGAAGAGTCCTGCTTACTCTAGCACCTCCGAAGATTGCAACAGTGTTACATGGTAAAAGTATTTTGCAAGCAGGCAGATAATTTTATCCTTTGGAGATTTAAATTAACAACAATAGGAATAATAATAATTTGCCTTGACTGACAGGCTACAAGATGACAGAGTGCAGATTTTCTCTTCCTCTGCCCAAACACAACTCAATTGCCTAAACAGGAGGCCTGACTCATTCTGTGCAAGGTACAATTTCCAAATGGTCTGCGTATGGACTTGCTGGAGACCAGTGCACTCATAAAGTAGCCTTCCAGCAACAGAGGCAGCTGTAACTCCTACTGACATCATACATCGCAAAGGATGCATTTCTGTGACAGCCTAGATCTCCCAAACACGAGAGTATTGCTACCCCCGAGGGTTCTTACTTTCCGCCTTTGGTATCAATGTTCAGTCGAGAGTCATCCTCAATTGGTTCATAATTCTTGGACCAGACAAACTTAGAGTTTGGAGACATCTGATCACATGCGAAGTTCAAGGATATGACGCCATTGTCATCTACATCAACCACCACTTCCTTGGTTCCTGAAAGACCAGAACAAGGCGATTCCACTTTCTCAGAGAAGCCAGCAAACAAATTTATATAGTTATCATTCATAGGGTAGATTAGGCAGATCCTTGACATTTTCTCAGTCGGCACATAAATTGCTGCAAACATTGGCATCATCTGTCTTTGATTCACAAGAAGAGTTCTTATTCTAATCCATAAAAATAAGGAACAGAGTAAAGAGCATCATAAATCAACTGATTTATTTGAGCAAGTCTAAGCACACATGAGAGTTAGATATTTGCACTGGAAAAACCTGAAGGGGGGAAAAAACCCGCAAGCCTCTAAATCCATTAAATGTTTGAAATATTAAACAGCAGCATTTTCCATGGTAAGGGGTAGTCAGAGCTTTCATAATGCAGCATGAATTCCTTATTCCCTAATAAGATAAGAGCTCTAAAGGGAATACCGCGTGCAAATGCGGGTGTTTGAAGCGGTGCAGGAGGCAGAGGAGGAAACAATCGAGTTGCCCCATCAGGACTCACTTGTGCAACCCAGGCACATTTTCAGTGACTCTGGCTTCACTCCGGGAGGTTGGTTTAATTGCTGTGCTTGGCATCCGGCCCTGCAGCCGTCTGCAGCATTAATCCCGGACCCACAAAGGGAGTGAATATTTGCAATTAGCTGCCTAAGTCGCCCACCCTGTTTTGCCAGTACCTACAGTCCTTGAGCTGGGTAAGGTGACCCAGTTTGTCCTTTAAAAGGCCCTGGGGGTGAATCCCAGATTTGAAACCCAAAGGCACCTCTATCCTGCCCCCTTGCACCCCTGTGAAGCTGAGGGAATTTCGCCTGGGATTCAGCGTGCTCATCATCTGTGGCGTTAACTTTCATTTCAACAGCTTGTCTGAGAATGTCAGGGAGAGCGGGTGCACTGAGAGGTGCTGGAGAACATCCAGCCTCCTTTTCCAAACAGCTCTGAGCTGGATCTTGCATCTGAATAGGGCACTCGCCTTACGTTACTTAGCTTAAGACAATTCCAGGCTGCCCAGAATGCTAATGACACACTTTCTCCAAAAAGTACTGTACCTTAAAGACAAAAGCTTTATTTCTGACATTGAGATTAAATGTTTTATTTTCAGCATAATTCTTAATGAGCCTCAAGCATACAAGGAGATTTCTGTGTTTCATCATCCTAATACTATCCACGTCCTCTCCAGCACTGTGAGTAGCTCCTGTAATGACAATTTGTGTACACGCAGTTTGCTTAGTCTTTATAATTTGCCATAACCATTTAATGAAAGATGAGATTAATATTCCCATTTTGGTACTGTTATTTGTCAGCCCTTGCAGTAATGAAGCACATTAAGCACCAGTATATGATAAATGAAGTCTAAGGTCTACAAATATTTTTCTAGGCAGCAGCATATTTGAAAATTTTTTATAATTTAATTTACTACATGCAAATTCATCACTTGATATTTCATTTGTATTTAGTTTCCTGTAGACCATTAGCACATGGATCTTTTGATGGTGGCTTATGTGCAAAGAATTACAGCCAGAGAGTCCATTTGAAGGACCCACCGAAGTGCTTTTGTCTAAAGACAAAGTTACAGCCTGGTTTGGTATTTTTTTATGTGGGTGGGGTTTTAATTTGATTTTAAAAGTTAACTGTAAGAATTAAATATGGTTTTCAAATAAGAGAAGGTAGATGGAAAGTATCACATCATTACATTTACACATGTCACCTGATAAAGAAAATCGGTGCCTCTTGTATTAAAGCAAGTATTTTCATTCCAGATATTATTTACTTACATACTTTGGTTAGAAAGCTCAGTCAT
>NW_009259534.1:554507-602848 GCF_000687185.1 Egretta garzetta | reverse complement strand
AAACTGACAATATTTTGTCTCCATCCAAGAAGTTAACAAAGGTGGCATTCATTGGTCAAGACCAAAAGATTTGCAGTAATTTTAAAAATGGTACGGTTGTTCCTGAGATTTGCGTGGTTTGAGGGAGAAAGGTGGAAGCCTGCTCAAGAGACCACTTTCTGAAATATTTTTTTTTAATAAGCCTTTTGTCCTTTCTTAATACTATTAAGAAGCTTAGTTTGCTGGATGCCATATCTGCAGATCTCAGCTCAAAATATGGGTCAACCAGATTTGTACAAGTAAATAATTTTCAGCTTCCCTGAGATTTCACTGGGCCAAACCTTGACTTCCCTGTGATCCCTCAGACATTACACCTCTGAACCCGAGCCTCGCTTGCAGAAGGGCCATGAGCCTGAGATGTAACTGCTTCTCTAATGGTGAGGTCTGTAAACCAAATGTTCTGCTCAAGTTCATCTTGCCAGGTGGGGCATGCACGTCATTTGAGTGAACATTGAAAATGCTGTATGAATTTTTTGTCACGATGATTATCTTTACAAGAGTTTATGTTCCTATATTTTTGGAATTGTAATGGCATGAACAATTCTTTTTTTAGTGCACTTGAAGATTGTTATCATAAGTTTTTATCAAAAGTCTGACAGATAGCTATAAACCCTCAATGAAAATGGATTAGTAAATCCAAAAGTTTAGTACTAATACTGCTTTGATTGTCTTTTTAGAAGTGGTTGCTGCATATAAGCTATTTTCAAGAATAAGTGTCTAAGTTTTGCCTTGTTCCACTTGCAGATGATGGAAATAACCCTAGTTCCTCAGCAGTCTGTAGCTCTGAAATTATGGCTACTGTATTTTTGAAAGATCCTGTCCCAAGCCCTTCTTACTCACACACTTATCTTTTTTTGTCCTCGTATCCCAATCTTACACCCTCTCAACTTATCATCTACTCCTTCCAGTCCCTTCTTCCCATCCCAGCCTCACTGGCAGTCACCCCAATCTCCCCACTCTGAGTTTTCCAGTTCTTCTACATCCCCAGCTTCAGACTTCCTTTTTCAGACTTTCTTCACTTACAGCTTCACTGAGAGCTTACTCAAGACTTCCTAGGATTTTTACTGTCCTGGGCATAAGGACCAGGCACTTATGGGAGCTGGGCCAGTGCTACTGCAGGAATGGGAGAAGTAAAAATGGACCTGGGAGTCAGAAACAGGGAAAGGTTCCTGTGATAATGCTCCTGAGGCAGCTTGGGCTGGGAATGGGAACTGATTGTTGTGGCATAGAATCATAGAATGTTTTGGGTTGGAAGGGACCCCTAGAGGTCACCTAATCCAATCCCCCTGCAGTGAGCAGGGACACTGCTAACTAGATCAGGTTGCCTAGAGCCCCATCCAACCTGGCCTTGACTGTTTCCAGGGATGGGGCCTCCACCACCTCTCTGAGCAAGCTGAACAAGCCCAACTCCCTCAGCCTGTCCTCATAGGAGAAGTGCTCCAGCCCTCGGAATCACGTTTGTGGCCTCCTCTGGACCCGCTCCAGCAGCTCCATGTCTTTCCTGTGCGGAGGGCTCCAGAGCTGGATGCAGCCCTGCAGCTGAGGCATCTGCTCAACACCTCACAGTCCATCCCATCCCAAATAAACCCTGACTATTTCTTCGGGCAGGAGCAGATATCAACCTGACTGCCTGGACTCAGGCAGGGTAGGCAGCTGCCTGTCCAGATAATCGCTGCCTTTGCCCATGCCCCTGCGCTGCTTGCTGTGCCCAGCTGCCCCAGGTCCCCACGCTGCCCTGCCCGCCCACTGCCCGCCTTTGTTCCTGCTCTTTTAGGGCTCTTAGGGACCCTCCCAGGTGGCCTCAGCTATGAGAGTCTGTGGGCAGAGGAAGGGAACTTGTCAGAGGAAAAGAGGGTGTATGTTTGATCCAGGCTGGGGTTTTCCCCTGTACACCTTGCTACGTCATGCTAACTTAATACTAGATCTGGTCAAAACATCTGGGAGTTTGTTTTTTCCACCTCATAGGACCCTCCACTTCTAAACCACAAGTGAGTAAGCCACAAGCCCATGCTCATGTTTTCTGTTAAGGGCTTAGTGACAAAAAGGTGCTGACTCTGATCAAAGCTACCTATGTTACCTATATAGATAAATAAAACTCAGGGGTTTTCTGAAGTTTCTGGTATGGAGATTCTGCCTCTGCACTGGTTCCCATGTTTCTTGCTGGCTTCATAGACATGCTGGAATCAGCCTTCAAAGATGACCCCAGCAAAAAATTGCACTTCAATTCCTACTGAAAGTCGTCTCCAAACTGATTTCATTATGTTTTTAAAGCCAAGAGAAGAACGTAATTTCTTTTACCCTTTCCTCAGGCACATCATGTAAGTCAAAGAAAGGAGAGACATAAAACATAAACAACTGATTTACTGTATGAAGGGCAAAATCTACATCTGTAGAATGCTTTGATTGAGCTGACCTTAGTGGGTCCTCTGCTTATGCATTTATCTATAGATATAGGCAAATCTTACAACTTTATTGTAGTTATATTCCTGAAGCTGTAGTTATAGTAAGAAAATCTGTTCTGACCTTAAAATATACCAGACAAGAAAGTAAGATATGACCCATAACTCATTTTCTGCTTAGTAAAAAAGTTTGACTTGAGAAGGGTCAGTCAGTTCACATGTGGGCTGTATGTAAACACATTGCAAAACCAGGAATCTGTTTAAATCTGACGAAAAAGAGGAAGTATTTCTAACAAACCTGGTCGTGTTTCAGCTACAACGGGATCTGTGACATCTGATGGTTTCCCAACACCAGCCTGGTTTGCTGCCCGCACACGAAACACGTAGCTCACACCTTCTTTGAGGCCACCTATCTGGAGGAAGCAAATATACATACTTGCATGATGCGTTACAAAACACTGATTTTAATTTCACACTTCTTACAATTCCAGTCTGGAATATTTGACAATTATATTTCCTTTCTTTTTGTTTTGCTCCTTTTCCAGTTCCAAATATTTCTTCCTTGTGGTTTTTTTTTTTTTTTTCTTTTCAATTCCAGAGTGACATGACTGATCTGTTTGGCTTGCTCCTTCCTTGTATGCATAGCTAACATTTAGACAACATCATTACTGTCATTGATTTCTTTGCAAAAGGACCGTTGTTATTGGAACAGGATGTTTTTAACTCATGTACATTGACCGCTGAAACAGCATAGTCTTTTACTGCAGGTAAATTCTGGCTTTTAAAAATGAAATCATCAGGGTAATAAGTGCCAGCCGCACCTATTTAGAAACAGGAGGGCAGATAATTGTACAGATAATTGCGGTGAGTTGAGGAATCATACTGACATTGTAACACCTGCAACTACTCCTTTAAAACATACGTAAAAGGATCACATTTAAAAGTGAGTTACCTTTCAAATATTCTGAAAAGCATAAAAATAGCAAACCTACCTAAGATGTACCTCTAGAACAGAGATACACCTGATCCTTTATTTAGAAGTCATCCCACAAAATGATGCAGCATGATAGTGCAAAAAGCTTGGGTTTAACTTGCCATGAAATGTGAGGAGAGAATATTTTGTACTCGAAAGAACCACCTGCCAGCCACATTATCCCATCTATTTTTGTGCCATCTGTTTTTGGGTAGTGATACCTATCTTGCCCTTTGGGCTAGAAAATTCTAGGATTGCCTCATGTGTTATAAGAATGGTATTTGGTTTTAGCAGTGCTTTCTTTTATTTTTAGGCTTGTCATACCAGATTGTCATTCTGAGTTGCTGTCTTGTCTGACTACACAGGCATTACACATGTGTATCCTCAGCACAACGTAAACTACTATGTATTTCATTAAACGGAACCATGATCAGCACAGGATGGTGCTATCGAAGGCTATCTTCCTCAAGATTATACTGTTATACCAGTATTTGAATCCTGAGCTATTTACCTTCAAGAATTTCTTTTGAAGTGGCTTCTCATTGACACTTTTCCAGCGTTCCTCCTTTGCTTCTGTTTCCTTCATATCAACATAATAACCAGCTATGGGACTACGACCAGTATAAACTGGTTCCTTCCACAGTAAAACCAAAGAGTCCTTCCTAACTTCTGTGCATGTGACATCATGGGGTGGCCCTGAAAGGTAAAAGTTGGAGTTGTGGTATCAAAATAAATCCCAAAAGGGATAATGCATAAGATTTCAAAAACCAAAACCAGACACCATGTTGTACACCCAGAGCTGACATAACACGTGCAGCTCCTCTGTATGGTATCTTGACCCAATATAAATACAAGCCATGCCTATTAAAAAGACTAGCCCAAAAAACAATCCAATTTGTTGAGATGTGGTATCTTGATCAAATATTCATGAACAAACAAAAACGACAAATAATCTCCAAACTTGGGGAAATAAGTTAATTATTAAGTTAATGTGCTGCTTCAAGGACTGCTCTGAAGTCCACTGAAGTCAATGGAGGTTGTTTCCATTCATTTCAACGAGTGTTAAAAGGCCAGTGATCTGGCCTTGAAGTGATACATTTAGACAAGGGTTACAGGACCTCATTCTTCTCTGCCTTGTACCTTAGGCAGGTATTTATGCCTACCATTTGAACTAGGAAGCAAAGTGGCAGACACAGCACAGAAACCAAGCAGGAAAGGTGAAGAAAATACAAGCTGCTTGTAAAATGATACTAATTAAATGGAGGTCATTGACTGCATCAGTGTAAATGTACTAAATCAAAGTGATGGACATTCAAGCTTGGGTATGAACTTCAGTGCCCGTTGATTCCCCTGGACACTGAAGTCATTGAGAATTTAGATAATTGGTCACAGAGCACCCTTGGGCTGTGAGTAATCTCCACCTCCCACTCAGGATCCTACCAGGTACAGCAATGGTCCACTCTTCACATTTGAAGGGCTGGCTGGGTAAGGAAGGTGTCCCAACACCAGCCAGGTTAGCAGCAGCCACCTGGAACTGGTACACCATGTTTTCCTTCAGGTTTTGAATCTGCGGAATCAATAAGATGGTGCTTATTAATTTCAGATTAAGGCTTTAGGAGAAAGTTACAATGACAGTTATGTTGTTATGTGTTATTCCATACATGAGCATGCTTTTAAGGGCCTGAAGAGATGAAAGCGTTATTGACATCATACATAAGGCGATAACTATCTTGGCTTTTCTTCTAATCGGTGGTGGAGCATCCATGAGTGGTCTTAACACACTCGATTTGTAAACCCCTTTTCGTATTGATAGACACTTTGGTAGTCGGGGACAGAGGAGGGCATTGCTCAACCATCATATTAATCTGTCTCGTGATACAGAGCAAGTTCACTTAAGGCAAGAGTTGTCCTCACAGTGGGGTGAAACTCAGTCCTGGCACTGCTTTTTATTTGTAAAGCAGCTCAACGAGGTTGTAGCTAGCACTATCTATAAATCGGGTCAAGAACTGATCACAAAACACAGCTAGCACAGAGCTGGTTCCAGCACCAGCAAGCACTGGGGTAGGTCCACCAAGCCCCATAGGAATGCCATTTGTTGTGAAGGCCTGACTTACAAAAATTCAGGCTTTGTCTAGAACAGTGCATTCACAGATGATGGTTGGTGCCAGACTAACAGATAAGCAAACAGATAATTCTGCAGAGAAGTTTAACAGAGCTAAATAAATTTATCATCATGGATATAAAACTGTCTGAGCAGCAATCTGTACACTGAATCATACTTCATCCCAGTCTGTCTTTGAGATCTGTTTTGGAAATATTGTCTGCACCCACAGCAATAACAGACGTTAACCTCTTACCCTGTACGCCCTCTCACTAATGGCCTTAATGTTGGCCTCCATCCATTTCCCAGGAACTCCGTCAACCACTTCACGATAGTTCACGTAGTAGCCGGTAATTTCAGTTCCACCAGTGACTTTAGGTTGTTTCCATCCTAATACCATTGAGTCGCGAACACTCTCAAGTACCATGATGTCATAAGGTGGAGATGGAGCAGCTGTTTCAAGGTGAATGATACATAAGTAGGAAGTAATATTTCAATAGTCAGACTGGCATTTAATTACCGTATTCAGGCGGCTCCCATCCTGCATTTCCTAATTAGGACAATATTTATGTGGCCAAGGGATGTTTCTGGAGTTGGAATAAGAAATGCAGGATAAAAGCAAATAAACCAAATGAAAAAGTCCAAACTACATGGGAATTAGTTTTCAGGATCATTTGTTTTTTGAGAAGCAAGCTGATACACAGTGAAAGAATGTGTTGCAGTTGCAGGACTTGCTTTAAAACTGTGAAGAATGAGGAACTAAAACTAACACAGGAAAAGTAAAAAAAAAATGGAGATGCAATGATTTGTTTCTTTTGTTGAAAGCAAACCCTTTTTCACACATACAATATTTGTTGTAGTTCCTTTTTTTAAATAGGCCCGCATTCTTCCCTTCTGAGAATGGAGTTTATCTGTTGATTTTTTTTTTTTTTTTAATTTATACCCTGTGCAAATTTTATCATTGCACCCATCACATGATCTTACCTTAATGGAAGGAAGTGTGATCATAGGCACTGTAGACTGACCAGAAATGGAACACGTCTGTTACTGGAACTTAAAAAATTTGCTGTGTAATCCTATTTTAATTTTTTTTTTTAACAATACAGAAATCATTAACTTAGTGCCAACCCATTTTCTTATAAAGCCTTTTCTGTATCTAGTGGGGAAATGCTTGCCCACACCCAGTATGTCATGCACCAGTGAAGAGCCCTGCTTGTGACCCTGAAGACCTGCTTTTGTTGGAAATCCTACATTGTAGATGTTTCCTTTTGGCTTTAATGTTTTATATCAGTGTCAGCTAGCCCCAGGTGCCTCTGCTTCGTTTTCTGTTCAACACTTTGCACAAGCCTTTTGAGTCTCACTTCAGAGGCCTGGGGAGGAATTCAGTTCCAGGTACCAGGACTTAAATGAAATTCAAGCCCCACATTTCTCAGGCACAATGGGTGTTTAGGTGTTGACAACATAAAATGTGATTTTGTGCATGTGCCTTCAACTCAATAGGTTTTCCTCATTACACACTGCTGTCAGTCAGAGGTACAACACAACATTCATTAGCACTGTGTCTCAGAGGATAAGCTGTAGCTTAGGCGTAAATCCACAAAGGATCTTCATATATCCTAACACAACACAGATTTTCATGCTTACCATCATAATCAGATTTTGTTTCCTTCGCACGCACATAATGCAGAGACTAGGTGAGAAGACTCCTAACAAATCACCAAAGTGATTTAGAAGTAATACAGTATCTTGGATACATTAATATGTAGTCAAACAAGCTATTAAATTAGTAAACGGATTTATACGTCTCACTTTCAGCAGCCACTGAGTTTGTAAAGTGGTCTCTGATACCATTACATGCATAATGACCTTAATGGAGAGTTGAGCACATAATTAACGGGTCTGATGGAAGATGCATCACTGGAGAGCACGTTCACTTGTGGCGCAGATGAGCAGAAGTTAAAACTGCCTGAAGTGGATGTACGAAAGCAGTGAAATCTATTTATTTTATCAACTCTCACCTGTATCTTCCTTCTTTGCCACTTTTTCCAGTGTCAAAAGATCCCTGGGTCGAGACTTACTTGCCTGCTTAGCAGCAACTTTTTGGGGTGCAGATGTGACAGCGTCCTTAACCGTTTCTGTCATGTTACTGTCTCCTGTACTCCCCAGTTTGTCAGCGCTACTGGGTAGTGTGTCTCTATTAAACTTAGCATTGCATTTTAGCAAAGCATCTGTGTCAAAGATAGGCTGGGAGGACTCATGCATGCCTTCCCAGCTGGTAGTGCAGTCTGTTAGTCCACCAGCTTTACCACTCAGTTCAGGACACACACCATGAAGCAATCCTCCCCCTATAATTGCCAGAAAACAGCAAAGACATTTGAATTAGAATGCATTCTTTTTTCCTCATTTAGTCAACAGAATGAAGAAATGCATACAGCAAACAATACAGCCAAAGTATGACAAATCACAGGTTTTACACATAAAATGTTAAACTTGAATTCACAAAAATTTGAAATGCATAGAATACCTCTCAACCTGCTCACAAGTAATACTCTTTTAATATTGTTTGCGTTTCAGAGCAGAAGAAATGTGGAAAGTTAATAGTAATCTTCGCGTGCTACAGTTATTTTAATATTAGATCTTCCAAGCTGTATTTCTGATCCTTTCAGGATGATCTCAAAAAATTGCCCTAGGCCACATCTCTCTGCTCTAGGGTTGTGAGGTATGCAGTTTTGATACAAATGAGAGTGAGGATGTTGCAGGCATACAATTTTTTCTAGCCCAATGATCTCATTAATCTTTATGGATTAGTTCAGGCAGTGGCAAACAGAAATAATTCATCAACAAAGGGAGAACACACAGGGTTATAGAAGGTTTACAAGAGACACATTGCGCTGATTATTAGGTGTAGGTATGGAAAAAAATTTCTCAGGAGCTGACTGTATATAGGATGGTGTGCATTAGAGATGATAAATACCACATTACGGAATCAGAATGACATTCCATTTTCCAGGATGCCTGTGAAGTGAACTTGGCAGTGCTCTCTTACAGTGGTTCACAAGAAAACACCTGAGGAAGACTGGGTGGTGAAGGTGAACAGTCTACAAGAGTGCAGTGACTGTGAAACTATGGCTGTGAAACCGTAGGATCTATGGATAAATTATTATTTGTGGACAGCATTGAAAAACAAAACAATTAATTACAAATATTTGCTGAAAATGTCTTAATTAAAAACAAACAAACAAAAAACCTAAAAAACCCCAAAACATTGAAAAGAGCAATGGAAAATGGCTTACCAATGGCTGCTTGCACTTCTATAGGCTCCGAATCCTTTGAAAATTCACTGAGTCCTGCTGCATTAACAGCTCTGACTCTGAAAATATACTTCTCGCCATTGGTGAGCCCATGGCAAATGAATCTAAAACAGACCAGTGAAGGAATACTTAGAAAGTATTATGAGGAAAATAAAAATCTTAAGGGGGGAAAGAAAGCATTTCTTCCATAAAATTTGTTCTGGTTTCTGAAAACTGAGGATAATGCATGACCCCAGTAACTTAAATGAAGGTCAGAGAATGCAGAATGTATCTAAGTACCTCATTCATGCAACGAAGATAATGTCTAAAACCATGTCTCTTTAGACATACTGTTTACCAACACTCTTCCCTTCTTAAGACTACACAAGTTTTTATGTTACCAGAGTGTCTACCTTGCTTCTGCTGGTATATAAAATCCATACTTCCTAATGGAAACAATGCAAAAATCTGCAAAGATAAGGTCTATATTTGCTTGTGGGATATCTTCATGACATAAGGAAAAGACACCTGTAGCACAAGTTCCCATAATTAATTTCCAATCATAAATGAAAAATTGCAGTGTTCAAAAAAACTACAGGGCATTCTACAAGAGTTAAAAAAAAATTCGTATTTTTTATTTCACTTTCTTGCTTCTATACATGACACAATAATCTAAGTCAGAATAGTTTTATTATTTTATTAGATTAGTTTTTCTGCTGGACTACCTAATGATCACATAAAAAAACCTCATTAATTTTCTCTGGTGCCCACCCTGAGACCACAAAATTTCTCAAGGTGGGAATAATTTTTTTAAAAAAACTTGTGTTTTGGAAATGTAAACATTTTTATTTAAAACAACATTTATTTTTCAATAGGTATTTTAAGTGTATTTCATTTCATGTTGCTTTTATGTTTTTCTACTTCATAATGTCATGTCTTGCCCTGACTAAAAATGCAGTGATAGGAACCTAAGCAGTGTAGTTATATCACAATGTATAGTAACTCAAAACAATATTTTTATTTCTACAGTGAATAAAAATCACGTTTCATATTTTAAAATAAGCAAACAGCATGAAACTTCCCCAAAACTCAATGGAACCACAATATAAATCATAGAAGTAAACATGAAAGTATATGATATTGGCACATAGAGCTGTTGCAATATAAAAGCACAAAAGAATACTTAAAGGAAATTGTTGTGCTTGTGTTCAAACAAGTGGGGCATTGGATACTTTTGATATACTAAGCATTTATAATGCCCTTCTAAGCAACAGAATTGGTCGAAGCATATTTAGCAGAGCCTTACTTATTGTAATGAGGGTTGTCATGGATAGCAATGACAAGTAAGTGTAATCATTCATAATAAGCAGGGACTGCTTCTGGATTGACATCAATCCACTTGGGATCAAGTTCTGCAGTTACTCCTTTAAACTCTGAAGATTACATCCTTACTCAAACAAAACAAAATCTGATTTAGCTTGCAAAGTTTTAAATCTGGATTATTTTTTCTGACTAGCAAATGAACTTCGTGTCCGTAAGAAATGTGAGTTTGTACCCAATATTTAAGAGTGTTCATTGATATCTTGATTGCAAGCAAAAGAGCAGTTAGTAAGTAATGTTGTTAGCATGATACAATCCACATGTCCTCCTGACATTCTAGATATACAGTCTAGAAATGTTTACTGTAGTCTTCCAAAACAAAAGACTTCGCTTCCAAACATTATGCAGTTTAGTTTTCCACATTTGTAACTTCATCCATTCCTTGCTGTACTGTTTTTCATCAAACTGAAAGGCTGTACGATAGCTAGAACTAGTGAGCTGCTTCTCTTTTCTTTCCTAGCAATGTCCACATTTCCTCCCCCTTGACTAATTGTTTCTAATGTAAGGTTGCTTACAAATTCCTTTTGGACAAGGCTCACAGTGTGAAATATGTTTTTATAACTTCTTAGGAACTTCACCTGCCAGAGTGATTCCAGCCTGCTGGCTACCACACAGCGATTAACTCTACTACCACTAATGGCTGGAAAGCACATATATCCAGTAAATCAAAAACTGGTGACCATAATTTCCATGCTTTAACATCCATTACCTTGTGCCTTTCACTGGATTGTTATTGCATGGTTCCCAACGACCAGATCCAACTACGCTTGACTCAATGTAATACCCAACCAGCTCCTTGGCATCTGGGGGCTCTGTCCAAGTGACAACAACCGAGGTATCTGTATTCCTAGTTGGCATAACACGCCCAGGAGCTTTGGGAATATCTGTGGGAGAGAAAGAGGAATAATTTAGTGACCAGCCAGTCAAAGTTTACAAATAAAATGAGTGACATTCTGTTCCTGATTATATTAGCACAATTAATACAGATTTACCCTCCCCAAACTCCTCTCATTTCAATCAAGTAATCTGGCACAGCACAACAGGATCAATAGGTTCAAGCCTTTGATGGTGAGGTTCCTCACATCTCCATTGCCTATGGCTATGGGCATTTCCTTCAAATGAGATTTAGTTTATTCCCTTGTGCTGAACATCTGCACCAGAGATGCGATTTGGAGCTTTCTAAAAGGGAAAATATATTAGGTGCTCACTGAAGGATTTTGTGCAGCCCACAGAGTAAATCAGGAACAAATGCCCCTGTTAAGTAGCAAAATGCATCTAAAGTGTTTTTCAAGAGCTGTTTTACTCTTCTTCTTAAAGAACATATTCCATGTGCATCAAACTGCTCTGAGAATTCAACCAAGATGAAGTAAATGGAGAAATCTGGGAATTGGATTCAAATCTACACTGCTGTTTGGAAACAAATTGCTAATGTAGACATAGCTACTGGTGCTTTACTGTGGTGAACGTCTTGGCTTTTCTTCCAGTGTAAATAGTCTCTGCATTAATGTAGGTATTAAATTCTTCACTTTTGTTTAATCTGGCAAACAAAGAAGGTTAAACTCTGCTGATGTCTGGGCTTATTTTCAATAAAGACTCTAAGTAAAACAAAACATTTTTATACTTCCTTGAGTTTTCATGTTCTTTCACTATTTGCAGCGTTTGCAGTTGTTGGCATTGCTATTTGCAGCTTAATTCCCTTGGTTTGCATCTGTCATTTGACTACACATTAAAGATTCAACAACCCAAACCAAAATTATCTTAGCTAAAGGGAATAAATCACTGACTGCTCTTCATACTTGAATTAGCTACCGGGCAGCTATCTGTCTTCAAAGAAAACAATTACATCATAAACTGAAAAGGTACCATGGAGGTAATTTACTACATATGACCACACGCTTACCAAGTTTGTCGTCCACCACAGTGGCTTCAGTTGCTTCTGAAGGTTCACCGATTCCAGCTGAATTGCAACAGCGAACTCGGAAGCAGTAGGATTTGCCTTCAGCCAAATCAAAAACTGCGAAGCGAGGAGACTTCACAGGGATCTCGGTGTTTACCCTTTGCCAGTCCTCTGTGCCAGCAATGCACTGCAGTCAAACCCAGAAACCGCATTTGGAACAAGAGTCTCTGAAAGCTGAGTGTCTAACCTGACAAGGCTTTCCACCCAGACCACCAAATGTGTGTCTGCTATGAAGAACGGGCAGTCACGTTCCTTTTTTCAGCCTTTCCAGAGAATGAGCGTATTTCAAAGTGAATGAATCCCAGATGTCCACCTACTCCACAAAACATACATAAAAGCTTGCTGGTTTAAATGTATCAAAACTAAACTCCTCTCCACTGCAAGGAAGTGATGTTATCATTAACTGCATCCAGTTCTGGACCATTTTCAAAATAAGTTCTGCAGACATCCAACATCACCCAAAGAACAAAATTCTAACATTACCCCATTGCTTCTAGATGCTTTTGTGTCACTCTTAACGTTTTTGGGGTGGCTTCCAGAATTAATCAGGATCTGACCTTCATTTTCCAAAAAAAAAAAAAAAATTAACATGCGCAATTAATTTGCGAATTGTTTTTATTTCTGTGGATAGAAGCTCTACCTACCATGATCACTTATACCATTAATATTAGTGTTTAATTTTTGCCTGTGATTTACATTAAGGATAATTTCAAGTAATAGTTCTGGTTTCTGAGCGATTTCAAATTCTCCAGAGAATGTTATCTGACTATGTGACATTAGTGCTCAGTACTCAGCATGCAATAGGTTATTAAAAAGCTCTCCTACATGGAAACTCAAAATTCATATATTCATCCTCTCTAAGTCTGTTGCTAGGTGAAACCCATTTATTTAGACCAGATTTCATAAGAGAGATGAAAAACATGTAATGGGAAGATATTTATGTCTCCCTTGATGACACCTCTAGACTGATAGGGAAAAGCATTGATAAAAAAGTTTGTGAGCCATGAGATACAAGTAAAAAGGGTGGTGGCATGAAGAATTTTCTAGGCTAGCAGCCATGCAAAAAAAATCTCAGAAAAGCAGGACACTGAAATAAAAACTGATTCTGTTCTAGAAAAAAAATTTTGTCACCTTTGTTGAGTTGGTGAAGCAAATGGAAAGTTAACGTAGAGGATAAATACGAAAAGGCATCTGGAGTAGAAAGTGCTGATGCCAAGAAACTCTTGCTGAATGCCTCCATCCAAAATGTCCCACCAGCAGTCAAGCTTCATTTGTACAAATTGTATTTTTTATATATAGGTATATATATTTAAAAATATATTTCTGTAAATATATATCTAAACATGTGACTTTGCTCTGTGCTTTCTTATTATAGAGGGAGTTTGTCAGCCTGTCTACTCCAGGGTGGATCAATGACACAATTCATAAAAGGATATTACAGCATGTGGCACATTCTGCATCTACTTTCCTATTTCCCATCTTTCTTTTCTTCCTAGTTTATCTTGATCTATAGTAACAGTTATCTTGATGAAGTTCTAGTCCTGGCCCTAGTTTGAAAGTCTCAGTTGGAAATGGAAGTTAACTAGAATTCCAGAAGAGATGGCAAAAAAAATGATGACACAACATGATTCTGATTTTGTCCAATTTTACCTTTTCCACAAAGTACATGATACCCTCATGGCCCCGCTGTCCAGGAGGTTTCCAGCTAAGCACAACATAGTTCTTGGTGGCTTCAATAACTTGGAGGTCTGTAGGTGGACCAGGAACAACACCCTCTGAAGAACAGGGGAGAAGAATAGGAAAGGGAATTGGGATTTAATTCCTTCATATTTGTATCATGATTAGTGCCATAATTAAAATATAGAAGTATTAATATACCTTGGCACCTGATATTTTTTTAAAATGTGGAGTTGAAAGTCTTCTAAATATTGGTTTTAAATGTCCTTCTTTTAACTCTAAGCATGTTTATTTAATAGGTCCTGAATAATGAACCCTCACCTTGACAACCAACTTGGGAGTTATTCAAGATCAAGTGACTCTCAGAACAACGAACTTTGGGTGCATGCCAAAGTCCACGGAACTCACTGAGAGTTTTCCTAATTACTCAGCCAGCTTCACATTAGACTTTTGTAGGCAAAAGGGCTGTGTTTACCTGCAGGTTCTTCCTCAGTGACAATAATCTGTCCAGTCCAGGGAGCAGAAGGGTGACCTGAAACACATGTCAGAGGTATCATGGAAATGGGAGACTTCAGGAACTTTTAAAATAACGAGAAAACTGACTTTTGTGGTTCAACCCAAACATTTGCAAGATTCACGTGAGCTCCATTTTTGGTTACTGCTGTGACTGTTGGTCATGTAGCAAGCTAGTTACTCATGCTAGCTGTAGACTGACCATCCTGAATATTGACAGCAGCTCAGCAATCAATATAGCTAGCAAATTTAATCCACTGAAACATCTATTCATTCCTGAAATGTTACTGAAGTCACCTAGGTGACAAGCAGAGGTATTTGGCTCACTCAGCTCATCTGTTTCAGAGAACTAACTTCAACTTTATTTTCTATACCCTATTCATTTGGTTTAACAGCTCACTCATTAAAGGAACAGCCAAATTCCTGCAGGCTACTCTTTGTCTCTTTTTAACCACTTTCCTTCACATCAACAGCTTTCAAATCATGGGTCACAGTCACAAACAGAAGCTGCTCAGCTTGACTCAACATATCTGCTTGATATGATTCGGGTGGCTCTCTCAGTGCCTCTATGTTATCATATTATTGTAGTTAACGCATTCAGCTATCAACCAGGTCAATGCCCTTTCAGAGATAATTTTTGCAAATGCTGTTCTCTACCACCACATGCTTCACTTTATGTAGGCTGATCTGTTTTGGAGATGTGAGCAGAAAGGGAGCAGGTGGGGAGAAAAGAGGATCATAAGGGAAAAGAGGAGGAGATATGATGAGAATAGGCCACCAAGACCAGACTTTGTCTCCTGAGACAGCTTCCACGCTTCCCAGTGGAAAGAAGAGGCCTCCCCCAGGCTTCAGGATTCACATGTCTGTCTGAGCACAATGTTCCCTGGCCGTGCCAAACCTCCTTCCTCCAGCCTTTTGTTTTTATTTTGAATGGGAACCTTGATCATAGAATCATAGAACCATAGAATGTTTTGGGTTGGTAGGGACCCTTAGAGGTCATCTAGTCCAACCCTGTAGCTTGCAGCATTATATAGAGTAAGACACACAAGCTGGGACTGTGTGAGCCCTGTAGCTTTGCATACAATACCCCTTCACACTGGACCATTTTAAATAGTAAAACTTGAGAAAAAAAGTAGAAATAACTGGATTTTAGGCATATGATTTTGGCATACAGGTAGAGAGCTGTATTAGGAAGCAAAATGTCTGGGACATTGCCAGGCCACAGGAAAAAAGCAGAGAGCTAGGGATCAATTATCTGTTGGGTACCCTGGTATTGTGCTGATGTTATTGTGAGACTTTGATCATCACATGAACACAGAATCAGCCACCCTTGTCTGTGACACTGAGAGAGACTGTTCACAAGGCCTGTTCGGCTATTTTGTTGGCTGAACAAAAGCAGGTCTCTTTGGGCAATTAAGCTCTCCTGTGCCTTTTCCCCCCTTCCTGCAAGTCTGGAGCACAGCACCGCAGCCAGCAAAAGCCATTTGAGCACACAGAGCACTTTGTGCAAAGAGCACTGAGATGATTTCTTCTTGGCAAAGCTGTTTCCAAAGAATATTTTGGTTTTGCATTGCTCCCTCTAGTGGGATTTTGAAGGCTTATGAGTAGGTATCACGGGGTTTTGTTTGGTTGTTTTTTTTTTTTTTAATCAGTTGTGACTTCTTAAACGTCTGAGGCAACCTGCAAAAAGCACATCTTACTTCTAAGCCTAGCTCTGTCAGCAGGATCCAAAGCAGCCACGGGCTCTGACACCCGGGATGGTAGGCTAATGCCAGCTTTGTTCAGAGCTCGGACTCGGAAAATGTAGGAACGGCCTTCAATCAGACCAGTGACAGGAAAACGAGCAAACTTCACGGGAGTCTCATTGCACTGGGTCCAGTGGGTGGTGCCAACCTCACACCTGAAAAATACGAACAGCAAGAGCAGTGCTGGTAAGAGAAAAAACCCCGCAAACTGAGGGCATCCACCCCCTTTTACAGCTTCACCATCTGTTTGTGTTCATCGGCTGGTCCATACCAGTTTCCTCAGCAGTATCGTATACTGGTATTATCAAAGCAGCTGCACCAAGGGGTCAGGGCTGAAGCACCACTTGGGCACGCGCTAAATCCCTTGCAGCTGCACTCCTTCTTTCCTGAACTGAGGAAGGGACACGAGCAGAACCCACTTCACTGTTTAAACCCTCCCAAGTATGCTCCAAGATGCTTAGGGAGTGTCAGCTTTGGCATACGTGAGGGGACACGAAATGCATGTATCTTTTGCAGTCACCAGAAGGCAACTGGTTCATCTTTCATGCACGGCGCTCCACTGTACATCCCGCAAAATGGTGGGCTTTGTGGGGTGTGGAGAGCTCTGTTGCGAGTTTTGTGACCAGCCCAGCACACAGATGGCTGTGAATCGGGTTAAAGTCAGGCACTCAGCCAGACCCTGCTTCAAACACGGCTGGGGCTGCCAAGGGAGCCTGCGGCGTGGGTGGCTGCAGCCACTGCAACGACAAGACCCAGCGGGGTGGTGCCAGCCCCACTGCTGCAAAACCTCACACCTGGCAGGGGGCTGGTTTCTGGCAGAAAGAAGGGATAACCAGCAGCAGGGAGGGACCCCAGCGACTTCAGCTCAGGGAGACAGGAGGAGCCCGTGTGGAGGCTTCCCAGTACCCAGCACCATGCTCGGCAGGAACGTGAACCCGCAGCTCAGGAAAGACTTTTTATTGCTGCTGAGGTATGCGCCAAAGTGAATGTTACAGTGCCCACCCGGATTTCTTGGTAAATGAGAATGTCTCTTTTCTGGGAATTGCTACCATCTCGCTCCGGGCAGTTTTGTGGTTCTGCTTGCTGCTGGGGGCAAAGGATGCTTGAGCTTCGCCTCTAGCGTTAGCACAGACCGGTCCTGCTGCCTTGGGCAACCCACTCACACTGCAAGGCAGTTAGGGGCGACCCTGGCTGAATATTTGGGTGCCGAAATACCGTTGGTGGGATCAAATACCGGCCAGCAGTAAGAAAGCTTTGAATTTAGGAGCAAATGTAGAATAAAGGAGGTAAACACAAGAGAAAAAGCAGAATGCCATTTGTCTTGCAGTTACTCAGTGCTAACATCCCTCAATAGCCTAGTTTTAAAATGAGACATTATTTTTCAGTCTAGTCCTGTCTTTTTTTTAGGATGTTTCAATGAACGTTAAAGAGCCGTAGCTTAGACCTATCACTACCTAGTTACAGCAGCAACTGACACTCATAAGTTACCAAACCAGTAAAATTGTATTTGAATTGAATGTACTGATGTTAAATTTCACAAAGCAATGCCCTCTGTTTACACACATATAATTTATATATATACAATGGCACAATATAGTGGCATATATATATAAAATGTTTGGGATTTTTTTTTTTTTTACATGCATCTGAATAAGCCCACAGGAACTCCATATTATTAACAATGTATTCTGTTAGTGAAATTCAAACAAACAAATATTACCAGCTCTGCAGATCATTGCAAGTCTCAAAATACTGACTGAATTTCTTAAATCCTGAGTTTCTGGAGTCCTGCCACTGTGTGACACATTCAGTTTTCATCTTTTAAAAAATTATTTCCAAATCTTATTGTTGCAGAGAAAAATACGTAAGCATGATCTGCATGGAGCTTGTGAATCTAAGAGCTTGGAAAACAGCAGCATGTAGAAGAAATCCAACTCCCTTTGAGATAGTATTTTGCTTTCTGGTATGTGGTAATTATTTGGAAAGGGCCAGAGGAGCACTGATACAGAAGGAGCCACAGCTGCCTGATGAAGGAATCGATTTTGTCAGCTACCTAACTGCAAAGTCCTGAGGCCTCTCAAGCCTCGCCGGGGAGCAGCAAGGGCTGAGCTACGCAGTGTCTCGCAGAATCCTTTCTATGTAGTTAAATGAAGCAAGACGTAATTATTTCCATGAAAGTTAGATCAGGCTCAGGCAATCTAAAACAAAAAAAGTAATTTTCTTCTGGCCAGCAACAAGAATGAAAATAACAATGACCATTTTATCTCATGCTTTTCAATGCGCTTTTAGGTTTTTGAGCTCGAATACGCAGCAATGTGAGTTCTCCCATCTGGCGTGCTCACTGACCTGTCAATGAAATACCCAAGGATGGGGTTTCCACCATCAACGGCGGGCTGCTTCCAGGAGACAATGACGTAATCTTTGTTGGCATCTAAGCACTGCACGTCCAGTGGTGCACCAGGGGCTCCGGGGATTTCAGCATCAGCATCTATGCAGATGGAGACACACATTTCCAAACGTCAACCACAGTTCTTTCACAATTTTTAATCTTTAAGGAGCCAAAAAAAAAAGTCCCATCACTGGCTTCAAAAAGCATTCATTTTTATATTGCCAGTGTTTTTCTAGGTTTTGGGTTTCTTTTTGCCACATTTACAAGTGCTTAATATGTTACAGCATACTGTAAATCTAACTCATCTAGGCATTTTAAATAAAATTAGTAACGTGCATTCTGGTTAGGTAGCTGCCAGAGACATAGCTGAACTAAAAACTTGGCAGACTATGTATTTACCTGCTATTCTGCTTAGGAGAAGGGGTTGATATCTTGCCTTACACCCAGGCAATACCTCAATCAAAACTATTCACCCATTGGATAGGTAAGACCAAATTCAGTATCTTATCTCCACACAGAGTCCTTCATGGTTTGCTTTTGGTCAGCTATGAACTGCAAAGGTATCAAAACCTTTTGAAGTCTAATTATATTACACATACATTACCGTTGCGGAATATAACCTTCATAAGGATGAGCATATTGTTCCTTTCAAGTGTTTCTCACAAACCTGGGACTGCTGGTGTCAAAGGGCCTTGACTCCAGCATCAGCTTCTGGACATATCTTATCTAAGGCTTTAAAAACCAGAGCACAGTGCTGGGCATTGGGAAATTTTACTGTTTATGCAGCCAGAGTCTGATTTGTGGGATGGGGTAATTTTCATGTAGAGAAAAATAACCTTTGCAGAAAAATTGTATGAAAGAGTTTCAAAGAAGAGAGGTGGTTTCTCTGCAGAATGACATCAATTTGTACAATTACATGTAGCATTTTTCAAGCCCTGTTGTGAGCTACTTCAAAAGAAAACCTGACTTAAACAAGAAAGATGTATCTACCTGAAGAAAAAAATATTTTGCTAATAAATATTATTTATACATTCCATCTGAACCTCAGGCTTCTTAAAAAAAGTTTGATGTTTCAAAGCATTACAGGTTTTTGTATTGCAATCTACAGTAATCCCTATTTTTTATGCTTTCAAATTTCAGAAAAAAACTGCCTTATAAGAGTATTTAACATGCTTCATTAAGTAAAACAGTAGTCTTCAGAAAAAAAACCCCCACACTTTCCACTGTGTCTTCTCTTATAAGCAGAGTAGCATCACATGGAGCTTTTGAAGCTGCGCCAAAGTTGCTGAGTCCAGGTTCTAATTACAGCTATCTCAATGCATTTTTAAAAACAATTATGATACAGAGTAAGCAATCCAGTTAAGATAACAAAACAATAAGAACATTAAGAATAATAACAATATGTCTTCAGTGGTATCCATATGAAAGGTTTTTAATTGCCCATATTTACCACTTGATGGAACATGAGACACCCCAGTTTCTTTCCAAAACAGACTGGGAAATAGCTGGAACAACCAGCATTGCTGATCACCCTCAGGGAGGTTAGGATTTCATCCCTGATGGCTTGCTGACAAATGTCAACCTGGAGCCATGGCAGAATAGTCACACACTTTCTCTAAGCCTGTCTAAAGAACTAACATCATGAGCCTGATCTGCTCACTTCCATCCAAACACAGGGATTTCTATGCATGACACAGAAAGACAACTGCTTGCACTTAAATACCATAGCTAGCCCTCTATAGCTAATTTGCCTACAATTTAGGAGGAGCACTGAGGAATGCACTAGCCAACTGAGACTGGGGGGGCCATTTAAGTAGGAATGTAGAATATAATTAATTCTAATCAGAATTTGGCAAACACATCGATTGGCTAGTAAGATGCTGCAGTAAAAGGGGTAGCGGGTTCAAAGTCAGGTCATACCTGCATTGCTAGAAGATGTAACAGGAACTAGGGTGATCATTTATTTATACGGCAGCATAATTTGAAACAAAGCAAGAAAGACAAGTCCTATTTCTTGCCACAGATGCTCATTTCAGTAGACTCTTCAGGTGACAAAAACATCTGCTTCAATCACATTTTCTGAGCAGGCTGCTATCTCACACAGCTCTGCTGGACTCAGCAACAGAGTGCCATTCTCGGTATGATCTCAGAGCCAAGCATTTCCAGAGCCTTTTAAATTAGCATTACACACTTCAGCTGCTTTTAGCAGCTGGGACAGATATAGAATCAGCGTACAACCTGATAGCCATGGCTCCTTTTAAAGAAATATTTCTCTAATAGAAGTCAAGGAAGTTTTTCATGGTACAAGCACACAACACACAAAGAAATTACATTTTAATTCTACACATTGCTGCTTTACTTTAGAGAACCACAGAATGGTTGATATTGGCAGACAACTCCAGATATTGCCTAGTCCAACCCCTGGCTCAAACAAGGGTCAGCTAGAGCAGGTTGCCCAGGACCGTGTCAAATCAGGTTTTGGACATCTCCAAGGATGGAGACTCCACAGCCTGTCTGGGTAACCTGTTCCAGGGTTCAACCACCCCTGCAGTAAAAAAAGTGTTTTCTTATGTTTAAATGAGCTTTCTTGTATTTTAATTTGTGCCCATTGCCTCTTGTCCTGACACTGGGCACCACTGAAAAGAGCCTGGCTCTGTCTTCTTTACTCCCCTCCATCAGGTATTTATACACATGGATAAACTCCCCCTAAGCCCTCTCTTCTCCAGGCTGAACAGCCCCAGCTCTCTCAGCCTTTCCACATATGAGAGATGCTCCAAGCCCTTAATCACCTTCACAGCCCTTTACCGGACTCACTCCAGTGAGTCCATGGTGCTCTTGTACTGGGAAGCCCAGAACTGCATCCAGCACTCCAGATGAGTCTCATGAGTGCTGAGTAGAGGGGAAGGATCACCTCGTCAGCCTCCTGGCAATGCTCATCCTAACGCAGCCCAGGATGCCGCTGTCCTTCTTTGTGACGAGGGCACGTGTTCACCTTGGTGTCCACCAGGACTCCCTGGGTCTTTTCTGAGAAGCAGCTTTCCAGCCAGTCAGCCCCCAGCCTATACTGGTGCATGAGATTATTCCCCCCCAGCTGCAGATCTTCGTTTTTCCCTTCCACTGTATTTTTTCCCTGCATTGTATGTTAGAGGAAACGCCTCAAATGGTGCACAAAATCTGGATCAAAACAGTGTAGTTTAGCTAGCAGTGAGAAATTTACAAAACCACATTTTTAAGTTATTATGTACATTTTTCCTCTTTATGACTTATGTTCAGTACTCTTCACAGGCTGAAATTGAGAAAGAGTAGTGAAGTTACATCAATACCCTAAATTTCCTCCTCAGAATGCCAATGGGGTTTAGAAGTCTTCTAGCATGTGACACCAAAACATGAGATATACATTCATTTTTTCCAGAGATAACAATTGGAAGCTATATGGCTAGAATCTATTAATAGAAAATAATTATTCTCTTACTATTGAGGGAAAAAAGCACCTCAAATGTCTGAGACTGATTTTGCCAGCATGTTTTCCTCATTTCTGTAGTGAGTTTCGTTCACAAGCCAGTATCCTACCTCGAACAAAAACATAATTACTGTACTCTTCATAGTAGTCTCCCATCACCACTCGTAGAGTGTAAAGACCTTCATCTTCCTTGTTTGCGTGAGTCAGCGTTAACGAAGCTCGCTCCCCGCTCCAGTGCATCTGGACCCATTTGGATGGTGTAATAAGAACACCTAGAAATTAGAGAATTTCCTGATGAGAACGAGCTGGATCTACTGAAGAATAGATTCTGAATATGGAGAATATATTGGAATAGATTGGAAATACACAAGAGACCATTCTTCTTATGCAACTCTGTCTTCAAATGCAATCATAAATTACAGCTAATTCTGCTCTCATGCCAATTTTGTCTTCGTTTTCAAAGTGTAACTTCAGAAAGCAACAGCTTTTTTATCAGCTGTTGCACAACACATTTGTACAACTACTTAAGAAATGCCTTGGCATATAAATAAATAGTAAAAGCTATGTAGTCTATGTAAATGGGCCACACAGATATTGGAGCTGGTTGAAATGCTTCTGAAGTAAATTTTTTTTTAAGAAAGAAAAAATCTTTAGAAGACATTTTCACTGTGCTTCACCAATTTTCTAACCATAGTTCCACTTCAGTATGCTAAATTTTGAAAAACTTTTAATTGAAAAAGAGAAAATATTACTGTTTGGAAATCCGAGAAAGTGATGACAAAATCATAACGTTCACATATGCTGAACTAAGTAAAGATTTACATGAAAGAAGTTTATATTTCTTCTTGTCAAACATTCTTACCATTTCTGTACCATTCGATGTCTGGTTTGAAGCGCTTGATATCAGGATTGATGACAACTGTGCAGCCCAGACTCATTGTCTCGCCTTCTCTCCCAAAGGCTACATCAAACTTGTCGACAAAGCTGATTTCAAACCTGGAAGCATAGCCGTGAGGGGTAACGCCAACTGTGTGAGGGGAAAGAAAAAAATCTGGCTGTTTACTTTTTTCTTTCCTTTTGTGACAAGAGTAGGAAATGAAAGTACCTAATGATTATGAATACAATCGCAGGTAAAGTTTAAGGTATAAATAGGAACAATATATATTCAGTCATCATTTTCAGAGGTAATTGCAGTGTTAAATAATCCAAGCCCTTACTATCACAGAGAATCAACTCTTTCTTTATTCATACAGTCTTAGTTTTTACAGCTAGTTCATTTTATCAGGGAGATGCTCCTGCAGAATTTCGTTCCAAAATTTCCAAAACTTCAGATCCAACATTTTATCATTTTATCGTAAGGTTTGTTTTATAACTTAAAAATATTTCTATTTATGATTAATGGTTTGTTCAGGTCAAGCTGGTCTTTATCTTATATGGTTCTTCTCTTTCCCTTTTTCTTTCCCTGTTTTAACTCCTTGCTCCATCTCAGGGCAGTCATGTGTCCACTCAGCCTTCATTTTTATAAGCTAAATAAGCCTTTTGGGGTGGCTTTTAATATAAAATGAGCTCTCAATTCCCCCAGGCATTCAGGTAGCCTGTTTCTGTACTTGCTCCTGAATTTACCTTTTCTGTGCAGGATTCCAGACAGAATATTCTAAGTGCCTGTGCTCGTTTTGACTGGGATAGAGTTAGTTTTCTTCATCGTAGCTACTATGGGGCTATGTTTTGGATTTGCGATGAAAAGTGTTGATAATACAAAGATGTTTTTGTTAGTGCTGAGCAGGGCTTAAACAGAGTCAAGGCCTTTTCTGCTCCTCACCCCACCCCACCAGTGAGGAGGCTGGGGGTGCACCAGAAGCTGGGAGGGGCCACAGCCAGTGTGGGGGAAGAAGGAAAGGGGGGATGTTAGGAGTGATGATGTTTGTCTTCCCAAGTCACCGTTACACGTGATGGAGCCCTGCTTTCCTGGGGATGGCTGAGCACCTGCCTGCCCATGGGAAGCAGTGAATGAATTTCTTGGTTTGATTTGCTTGCATGCGTGGCTTTTGCTTTCCCTATTAAACTGCCTTTATCTCAGCTGATGAGTTTTCTCACTTTTACCCCTGTGATTCTCTCCCCCATCCCACCAGGGGGGAGTGAGCGAGCAGCTGCATGGTGCTGAGTTGCCAGCTGACAGTGCCTTACACTTGTACTCCACGTACATGGCACAGGGGCTTCCATGTTTCTTTTGAAAACAGCTCAGCTGACAAAACCTCAGGTCACATTTTCCTTTTCCACAACTGCCCTACACCGGTAGCTCTCAGACTTCCTGCGATCAATGAACATAAGCAGATTGTCGCCTTCCTTTCCCATAACCAAGTGATAAATCCCAAATCATACTGGAAATGTGTGGCCTTGCATTTTGTAACGTGGTACATAATCTTGTTTCTATTATTTCAGAGCTTTGGTATATAAATGCCAGCTAGTATGCCTTTGCAGCATATCTCTGATTCTGTTTGTGCTGCTACAATAAAAGAAATGTCCACAAGTCTCATCTGTTAAGCCTTCCACGTACAGGGCCCCTAGGGTACTTCACCCACATGGCGTCTGTGGGTGGATCTTCTTAACATCATGGAAGTATCTATGCAATACTCTAAATCATTTCAAAATGTGAGGTTCTCAGGTAAAACAAACTATGATTTTTACCTTGACATATCCAAAATATTCAAATTGGCTATTTGATCTGTTCTACGCATTTTTGCAACGCCTGGATTCACATAGCAGCAGACAAGAACGATTAAGTCAAACTACTCTACTTATGCACATGCACCCCCTAGCTTTTTCCCAGGCCATGTTTTACATATCGCAAAAGATGAAATGTCTCTCTCTTTGACAGGTTTTATTCCACAGTGAAGTACGATATTAAAAGGATATTTCTTATATAAGCCAATAGCCATAGACCTAGAAGGCAATGCCGTTTTCCCCTATAGGTGAGGCTAACACCACCTGAAATTATAGAGCTCAGTACCTTTGTAAATTGGACCTGCTCCTTTTTAAACAATGTTACAAAATACTCTGCTTAGTCATTTGTCATGATATCACAACTGTAAATAGATGTGTCAAACAAACATATATGGCAACTTACAGCCCAGAGGCATGGAAACAGTTCCAGCATGCAAAAGACTTGCTTCAATTTCTCCTTTGTACCCTAGACAGAAAAAGAACAACACCAGTCACTATCACCAAGAGGCAAAGGCTCTCTGAGCCACAAAACCAAAATTGTCAATGTGCATCTTAACAAAAAAACCTGAAGGAAATATTTTGCAAACCTACTCTTCACCACGAGGGAAGCATAAGCTGAAATTTCTCCTTTAACATTCATAGCAGAGGCCCGATACTGAGCAGTGTCGTCAAAGTCACATCTGAAATGATAGAAATGATTAGGCAGGGCACCCATTTACTCCTTGGCGTAGCCTCTCCTATGTTTTAGATTAAAGAAACCCTCAGAAGTCTGGGTAACATCTATAAAGAAGTAAAAGCTTGGGAGACAGACACATTGGACACTGAACTGATTGTAGCCATGAAGTTTTTCTCAATGTTAAAAATCCAGTGTTTGAAATAAATGTCTCTTTTCAAACATCACTTACTGATTTACAATTGAGAATACAGCAGAAGTAGGAAAAAACTGTCTGAGAATATTATCTAAGTAAGTTCTAAGTTATCTCTAATTTACTGTCTCCTATGGAGACATGCCTACCATGGAAGCTGTAGAAATGGTAGATATCATAAAATATTTCCAAAGGGCACCTACCAGTATCTAAGTTATCAGATCTAGATTGTTGCTGATTGTCAAATTAGATGATTAGGTCTCATGCTTTCAATGTTTATTAATGCAAAGTGACTGCAAAAATTTCCCATTCAGAGCATGAGTACTGTTAAAGATCTTTCTTGTGTATAAGTGAGGACATCTCAGTTCTGTTCCTCATTTCAGTAAGAGTCAGGAACTTTGAAAAACAGTTAACTCACGTAGTTTTACCCTGAACTACATTTTTCTCATGTTTAACTGTACTCATGCAGCAGACAAATGGAAAAAGTAATCACAAATGTCCCGTATGTTTCTGACTCAGCCATAAATAGAAAAATAATACAGATAAATTACTCACAAAAGTGAATTGCATATTCTCTACTGAGGAAAACCAGAAATGCTTCAACATTTAGTAGACAGCATTCACCTCAGCTGTACAGACTTGGTATCTCTTACATCCCCAAGAGATATGTTCACATTTTGCAGGCCTCAATCGATAGCAACATTTCAGCTTAAGCTATTTGTTAAATTATCTACTATTCCCTTACGTGCTTATCTCCAGTGAGTGCAGCCCATATCGACTTTCAATGATATACTTGCCAGGGTGAGTCTGTACATTGATGGGCACATTGTTTTTGTACCTATGGAAAAGCAAAGGAACAGTATGTCACAAAAGGAAGTGTATAATTACATACTTCAAAAGGTCAAGTGCTTGATGTTTGAAATAATAGAACATCAGTTTCTGCCTGTTTCTCCTAGATAAACTGTAGTCTAATTTCCTGGGAAGGCATTACATATCTTTGGAAGCTTAACCTCTCTCTCTTTTTCTTTGACCCGTCCCAGGTGAATTTTCTTTTCTAATTAAAAGGAGAAAATAATTTTGAATGGGATGAGAATCAACTTATATTACCATGAACTTCATATTACTATTTGTAAAGGAATGAAGTCACATGAGCAACATCTCAAGAGTTTTGTGAATTGCAAACAATGAAATTCTGTAGCATCCTTACCTACTAGGTATCATGCACATTTTGTTTGATTTGCATATTTGATCTACTTTTAAAACCTGCATGTTCACAAAAATGTGAGGTAGAAAGTTAACCTTTTTTATACTTGCATAGCTAAGTTGACAGAAGCCCCAATGGGGTTCGACTGGTAAAGAATTGTTTTGCTGGTAAAAGCACATTGCAGCGAGGGATCTGGCAAACGCTGTGCTACCGAAAACTTCTCTGCCTTTACAGGTATACGCTATGAGTGTTTTCTGGTACAGGTATATCTTCAGGTTGGAAAAGTTTACTGTTCAAAATTCCCAGTAAGTAATTTGAAGGAATGAACCAGTACTGATCAGTAGTGAGCTGGCACTGCTAATTTCAGAATTTATATAAACAGCTTGAGACTTACAGAGGGAGAGTTCAGTGGGTTCATGGTAAATTCTTCCTCACCAACTGTTGCATAAAACATCACTAATTCTGGACAATACATGATGTAACCAAGTAAATGTTCGAGTGAATCCTGTCTTAAGCAAGCACTAGTAGTATGGAACAAACTGGTGACAGGAGTCTAATAAAATTACACACTAAATTGTGTTCAGTACAAATGTTTCCTAAGATAGTGTCCTCCTTTAACGTAGCTTTCCCTGTGCTCCATAAGGTACATATGTGAAGGGAAGTGGAAACATAAATGATGATAGACAAAAGTATCTTCATCTCTTACTTTGATGTAGCTTAAATAAACCTTGCTCTTCAAAAATGATAACAGATATCCAGCCAAATCTTCATTTCAGATTTTAAATTTTAAATCTCTCATGATTTTCAAGCAGGAGAGGGAACTGGTCTCGTGTCAGTGGCTTGCCCCGTTTCACCAAACAAGTCAGTAATAGGCAATTTTATTTTTACCAAGAATGTTAGTAGTTTTAACATGTCCACAATAAACCTGGAAATTGCCTTTCAGCACTTTCAGTGTTGTGGAATAAAGAATATTTCCTTGGCTGCAAATATTTGGGCACAGTAATACGCTGGGATTTTTCCAAGTGCCAAAGTGAGCAAGGATTATAGACCCTAATGCTTTTCATCCTGATCTTCCTCTCACCAAGATCTCTATGGAAAGGGACTCAATGCAGGGCAATACTCTCTATTCTGGACTTCAAAGACTTGCAGAGATGCTTGACCTCATTACAGATCTCCTACTGCATTACCCTGACTTACAGCAAAGAATAATGCATGGGTTCAGTAAGAGTAGTCCATTCACCACCACTCTTCACCTCATCTGCGCAATGGTGCCCCCCAGACCTGCCTGGGAACATCTGGGCATTTGTATATTCCATGCAGTATTTCAAATAGTTTAGAAAATAGAATAATGCCATCAGTTCCTAATATTTTCCAGGGAATATGAAACCCTGTGAAACAGGACTTGACTCCATCATCTCTTTAACTTTTCTCCAAAGGGCTGGGCAACCCTTGGATCCTGTTGGCAGGGAAGGAGTTTGGTAGCATGTGGTGCTGTGCAAAAACAAACTTTAACTGAGTCATGCCAGCAGCAAGAAGACTTACACTTCGTTTGTCTTCATTATCAGGTTAGTAAAAAATGGTTGATTTGATTTTCGCTTATTTATATTCATCTATGGAAAGAATAGGGCTCGTGTTAGAAGGACCACTTGTTATTTCTGGAAAGGCAAATTCCAGAACAGCCAAGTCATTAGCTAATGTTGGACTGCAACCTCCCACTGTCATTACGCACTGATAGTTAATGCTTTCTGCTAGTGGTTTCAAATGTCCCTGGTTTTCCGTATACTTTTTCCAAGGGAGTCAGAACAGCTGCATCAGACAGTAAGGTTTTCTTTAGAGAAAGATCATGAAGCTTCATAATTTTTCAGGCACAGCACGAAAAGGTCTTCATTGCTCATACAAAGAATGACTGTTCGGAACACACAACTGACATTTCGTTAGCAATGCTGAATGAAAGCTGACAGATCCAGGTCAGCGCTGTTCTGTATCTCAGAGCAAAGACACCTGCTGAAATGGCTGTGAACTCTTTTTTTCCATTGGTAGCCTGTGGCAAACTGAAATCCCTTTGGAATTCAGATGTACGGTAAAATGATGTATTAATTTCCACCATCCACTTTTAGCACTTAGATGAAAGGCTGGTTCACAGCAAGAGCAAAGGCAGGCAGACAGCTGAAGGCTTGGTTTAACCATGTCAGGTTTTGGGGATAAGGTGAATCTCAGCTGAAGTGAAAATGGCCCAGGTCTCGTGTTCTTGGTTAGGATTTGGGTTACAGAGCTGCATTACAGACATGAGCATAGCTGACCATTCCTTATGTCCAGCTGAGACCAGACTCGAAGGGTTTGTCTGGAATCCTCTCTAGGAGGAATGTCAAAACAGGGCACTCGCAACCTTTACGTGATGGCAAAAATGTGTCTGTGCAGAGCCTGGCTATTGGTTGCCACAGTCTGAGAGGGATCAAGTGACTTCATGGGCATCAGCTCTGGCCTATGAATGTACCTCTTAGCAGCACTTTCTATCAAGCCCTGAGATTAAGGTTTTTAAGACCTAAATAAACAGAGTCCCTTAAGCAATTCAAGTAGTAAATTGAAAAATAGGAGTATTACTTAACATGATATAGTAGATGTTTTCTCTTGATTTCACAAATAAAATCTCCATAGGACTTATTCCTAATTAATGCTTAATGCTGAACACAGGCTTATTCTTTGTTCATTTTACAAACACATACATATGTTTTATATACACATTCTAGAAGAATCTTTTAAATTAAATAATGAGCATCAAATTGCATTTTGTGTTTGAAAAAAGTTAGCATGAAACAGATAGTGTAGCATGAAACGGGTAAGAAAGATCAGCTCAGTAGATGGTGAGACAGTAAAGCTTCACAATTCACTGTTAATTAAGCTAAATTAAATCCCAGTCAAGGTAAACCTTAACACAAGAGTCAAATTAGCCCTTCAGCTATGGCTAAGAGCATATTTTGGAGTTCTTACAGGAAATATTTAGTGCAAAGACCATTCAAGTGAATAGAAAGTTCCCAATAGACTTCAAAGCTTTCAGAAGATTTGGATGGTACTGTATCTATCTGAAGTCTTTGACTTCAAATAATAATGATGTGTCTGCTATTAACACCCTCCATCATGAGATTCCAGTTTCGTGGAGATTCAGTACTATAACTGCTCAGCAGCCAAGCAGCCAGTTTGTAACCAAAGCATGATTTAATGCTTCAGGGACATTAAAGGTATTTGTAGATGAAGCAGAAGTATTTGGAAAACATTATTTTAAGGATACTACTGACGATAAATTAAACCGCTAATTTTCCTTCATCAGCAGACAGAAAGAATATATTGGATGTCTCTATGAAAAAAAAGAACACCTGTATTCCTATTGTTGTTACACAAAGTATTATTTTGCCTTTTAATATTTTGCTTTCTTTTTGTACAAGGTGACTTGAAAGGTGTTTGACAGGCCCCTGTACCTGATTTTTCTTATTTAACTTCTATCTTTCCAGAAAAAATACCGCATTGAGATGACTTCAGATATTGGTTATATGGTGACTTTCAGTGCTAGAGATACGAACTTACCATGTAACACGGGGTGCTGGCCAGCCAGCTACGGAACAATGAAATTTGACGTTTTGCTTTTCCCAGATAGTGTGGGAACGAGGCTCGATAACAAACTCAGGAGGATGTAAAAGTTTATCTTGATTCAACTTTTTGTGGAATGCCTGAGTCTCTTCTAGCTGGAAAAGAAACATTTGATGATAAACTCCGGCAGTTGTAAGTGCAAATTAATACACGACCCCCTTTTTTTTTTTCAAGAGCAGTGAAAAATTATGTAATTTTTATTTAAAAATCTCGATAGACATAATTAATGTATTTATCTCACCTGGACACAGAAAACAAAGTTTTCATCTTCAAGAAGTTCTCCTTCCAAAATACCTAGATTTGATTTTACTGGTTTTCTTTTTCATTAAAACTATTCTAGGTAAAATAATTTTCCACATTTACTATTTTTTTTTAATAAAGAGTGAAAGGTGAAATAGGTCTGAAACTCAGATGTCTTCTGTACTTCTGCTCTAACGCAAGATCATGTATGCCTAGATCATTTCTGACAAACCTGCTCTCAAACTTTTCCTGCTGAGGGGATCTTTCATCCTCCCAGGGTAACTGTTTCAACTGCTTGGCCACCCACTGAGCTGGAAAAAAAATTCCTAATATACTATAAAACTTGCTTTCTGCAAACTAAACTCTTTATTTTCTGCCCTAACTTTCACATATATGGAGAATTACAAGTCCCCGTATTAACGTTATTAAAAGATGACAGCTTTCATAATCCTCTCAGTCTTTTATAAACTGCACGATATCAATTTTCCTTACAGTTGTTGTTTCTCAGTTCTGGGCAGCTTCTACTTGTGCACAACATTCGTAAAACAGTAACTCCTTGTTATCAGTGGTCCAACACAATTAAATAATTGCCCCCTATGTTTTAATGACAATACATTTAACACACAATTAGAACAGCATTTGTTTTTATACAACAATGACTGATATCAAATTGACTGACATTAAATTTGTGACCTGTTATAGCTCCCAGATCCTCAGGTACTTCTACCTAGCCAGGCGTTCCTCGTTTACTCGTTCTTTTCCTTCTGTGTGTAGTAATTTCCATTGGTTGTTACCAAATTTCACCTTCACTGTTTCTCAATTTTTGAGATGATTTTGAATTTTCACCTCATCCTTCAGAGTGTTTACACCCTTTCCAACCTCAAGTCATGAGGATATTTTATAAGCATATCACAAATTCTTCTGCTCAGAACACTAATAAGTTTTCTAAATGAAACATATTTGCACCTGATATATTCCACCAGTTTGGTCATAACATATTTGTAACTACGCTCTGAGTACTATTTTTTAAGAAGTTGCACAATAATATCAAAGCTACCCACAATTAAAGATTCAGTTCCAGATGTCTTTGGCAATTCCCTCCCTAATTTACACCCTGTGATTAAAACTCTGGGGTAAATACTTTGGACAAGCTTGTTCCTAGGCCATAAAAATCCAGAAATTACCCCATCGCCTTCTTATTGGCAAGATACATATATTGGAACCTTTCTTCTCTGCCCAGCATCTGTCTCATCATCCAGGTGAAGGATGCTGTGCCATTTAACTAGGTGTGGGCATGACCAAAGAGCATTCCCCAGCCCTGTTCTCCCTCCCTTATTCCCAGCACAACACAAGTGTTCCTGGTGCCTACCTCAGGCACAGTGCCTCTTTTCTTATTCACTTAGCACCAAGATAACAAGACTTTCAGTCACTGAAAAGGTTTCCATTGAAAATACTTCGGTTTTTTACTACTGTTATTGTGATTGCCCGTGGTGTAAATCAGGGCCCTGCTGCTGTAGGCACTTTACAAACACCAAACAAAAAAGACCCACGCTGTTTTCAGCCTAGGTGTTAATTTCTACTCTTTTACCGTTTTCTTCAGGGCCACACGTTCAGCAGACTCCCGGACTGCTACTTTCCTTGATTTTTTTTCGTGATGTTCCTCCTCAGAAGTTGACTTGGCCACCTTGCTGACACTAACTCCTTCACCTGTGGCAAAAAGGTTCCTCTTGGCAACATACGCAGCACTTTCTTTAATCCTTTCTTCTTCTGTGTCTGTGATCCCACTGATGCTCACTTCTCTGAAAGAATTTTTAAAAAGCAGAATCCCATTGGAAAATGCTGAGAACATATTCCATTTATACTTTCTATCAAATTAGCCAACTACAGTGGCCAACAATCTTTTGTAATATATTTCTGCTATTACAGCCTCATGTGTTCAAAGCAGAAACATGGAAGGATACTGCAGAATGACTGAGTATTTCACTATCTAAAGTCATGGCTGTTTTCAGTGCCTCTCTGTATAACTATGCCATACACATTTTCTGTTTAACCATTATCCTGCTGAGGTTTTGTACCTCCATCGCTCTAAAGATCAGTGTAAGGCATACCCACAGATCTTCAGGTGCTGACTTATAGCTGCAGCGTTCATAATAACACTACCAAAGGGGCAGGAGGTAATTGTAGCTGTATGACAACGTCCTCATTTGTGATTTATACAAAAAACCTCATTACTGTATGTCACAAAAAGCTCTCTCTCTGTTCATAGAAAATTCAATCCTCTAGTGTGTGGGGGGTGACTGTTCTTCCAAATGTTTTCAAGAAGATGATTAATGATTTTCTTGAAGCATCCTCCTCAGGCTTTCCACAGAAGCGCAATGCAAAGAACGGTTACTTTCAATGGGTCCAGTCCTGTTTCCATATGCACATGTGGAGGTACCATTGCAGCCATATTGGTTTGGCCCCATCAGGACAGAATAGCTGCTATAGTACTGCGTATACGATGAGAGTTCCTTGACTTAAGGAGAAGCATGAATATCCTTCTGCTGAGTTTAGTTACTTTAGGGTAACGTTAGATGACACACTGACAAGAGGTTCTGTTCAAGTTCTCATTAAACACTGTCTTGCAAGCACTATAGAGAAAGCAGCCTCTGTTTATTTCCAGAATGCACTCAAACACAACCTCACTATTTTATCATAAAACTCTTACTACTGCTACAAAGCAAAAATATTAGGAAGAATGATTTTTTTTCTGTTTTCTTCAAGATTGTTAATATGCATTTGATAGCTCATCTCAACACTCAAGAAAATTTGGATTCAAGCCCATAATTAATTGTCCAGCCCCTTACCTTTGGACTATGAACCCAATTCGGTGAGACGCAAGACAGCCAAGTGGTGGAATGTGCTGTAAACTTAATTATGCATAAAAATTGCTCAAAGGACTGAAAAACTTACTTAACAGCATAGAGATTTGACCTCCCTCATGAGTTCAAACTCTGCCTTGAACTTTCTGTGTTTCAGGCTGCTTTAGCAGGATAATCCTTAAAAGTATCGGTGGGATGATTGATTCCCTTCACTGAAGCACATCAGCTCCCCCCACGAATATCATCTGAAGCTGCAGATATATGGCAGAGATTTCTAAAGACAATTTTGAAAACTCAGTTTAATGAATATGGATGTAGCTATCTACATTCAGTTTAAATGAATCAGTGGCATTTGCCTTCGAAGCCAAGCTGACATTATTTCCTCCTTACTTACACTAGTTAAGATCTCAGCAACTTCACAGTATGGACCCGCTCCTCAAGGCATAAAGCATCTTCTGGGAGCTGATGAATACCCTCAGACTAATGTAGGACTCAGCCTAGTGGTGTGCAGTAGTGGTCCCAAGATGCCTTTGATCAACAGTATTAAACATTTAGATTTACTAATCATGTCTTCCTATTATAATCTTCCCAGATCAAAGAGAAACATGTTCCCCGAAATGATGAATGCATCAGAAACAGCACGCAGTACCATTTAAGAATTGACTCTGCAGTCAAGTCTCGGGGGCTTCAGTAGAAAACACTTTTCAAACAGAAAAAATGGGATCAAACCCCAAGTGGCGCTCACAAAACATTATTTAAAGGGTATCTGCCATCTGCAGTCCTTTGCTTATTATCTAGAATATTGGCTGGCTGTCCTTAATTTTATCTTGCCAGGATTAGGCTAGGTGTTTAAGAAGAACAGTTGTGAATAATCTGAGCAAGGGAATTTTTACAGCAGAACCTGAGGGCTCTGAAATAGAACCAAATAATGGAAACAGTGATACAGCGCTGAAGGTCGTCCAGCAGCACGGGTAATAGCTCTGATGAACCCACAGAGAGCTGATCTTTATAAATAACTATTCCTTGTAAAAGCTATCTGCCCACGGGAAACAACACATCAATTTCACAGGGGAATTTGGGAATGACATATAACATGCACATGGTTCAATGGGCTTCAGCTGTTATCTTTCAAACAAAAATAAGTATCTGACAGGAATGTGGCATGCAACTTCTGAAGTCTTGGCATGCGGTTATGAACATGATGCCAACAGAAAAAAAGCCTAAAACAGATACCCCAACCATTTCATGCCATGTTGAGTTGGGCACCCTAATAATCTTCATATGCCCTTTTTATATTTTTTTAACTAAATAAAAAAAGCCCTACTTGGGTCATTTCAGTGGCACAAAAGCACACACAACTTCCTGAGTTGCCATGTGCAAAAAGTGAGATTGATACCAACAACTGTAAGAAGAATAGTAACAAGGATGTAAGACTCCAACAGTATCTTTTAACGTAGGGTCCCAAAATATTGCACAGACACAAATAAATGAAGCTACACACCATCACACCGAGTCAGATATTACTGTATGCATTTTACAAAAAAGTAAAACAAAAAAGATGATTTGTTAAGATTTGTTAAGGTATTAACATGCTGTGTTAAGATCACAGGGGCCTGTAAAAAAGCTAAGATCATCATCCAGGAGTGCTAGCCATCAGTCATGATGTTCAACTATTGACCAACACTATAAATTTTACTTTCGTAGACTCAAGACACGATAGATTGTGCTTGAGGGCATGGGAGACAGGTAATGGTGATCTGCAAATCTACTGCTCTGCAAGCAGAAACATGGGGTGAGATGCAAAGGTGAGAAGCCTTGAAGATATGTTACCGCACACTTTGTGTGAGACATATTTATGCATTTCTGTCACAGAAGATATAGCTGAAATTCCATGGCAATGGTTTAAAAAGGCAACAGTGTGTGTTTCTGGATGTTGGTTGGATCAAAGAGCAGTGAATCCAACACAGAAATGTACAAGGGGTGAGAAAAAAATTATTGCAGGACAGTGGGAGGGAATTAATAAAAACCAAAACTGCAGGTCTCATCATAAAAGTGTCACAAATGCTCAAAACGCCAAGCAATGACATCTCCCATCGACAAGGTGGAACTCAGTTTCATATGAAAGCACAAGTTTGGACACAAAGCAGAAGGGATATTGGGTGTTGATTAAGCAGTAGACAGAAAAGCACTGGCTCCCAGAAACAGCTTGGAAGTGTCCCATGAAAAATGCTGTGCTGCAGAAGAAAGACAAGTTGAAGAAAGGTTTCAGATGGGCAAGAAACTTTTTTCCTGGCCTCCAGTGAGGAATGAGTTTTCCACACCAAACCCCGGTATGTATTAATCTGAAAAAGTGACTATGCTCAAACTTCTGGAGACTTCTAATAAAATCAGTATGCCGCACCCCAAAAAGGGCAGGGGACCCTCCTTGCTCATGTTCTGGCTTCCACATTAAGTTCACATTCAGCTTTACTGAGGACACTGCTGCAGTAAGATGCATTACATCAGTAGTAACCATGCAATAAATACCACCAACACGTGAGATCAGTATGAATCATGAAGGATTTGAGAAAGTATTTGGTTTCATTCCAGGTTTTCCCTGTGCCAGGACAAAACATTAGCACATCGTTTCATTGTTTCTATGTTTAATGCTTGGTAAGAGATGTTGAATTACAGAACAACACTTCAAACCAAAAGAATAAGCTAAATAATGTGGACAACATGATTGTCCAGTTCCCATAAGCAGGGTTATAATTATATCTTAATTTCATAGAAAGTGGCCCTGGTGATGTGTTCAAAACAAAGTCCAGACACCTAGGTTCATTTGTCCTGGCTCTGGATGATCAATGTCTGATTTTCTGCCAGTCAGTTGACTTCTCTGTGTCGTTTTATCACTTGTGTGAAGTGCAAACAATCACCTTGAGATCCATGAGTATAAAAAAAGATTAATGTATTTCCTATTTCACAATTTGTAAATAAAACATCAGAAATAAGATAGCAAACAAAAGGAATACACATACCGTCCTGTGAATATGGGCACTGAGTAGTCTATGGCTTCGTTCTCTTTGTCCTCAGATACCAAGTTCTGTTTTGCTCTCTTTGCTTTGGGACTCATCTTATAGGATTGATCTTCAATCATTAAATTGGAATCTTTCAGTCTGAAATAAAAATAATATTGTTGAATTCAGAAAAAAAAGTTGATAGGAAACCCTCCAAAATAAGATTAAAGTACTAAAAATTTTTGCTCTCTTGTTTGATAAGCAAGAAAATAATATTTTTAATAGCCATGGCTTCAGAGTTATTAAACAGATAACTACATGCACTGTTGACAAACTCATCATTACAAATATAACACTGATGCCCCTTGATATTGAATCTAAATAGAGAGAATAAAAAATACACCTGATAGCAATGCACATTGAATAGCTTCTTGGTTTGGGACTTGCAGAGTTTGTATACCCAGTTTTGGTAGATCCTGAAGTCACTGCAGCCACTGAGTGATTCTGAAGACTGTATCTGAACTCATAACATCTACTTTTCCAAAATGTATAGTCCTGAAATTGTCTGGTCCCCAACCGAAATGTTGGTGTGCAAATATATTTGGAATAATAATGCATTTAAGTCTCTCTACAGAAACTGTAGGGCAGCGTATTGCTCAGTAACCAGTGTTGCCGTTCCCACTGCTCTCCCATGCCACCCCAACGTGCTGAAAGCAGAGAGCTGAGTGGAGTAACACCATTTAACACAGCACAGATAAATGGAGAATGAGCGGAAAGAAAGAAGAGCAAACCAAAGGGAAGGCTTCCCCTCCCCACCAGCCTGGGAGGGATTCTGGAGAGCGTGAAGCATATTTGAGGCAGTCATTTTGGGTTCATTTTTAAGATGGTTAAAAATTGTGTTAACAAAGCTCCAAATACCTCCATCTTCCTTTCCCACTGCAACACATCTCCAACTCCCAGATCTATGGCATATCCTAATTAGCTGTCAGCCTTTTCTAAATCCCCAAAGTATCTATTCATCTCTGTCTCAACCTCACCAGGGGAAATCATATGTGAGTCTGCTTCTGGTCTGGAGATTTGTCTACACAGCATAAGCTTACCCCTTATGGGCACGGATACAGGAGCAGATTTAAGGCAGGGGGTTTCTCAGCAAGGCTCATTAGCCTGGGCATGTACCACTAACATGGCTAACCCGCTTCCCATACCCTGGGTAGCTGACACCAGTGTCTCTGTACAGCGTGCTGTACACATCTAATGAAAACTCATGCTCGCACTGGGCCCCTGAAAATGTTACACAGGGATAATGTAGGATTACAGATATGTACTTGGGCTAATGTTTTCCTTAGGCTGCAGCCCTACAAAAGAACCATGCTCCAGAGGTGCCGCCAACGTAAGTCATACCAGGAAAAGTGCTTAATTTCACAAATATGTGTTAATAATCTGTCCATGTGAGACTGTGTGTGAGTTCACATGGGTCCAGTTTCATTCTCCCATCTTTCCTTCCTTCGTTTCTTTGTGCCCATCCCTCTGCTCAGACTGAGTTCTCTCCCTACCCAGTACCTGTTAAATCAGTCTCCTGTTCTCTAGCTCTCTTAATGGCTTTCTTACTGTCACCTCTTCTCCTTCTCCACCTAGTTTCTTGCCTGAACTTCACACCCCCTCCCACATCTGCTTTCCAGCCCTCATCTCTTTGCCCTGACAGGATGGCCAAATTCTCCTTTAGGAAAAAGAGCTAGTCTGGATATAAGAGTGCTAAAAGTTCCTGAGCTGAAATTTTCACCACATTTCATCTACTTTCATGAAAATAGAAACTTCTTGATGTTTAAACTGAAGTTCAAATGCTACTGTGATCCTTCTTGATCTAGAAACAACCAAGAATCAAGTGGCCTCCTACAGGGCTCAGCCTAAAGCCCCTAGGAAATCTAATGGCAGTCAGAGTCAAAATTCCAGGTTTGTCCCATTTTAAAATAGGATAGGAATAAAAGTCACCTGCTAAGTAAAGAACTGCAGCTCCTTACAGACTCTAGTTCAATTATGCAAAATAATGAATAGTTTGCCTTTGATGTTTCTCACCACTTATTTGATGATGAGTTCTCCCAATGCATTTGTGCTTGGCCGTAGTGATGGTACCACATCATTGCCCAGCCCAGGAGTGAGGCCACTGCATACCCTGTTTCACTCTGTCTCTTCGTTTTTGTTTTATCCTGCCTGGACTGTTCCCAAATGTTTTGTGCTTGAATTTCTGTCCCTTTTTTCTGCCTCCCACAGCCTGCTTTATGAAAATATCCCCCTTCAGATTAATGCCAGAGATCTCCGTCACAATGGAGCTTTAGAAACAGGGATGGAACTGGGACTTTTATTGATGTGTGGTGACTGGGATAAAAACACCATACATGCTCCTCTGAGTTTTCTAAACCGCATGTCTCTTGCACCTTTTGCTGCAGACACCTGATTATTTTCCAGGTTACTACTCCTGGATCCTTCATGTTATTGCATCCTTTGGTCGGCCCTTGTGTGTATGTGCTCAGGAGCAGAAAAGCGCCTTTCTATATGCCTTTTCCTCTCTTCTTCTTTCTCTGGAAGGCGCAGCTGCAGCAAGAGTCGTTGTGCTGTCTTCTAAGAGCAAGGGTTGGGTCCCGGTACTTTGTCATGGGACGGAAGAGGGACCACTCAGCTATCAAAAGCGCAGATGATAACTGTGAGATGAATAATGGATCCATGTGGATCCTGCAATTGTCTGCTGTTCTCAGATTGCTAACACAACACTCCAACCAATTTACTTCAGTCATTTGCTCTTCCAGAAACTTGACCTGGACTAAGCAAGGCCTCGGTGAGGAGCGTTTCATTGAATAATGCCAATGGTGCTTTCAGACCAGTTTCCTGCTCCAGCAATGGTCAAGAGCAGGAAAAAAGAAAGCTTATGTAGAGAAATACCCCCTTGATAAATCCTTTTGGTTTGCAAGCAAAGGCCTAGGGACATCCTGAGCCAGAGGTTGCATCCTGGCTGTAGCAGTGAGCTTACAATTTATTTATATATGAAAATGGCACTTTCTGTTGAACCTGTCTTAGTCTGCCACTTTAATCTCTTCTGTTTAACCTTTTCATGAATGACTTAGACAGCGAGATCAAGTGTACCCTCAGCAAGTTTGCGGATGACACCAAGCTGAGTGGTGCGGTTGACACACCAGAAGGACGGGATGTCATCCAGAGAGACCTGGACAGGCTGGAGAGGTGGGCCTGTGTGAACCTCAGGAGGTTCAACAAGGCCAAGTGCAAGGTCCTGCACCTGGGTCAGGGTAACCCCCAGTATCAATACAGGCTGGGGGAAGAAAGGATCAAGAGCAGCCCTGCTGAGAGGGACTTGGGGGTGTTGGTGGATGAAAAGCTGGACATGAGCCGGCAATGTGCACTGGCAGCCCAGAAGGCCAACCGTACGCTGGCCTGCATCAGCAGAAGCGTGCCCAGCAGGTCGAGGGAGGTGATTCTGCCCCTCTACTCTGCTCTGGTGAGACCTCACCTGGAGTGCTGTGTCCAGCTCTGGAGCCCTCAGGACAAGAAGGACATGGAACTGTTGGAGCGGGCCCAGAGGAGGATTACAAAAATGATCCGAGGGCTGGAGCACCTCTCCTATGAGGACAGGCTGAGAGAGTTGGGCTTGTTCAGCCTGGAGAAAAGAAGGCTGCAGGGAGACCTGATTGCGGCCTTTCAGTACCTAAAGGGGGCCTATAGGAAAGACAGGGAAAACCTTTTTAGTAGGGCCAGCTGTGACAGGACAAGGGGCAATGGTTTTAAACTAAAACAGGGTAGGTTTAGACTGGCTATAAGGAAGAAATTAATGAGGGTGGTGAAACACTGGAACAGGTTGCCCAGAGAGGTAGTGGAGGCCCCATCCTTGGAAACATTCAAGACCAGGTTGGACGGGGCTCTGAGCAACCTGATCCAGTTAAAGGTGTCCCTGCTCACTGCAGGGGGGTTGGACTAGATGACCTCTAGGGGTCCCTTCCAACGCAAAACTTTCTATGATTCTATGATTCTGTGCATGCATGCTGCTCTGTGTGAAAAATTGTCCCATGTCATTCTGTGCACATCTTTCACTATTTTATGCATTAGTGTTACATGCCCACATTTGCCTCCTTACAAGATAAGAGCCCCCATGTCCTACCTTCTCCCAGTGGAAGGTATTCCACGCCTCCTGCTACCCTCCTTGCTGATATCTGACCCTTTTCTAGTTTCAGACTGTACTTTTTGAGATGAGGTGATCAGAATGGCACCTAGTATTTCAGCTACGAACATACCTTGGATTAACACACTGACACAATATGCTTCTGTTTTATTTTCACTTTCTCTCACAGCTGTTCCTGAATTTCTAATTGCTTCATGACCACGTCAGAGCATCCAGCTGCTGTTTTCAGAGAGGTATCCAGAGTCACTCCAAAATCTTTCTTAGAATTGTTTCTCCCTCTAAACATTTTAGAAATGTTTCTCCTTTCCAAATGCTCTTATCATTTGCTTCCGTTCAGGCAGAGCTATACGGAGGCTAGCAGAAATGCATATTCAAATGGAGCTCTTTGCATGGGAAAACAAATTGGTCACTATTGCTACCACGAGGTTTATTTCCCTGTTTTCCTTTTTTGTTATTACTATTTCTTCCTATGCAATACAAAAACCAAACCCTGCCTACAAGCATTATTTAGGTAGCCCAAAGGAGGACTCTGCTTTCTTGAACCAGATTCTAAAATCTTGCCCTTTATTTTAAAATGTTCCAACCTTTTACCTGATATGTGGAACAGAATCTCCCTGGAGGAGAAGGAGCAGGGTATCAGTGCTCTCTAGTTTCACAGGGAGGAACAGTACCATGACCTTTTAACAGCTTTCAGCCTCATTTGATATGTCCAGCTAGTGTATGTTTGGTTTTTTCCTGGTCAGATACTATCTGTACTGCCTTATCAAGGTTGGTGACCCAAGCCTACTGTCCTCATTTCTTGATGGTTTTCAGCATGTTAAAATATCAATGCCAGCTTTCCTAGTTTCTCAGTAGAGTCACTGAATTGGGAGTTAGGTGACTGCAAATGCTAAAGGCACAGATATTGTCCTGTAGAGGTGTGAAAAACGTATCGACACTCTTAGCTTTTCTCTGTAGCCCAACAGAGGAACTAAAGACAACAACACTGCGGGGCATTTGAAACTCCCAAACAGAGGTTTTGTTTTGATGTCTTATTCTCAGATAGAAATATACTTCAATATGTTGGCGCTGCCCTTGTTTCTGTGCCTGAAGGGACAAGTTTCCCACCATGCACAAAGAGAGTCTGTGCCCAGCGGATGTAGAAATGTGTTCTAGGAGTGGACGTGGACCACAACACCCTATTCCTTAGTTATTCCACCCCGGCATGAAAAGGCATCTGTAAGCTCTTTTACACCTCTAGAAAATCATGTATAATTTCCTTAGCATGCTTTTGCTGCATCTCTCTCTTACGTTACTCCGATAACAGAAAGGGATGCATTTGGTGAATGCCATGGCTGTACCAGCCATACCTGCTGGAGGAGCTCCATTAGTCAAGAGACATTTTCCAGGCTCTCTTTCTAGCAGCTGCTTCTTTCCTAATACTCAATGTTTGAATTTACTCAGCACAGAGAGGAGATAGTGGATTGGCAAACCCAGTTACAGGAAAGAAAAAAAAAAAGGATTTTCAGAAGAGAGCTCTTTAAAACCCTCCTCTAAACATGAGAGGCGCTCTCTGGTGACTATATCAATTTTAAGTTGCTGACAGATTTATCACAGGCCCAGGAAATATTCCTGGCAATAACCACACTGTTCCCTAACACGGCTTCCACAACAAATTTTTTTAAAGGGGAATTGTTTCCACATAGCAGGTCTCATTAAAACAATTTCTATGCTTGGCTATGATGTTTGGAAGCCACCTTCTTAACCCTCACCTATAATAAACCAAAGGATGAGCAGTGCCAAGATCATGGTCTTCTCATGTTTCTTAAAAGTGTATTACTTACGCAGCCCTGTCCCAATCCTGGTTACAGTATTAATCAGAAGAGCATTCACTCTTACGGCAGCCTAATTAATTGCAAGTTAGTAAGGCATCTCTCCCCTGTTTGTTTGGTTCACCTGGATTATGCCGTGTCTTCTCTGCTATTTTGCTTGACCTGCAAAAGATATGCCAATGCCTGAGCCACACCAACAATTTCTGTTTTCTCTCTAAGCAAGTCTCTGGCCCATTTGGTGGCAGATCACCTGCCTGTGGCACAATGGGACGATCTGATGCCACTGGCCAGGGAAGTAACACATGGAAAAGCAGTGAAAGTTTGGGCAAGGGCAAATGAATGATCTGCCAAAAAAAAAAGAGGTAAATGGATTTAATCCAGCAGTCCTGTTTGAGAGGCCTGTTGTGCCATAAGCAGCTTTGGCAGACCTGACCCAAAGCTTCTCAGAAGCACACGAAGATGGAGAGGTGCTTTGGGAAGAAGATTCTCCCAGAGGAGAAAACCTGCCCATGCCAGAAGCCCCTGAGGATGAGATGGGGAAGAGGACGGGTGGCCACAACAACGGCTTTTGGGAGAGAGCTGCCACTCCTCGCCCATACAGACCCTGCCTGCTCCTCAGGGGAAGCAGCACACCCCGCTTCTCCTGGCTCTGCAGAGACCAAAAATGGCTAGAGACAGCCCCGTGAGCTGGTAAGGGAGGGTTAGGTGTGAAGTGGCAACATTTACATGGTGAGACTCACTTTCTTTTAGGAGCCCAGGGTTTTGCAGCTTTGGCAAACTGTAACCAGCAGAGCTGCAAGCTTCCGTACATGCTCTTGGTTTTGCCAGTTTTCATTTCTCTCCTTTTACTTCTTCAAGCTGTCATGGTGTGAAGAAGACTTGAAATGTGGGGAAGGGACAGCCCACTTGCAAATGGAGACTCTTTGTCCTCATGAAAAAGTAAGCTGCAGCTCCTTCAAGCTGCCTATGTCCATGCTCTGGGCATTTTTTCCACTCAAGCGAGCCTTCAACGTCACTGAATTGGGCTCGGGTCAAGGTCTTGCAGGTTACCTAGTCCCCAGTCCTTCTCTGCTGTTTCCCTGTGATAAATTCCTCACATAGCACTAACTGTATGTCAACACCATTGCTTTATGAACGTTCTTTTCGGTACGGTGGCTATAGAAAAGGATGAGACTTAAGTTTTGTAACTATAGTGAAGATTAGCAGAAGCTACTTTAGATAAAAATAAGAAGTCACCTGAATAAAAGCTTAGTATTTGAATAGTGTACTTTTCCTGTTGGGCTTAATGGGGTTTATCTGCAAAACTATATCCATTATACATAAATGTATATTTGATGTTAAAATCCAGCGATATGCAATACTCAGTTGTCAGCTGAAGAATTTTATCTGGATTTGGATTTGTGTGTCCATTCAGGTTTCAAGCAACCACCACTGTTGTAAGGTCATTTAGATACAGCATTTCAGTTCAAGGCCCTTTCTACTTTTTGAAAATTGAAGGAGTTTGAAAACTCATTTTTGGTTTGGGTTTGTTGGGTTTTTTTGCTACACCATTCCTTTCATATGGATGAAAACAGAGAGTCTTTGATTTGCCCAATTTGTTTTAGTAACACCTTCTGTCTCCACATTATCCTTTGAAGTGTTTTGGGCTAGCTGGGGAAGACAGTACAAACATGGAAAGAATTACTTCAAATTGGCACTACATTTAACTGTATGGTCACAGTATTTGTTCTATTTCTCTCTTGCAAATTGCAGCAAAATGGGCTGCAAAGAGCAAGTAAATGCCAACATAGAGGCCATATTAACCATAAAACTAGGTACATATTGAGATTATAATTCAGAACGGTATTCTCTCATGTATTAATTATGTTTGTGCAAGAGAGATTTAAGTCGTGTGGGTCTAATCTCCTCGGTCCTAGTCTTGCATAGCAGCACTGAGTTTCTCAAACCTCCAACACAAGCACAGGGTCACAGAGTAAAAAGTTACAGCTCTTATCTCTGATTACCAGGATCGTGTATCAATCTGTTGGCAACTCTTGTACTACAGAGTAGCTTGGACGCATCACCTAATACACTGTTTTAAAACAAACATTGTTATCTCAAACACAACCTCAGGAAACCTGGATATGTTTTAAGTTCTCTCCCAATTAAGCAATTCCATTTCCTTTAATATTACTTTGCTGATGTTACAGCTCTTACTGGTGAGAATATACAGGTTTCAGAAGAAACTCATCTGACAAGCCAGAGTCACTGAAGTGTTTGTAACTGGGACTCAGAAGCAGGTTTTTTACAATGATTTTTTGCAACTTCAAGTAATGCTCCCATTTCTTGTGGGAACATTTTCTTGGAGAAGGAGACAGCTTTGGGTTAGGGTCAGCAACAGCATGTAGGCACAGCTGCATCACTGCAGAAATTTGGGATATCTTCATCTACCCAACTCTCTCTGGAAACATAACCCTCAGTCCCAGCATCTCCAGTTTGCTTCCCTTCAGCAGTCCCATCAGCAGACTATAAATGAGTTTCTTGCTGCTCCACTCAGTGGTTAATTATTTGCACAAGTGAAATTATTTCAATAGTAAAGACTGGATATTATCCAGCCCAAGACAGTCAAGAAGTCAAGTCATTCATCTGGGCCCTAACAGCCTGAGGTTCAAATTCCTGAACAGACCCTAGCAAATAGAGACTTGACCCTGAACTTCCTGAAAGCCAAGCGAAGACAGTACTCACAAGGTATAGTTTACTGCGGTACGGGTAGTTTTTCTCTCAGTGGCTTTGGCCAAAATTCCATCTCTACCCCCACTCCTTGGAGGATATTCAGTTTTCAAAATTTAAATTTTCTGATGAACAAGTCTTGATCAGTTTTGCTAATAAAACTCTGAATTTTATATTAATATAACAGCAAACAGGTGTTTTGGGCTATAATTTGTTGATCATTTCCTCTGCTGTTAACAGCTGCTCTAATCTTACTTTAATACACCCCTAATTTCTGTAAATCTCTGAGATACATACAAATAATGTGACTCTATGATATCTAAAACATTCTGCTAATGTAATTGCTTAAGCAATATTTATTATCTGAATTAAACAAAAAACATGGCAGCTAAGCATAGCTGCTCTTCTAGTGCAAGATGAACACTTCAGGGTATTCCTACTCTGGAAATAGTATGCCTCAACCAATATACAGTGTGAAAAATTTCAATTTCTTGAATCATTCAACACAGAAGTGAAACCATCAGGCCAAAGAAGAATGGTTTAATGATATATGGCCATGTCAGCTCAAACTTGCAAGTTCTTTTAGTGCTCCAACCTGGCCAGATAAGAGCCAGCCTCAGACCAAAAGCTATCTCAACACTGCATATTAAATTCAGCTGTACTAATATGGCTAAACAACCTGAAAGGAGAGGTGGCTCATGCCTAACCAGTTTGGAGCATGAATATGTCCTCATGCAGCCACATCAGCATTGCCAGTGCTCTTCTTATGCCAATCCAACCATTGCACATGAATTAGTCCAACAAACTAAGCTGACCACAGTCCTTCTCATTGCCAAAGCCAAAGGAAAACACCAAGCCTGAAAAACATACTAACACCAGGTTATAGAGGCAATTTCTATGGAAGAGGAGGAGAGTTTTGCCATTGATTTCAGTGGGAGGTGGTTGGACATTTTTGTTTCAGAATATTGTCTCAAAGATGGATTTACTTACCCGAGACTGTAGGCTTCAGATCCCAGCCTGTAGGCTGCAGCCAGCTTGTTGATGGATTCAGATCCATGCCTGTAGGCAGCTGAGCTTTTGCTGAGAGATTCAGAGTCAAGACTGTAGGCAGAAGATCTCTTGCTTTGGGCAGCAGAGTGATCATAGGCCGTAGATCCATAGCTGTAGGCTGCCGACTCAAGGTCATAGCCTGAAGAGCCATGACTATATGCTGCTGAAGAGTCAAGGCTGAAGTCTGCTGCAGATGCATGGCGATAGGCTGCAGAGCCCCTAGCGTAAGCTGTAGATCCTTGAGCATAGACAGCAGATTTGCTCTTTGTTTCCTTTTGGTACTGGCTTACAGTGGACTGCAGCGCTTTATGGCGGTACGCACGGTCATAGTGCTCATGGTGTCTTTGGTAGAAAGGTAAAGACATCATGGGTGTCTTCTAATTTTGTTTTTTACTGCACGTTTCTGAATGTAAATAAACAGGACAGTGTCTGAAAAAGAACAGATCAAACATAAGGACTATTGTCAAAGAAACTTCTGAGTTAGCATACAAATAATACACAACTTAATACAAACTAAAACAGAACTTAGAACTTCAACAATCAAATGCAATGACTTTAGGGTTATCCTTTTATGATGTGTTTTAGACTTTAAGATAGGTTTGTATTTAAGTTTCAAGATGCTCATATGTCATTCACCATTACCATAAACCCTTGCACTATTGTATCTGTTCAATTGTAGCTGGTCTCCTTGTTACTGCAAACTACTCAGGTTTTAGGTGCTCAACTTCTCCACTCATTACTGTGAAATAATGAAATTTTATGTGCTCAGCTTCTTCAGAGTTAGTGTAAATATTTTTGTTAAATTACAAAAGTAAGAATAAAGTAATACATTATTTTAAAAGGCATGAGCAATTCCAACAAGGCTATATAAGCTGAAATAAAATATTTTAACATTTCATTCATTTTCATAATCCAATTTTCAGATTGAATTTAATATTCCATTTAATATTTTAACAGTGAATTAAAAACATGAAGATTGAAAAGGACGTCACTTTTTCTGTAAACATGCATTCCATTGATAATTTTGTATGTGATACCAGAGATCCATTTAAAATGGTTTATCATACTTCTACAGTTTAATCAGGGATACAGTCTGTATGCAATCAGTACAATAATATCATTCTCCTCAGTCCAAAGGACCCTTCTTTTTTTTTAACCTAGAATGTCATGTTCAAGATTGCCAAGAAACTTCCTCCAGACGATAGTCCCATCTAAGCTTTACTTTGCGCAGTCATCAGTAGATTGTCTTGCAGTCGCTCGTAGTAGGAAATTTGATCAGGCGAGAGGTAGTTCCCCTCTCAAAATGGGATGAGGGCTAAGTGCAGAAAGGATTTCCCTGGGGTTTTTTTAAGCTGGCAATTCAGTCTTTATTTTGTCATGGTTCTACTTTGCTGCTGTTAAAACTGATTTTTTTTTCTTTCACATGCAATCTTGCCTCTACAATCCCTACAACAACCTTTTTTTCTCTTACCACTGGTGATTAGGCTTACAACATGGGTAGGATTATCCCTGAGAAGGTACATGATTATGAACAGAAATGAGCTATAGTGGGGAAAAGTTTAGAAGAATTTAAAGGAGATCCAAAACCAACGGTGAGAGGTGTTTGTTATTGTTTTTTTAATATCAATCACAAGAATAGGAGACTTGTCCTGCTTCTGGTTTTGTTCATGTTAATGAACAATGATCTGATGTTTTGACATAAAATACACTTACAGAGGTGGAGTGTAATCATGATTTCAGGAAAATCAACATTTTTTTTCCCTGGTCTTTATGCTTCCTAGATTTCAGTCCTTGCTTTTGCCTTTAGTAGTTGGTTCTGATAGTGAGTCAACAAATTGCAAACTATTCTCTTTTTTTAACTGCTCAGGTACTCACCCTGACTAAGGTATATTATGAAAAAAAAACCCCAATGTTTCTTCTTTCTTATATTTCAGGGCTCCCTTAAGGGAGCTGCTCTTTGTGTGATAACAGAACAGATCACTTGTTTGCAGAAAGTCAACGACTAAGGAAGTTATTCAGATGTCTTTCAGTATGTAAATTAAATCACTAATAACCTGACCACAGAGAAACTATGACTTCAAGGAGACCAGTTTGTGCATTTACATTATCTGAGGAAGGGGGAGGAATGGGAAAGA
>NW_009259534.1:542572-554218 GCF_000687185.1 Egretta garzetta | reverse complement strand
AGAGTGTTAGCGCGTTGTTCTCTATGGCAAAAACTGATGTTCCTTTTTAATTCCCTCATTTCTCCTGCTGGCTATTTTTTCATGTAAGTCTAAAGAACGCAATTATTCTGTCTTGTATCCTTGTTTCTAACACCTATCAGTATTTTGTGTTGTTATTGATTTCACTTTGTTAGCTTCCAGTAGTACGTAGTTCCTCCTCATTTCCCTAGTTTCAGAAGATTTCTTCTCCATTTTTCTTCATTGCTTTCTCTCCCAGCTCCACAGAGCTAGGTTCAGGGTTTGCAAGCCATTGCGATCTCTGCCGAGCAAAGTTAAGGCGTACAGATGAGTACTGTCTTGCACGCTGAAAGGGAAAGAACATGAGAACACCCTGCTTTCCTTCTGTAGAGTACTACAGTTGTCTCCCTTCGTCTTCACCAGCTTTATTTGCGGTGTTGCTTGGCTTCATCACGGGTACAACAGCCACAATGCTAACAGCCATTCAGTCCTGTCGCTCAGGGACCCCCACAGTCTTCCAGGTTTCAAAGGAAAGATGATCCAAAAGTATAAAGCACTGCATGTGTTGCCCATTAAGAGGCAGTTAAATGAGGCATTTAATTTACATCTTATCAGAGCAAAAGAACAAGCAGCGGACTTAAAGGCAGCATATTTAAAATGTACAAAGGCAACCTTTTTCTTCCAAACATAAAAGGTCTGAACCTCACTGTCCTCAGCAGCAAGAGGAGGAGCCTCTGATAGGAGTAAGAACTAAGGCAGTAAGGCAGGAGCTGAGCACGAAGTCAGCTCTCCGGGTTCAAATCAAAGGCCAACTCTTACCTCACATCATATAAGAGGAAACTGCTTTTATAGCTATTTTATCACACTATGAGTCGCATTGTGTATTTCCTCTGGAACGTCAAGCATTGCTCACAGGGCAGGATCAGTTGGGTGCGCTACTCTGATCAGATATAGTAGTGTGATGCCGTTGGAGATGACAAGAAACTCTGAACCTCCTAAGGACTTTGCTCCTATTTGGAGCACTGTCTGATTATTGGGTTGACTCCCATCTCTGAAGTTTTATAAAATCCATGCTACCTTAGTTTGCACTCACTGATTCAGCCCCCTTTAATGTGAGGGCAACACTCCCGCTCAAGATCTGTGTAGGATTTCATAACTGCAGAGCTTGGCCTAAAAATATTGGTGGCCATAGTTAGATGAACATGCAGGGTTTGGAGCTATATGCTAGCAGTTGTTGTATTGAGTTTTCACAGTTACTACTGAGCAGAGAGACAGCTCTCTACTTGTTCATAGGTTGTGGCTACACATTAAAGGAAGTAATTTTATTGACATTACCTCTTGCGCTGTTTACCAGTCTGTGTAATTCTTTAAAGATCTATTCCATCAATCAGTGAAAATTATGAAATACATAAAACCCAGAAACGTTTAGAAGCAGGAAAAAAAAAAAAATTGTAACATTTCCTTCAGCTCAGTCAATGGCTTTACAAGTCACAAGACATGCTATGCAACTAGAAAATAGTTACATTATTTCCACATTCTCTAAGACCAAAGGAGGTTACATGACAAATTCCTCCTGTATCTCAGTAACCCATGCTTCATTTGAGAGTACTGTGACAATACGCAAGGATAGCTGAGTTGATAAGTGAACACTTGCACTACTTTGCTTTGTTTCATAGCTGAACCCTCAGATGTCTTCTGTTCATGTCCACAAGTCCCTCAAATAACTGCTGAGCTGAGAAGGATAAAGGAAGCTGCTATCAACTCAGCATTACGGATTCAGATTAAAAATATTTGAACACATAAAATCTACTGTGATAAAGGAACACTTACCAGGGCCCAAATGAATGGCAGCAAATGGAATAGCTATCAGGTGGACGAATAGCAGAAAAATACAGCAGTGATGAAGCCAGCAAAGAAAGAGGTAGTCAGGACGAGGGGTGAGGACTGGACTTCAAGGTCCAGAACAAAAATAATGCCTGCAGTCAGTGGAATGTCAGAGCCCCAGTCCAGACCTTTTATGGCCAGGGTGGTGATAAATATAGCATCGAAGAGGAAGAAAGACAGAGACAGATACCGATACCCTGTGCTATCTCTGTGCAAAGACATGATGACAGCAGCTTCAAACTGAGAGCTCTCCATTTTAAGTATCTTCACTAAATTCACTATAAAATCAGCATTCCAATTCCAAATTATTTCTAGGATTTTTTTCCTTAGTTAGATCAGATTTAGGAGAGAAAAAAAAAAAAATGTTTTGTGTCATGTACCAGAAAGTAGCAACCAGTCCCTCTATTGACCTTTGCAATGGTACAAGAATATGAATGTTTTATGGGTTTCTTTCTTCTTTTTTTTTATGCCAAGCCACAGTGCATGTAATGCAGATATTTCAGCTTAATGAACCTAGAGAAGTGGTTAGCAAAACTCTATAAAGCCATACAATGTATTACAATTCAACAAAAATGTAGTTTCTTTGTTTTGTTGGCAAGGTGTTACATTTGATGCAAGGCCAACCGTATCCTGGGCTGCACCAAAAGCAGTATGGCAAGCAGGTGGAGGGGGGTGATTCTGCCCCACTGCTCTGGTGAGACCTCACCTGGAGTGCTGCATCCAGCTCTGGGGTCCCCAGCACAAGAAGGACATGGAACTGTTGGAGCGGGTCCAGAGGAGGATTACAAAAATGATCCGAGGGCTGGAGCAGCTCTGCTGTGAGGACAGGCTGAGAGAGTTGGGCTTGTTCAGCCTGGAGAAGAGAAGGTTGTGGGGAGACCTGACTGCGGCCTTTCAATACTTAAAGGGGGCCTATAGTAAAGATGGGGACAGACTTTATAGCAGGGCCAGTTGTGACAGGACAAGGGCAATGGTTTTAAACTAAAAGAAGGCAGATTCAGACTAGATATAAGAAAGAAATTCTTTATGATGAGGGTCATGAAACACTGGAATGGGTTGCCCAGAGAGGTGGTAGATGCCTCATCCCTGGAAACATTCAAGGCCAGGTTGGACGGGGCTCTGAGCAACCTGATCTGGTTGAAGATGCCCCCGCTCATTGCAGGGGGGGGTGGACTAGATAGCCTCTAAAGGTCCCTTCCAACCCAAACTATTCTATGATTTTATGATCCTATGATCTCCCACATCAGGAGCTGCTCAGCTTCATTAACTGTATGGGCTTTTGGTCTTTGCTCCTGAGCACAGAAAGTATGGCCAGCAAAAAGTTGTACAGTCATAGAAATTGTATCTTGGCTCAGGAAACTGGCCAAACCTGCAACATGCAGAATGAAAAATGGGAACCCTAATAGAACCTTTTATTCCCCCCAATTCTCTGCCAATGGCAGTGCTGCTGAGCTATTGAATCTGGGCTATAATACACATTTTTAGTTAGAGAAGGTAGGGGCCTCAGTGGATGGACTCCTGGATTCTATAACAGACTCCTGATCCACTCCTTCCCCATGGGTCATTTGCAGTGGCATCTTAAGAGACTTCATGACAGGCAGAGATGTAGAGAAATGAAAACAGTTAAATATCTTGTTTCTCTGCTCTCACTGCAATACAATTTGTATAAATTACCAGTGGGATATAAAAATCTAAAAAACATTTTTCAGTGTTTTTCTGGGTATAATGGCACTACCAAATCCAATAGTTTTCAAATTCTGTGCTGACTCTGTTTATTCTCTACATAAAATGGAGATAGAGAGTGACAGCAAAATCTTTTGGGTTCCTTAATTATTTTGGCACTTGAATTTACACACTTCTATCTGGTTTTAAAATGAGATAATATCCACAGCTGATTTTAAACGACTTAACTCCTGTTTGAATATCAAAGCACTTGGAGCTCTGTAAGTCTCAGAATCCCTGCAGCACTGCGTATCCACATTTAGTCACATCAGTCCTGGGAGACAGAGCCTTTGGAAATGTTGGTTCTGTCTAATTAGAATTACATAGTGCCAGAGACCAGTTTGTTTTTCTGAATGGGAAAGCTGGAAGATGAATTTAGAACCTGACACAGCAGCATAAATAGCTTTCTAGACTGTTTGTCTATTGAAGTTTTGAGAGCTACAGCACCCTGTAGCTATGGGTATCAGTCAAATTCCACAGCATCCAAGTCCATCTCTTTCATTAGAGTCCTAAATAAAACTAGCAAAACATTTTGTGAAGGACAGATTTTTTGACTACGCGCATTGTCTTCTGGAATTTATTTTCAAACTTGGATCCAATTTTCTGAATGTATTCCCCAAAAAAGACTTGCTTCTCCAGAAAAATAAAACACTTTGGGAAGATGTGCTATTCTCCATTATACCCTAACAAGCTGTCTTCATAACCCACTGAATGCAAGGGAGATCTGTGGTCCCTTACCTTCACCCATGAGAAGGTCTTAATCTCCAGGTAAAGTCAATCTCTATTTCTTTTTATTCTCTGTGTCACTCTCAGTTCATATATTTCACGTGGAGTCAGACTTGTAACAGAAGGGACTAAGAGCAGCCTACTCAGCTTGAGAGTTTGGCCTCAATAGCATGCAGAAGTAGGGGGAAATAAATGAGGTACGAAATGTAGCGACCCTGGTGCATGTTCTTCCTTAGGAATGCTGAATGTTACTGCTGACATTTTGCATCAGGAGGTGCTGGTCCATTATGATCCCAGTAAGAAAGGCATTCAGACATTCAAAATGTTATGTATCAGAGCTAACACTACAAGAAGAAAATAGTATAGACAATCTCACATCCCCTTATATGCTGGGAAGCCCAAGTTATGTAGCCTCAAACAGGACTCCAACCCAGGTATAGCACAACATGCAGAACCTGCCAGGAGAAGAGGACTGATATTTAATGTTTTTGCTGGTGGTGTTATAAAAAAATAACAAGGTGCTAATGTAAGTTACTGACTATAGTAAATTAAGGGGGCATTCACCCTGCAAGGAAGGATTAGAGTATTATATAGGAGTAAGGCTTAGAGTAATAGAGATGAAACTCAGTAGAACAAAGCGCAAGGCCATAAGATGTTTTAAAGCACAATTTTTCCAGAAGCCTTTCAAGCTACTGACTGTTGGTGCCTAGATCAATTTTTCATTACACAGATATATTTGCCTCACCATTCTTAGTAACATCTATTCCGCAGTGTCTCTCTGGGAACTGGAAGTGTCCCATAACAAGTCAGTTGCGGGCAACATTTATTTTCCCTTGTAACATTTTAAAGGTTTCTGTTTGCATTAAAACCTCACTCTGAAAGTCTATAGCAGACCGCTAGAGCTATTCCTACAGAAAAGTCTTATAATTTCTTTAAGTGCCTTTGGCACTTACATGGTTTTTCAATCCATAGTATCTCCTGTCATTTTAAATGGCGTACTGAAACAGATGGCTGTTAAATGCTGTCCCATTCCGTATCTTTCCTAAACACCGCAGGTTCTTCAATACTTTTATTCCAATAACGATGGATAGTTTCTGTTATCCTCACTTTATTGAGTTTTGCATCTCGGAAAGTGGCCAAAACACCTTGCATGTGTCTGCCAAAGGGCCAGAGAGTCGCTCCAACTGCAGATAACCCAAAGCCAGAAAACTTGGCAGAGGGATAACAGCTGAGCTCTTGCTATTTAGTTACACAGCTTTCACAAGCAGATCGTGTACTTCAAAATGTGAGTTAAGTAGTTTGGCCAGGATATTGGCCAAATGGAGGAGGTACCTGATGGCCAGGGCTGGGGCTGCCCAGGTGTCCCCTGGCTGGGGTGGTGGGACAAGTCCTGCCCTGATGGACCCCATGGGCAGCCCCCATAGCCCCCAGGGAGCCCGGACACTTAAACAGTGACTTTGTATTGGTTGTCTTCCCCTTTCCTGTTATCAAAAGTCTGTTTAATTGCACTATTTCCTTACAAAGAAAAAAATACAGATATCATCTCACTCACATTTAAGCCACTATTGCAATAATATGATGTAATTGTCCCAGGTATTACAATGATCAATACCATGATCATTCAGGCATAGCTAACACAAATTTACCACTCAGTACACAATAACAACTTTGATTTTCCTTGTCCTCACAATTGGATGAAATACTTCTGAATCAATCAAATGTTTCCATTAAATGAAAGGATAGTGGCAGTGTCTTAATAGAAAAAAAAAAAAATGGTTTTAGCCAAATTGGAAATTATTTCCAATATAATAATTAAGCTGAACAAAGTTTTGAGGAAAATTTGCATCAGAAATTTAGAAATTGATTGATTGATTCAATACTCCCTGTGGGACAAAGCCATCAAATTTAAAACATCAATTATGAATGTAAAACTCTTCCAGAACTTGGGGACATAATGCAAAAAGACCTGGTGAAAACAAAGAGAGGAAAATAAGCTGGAGCTTTGTATCTGAAGAAAAGGAGATACACTGAAGAAAAGAAGGAACTGAGATTAGAAGGACCTGATGGGTGAAGGCACAAGTTGGACATAATTCTGGTGATTATTTGCCATGTGTGATTTAGCTTTAAATGAAGAAGCTCAAACATAACTTGCAGCAGCAAATAATTTTGAGGCAACTGCCGAACCCACCAGGACTTTTTATAAATATTTAGGCAGCTAATCACATTATTTGAATAGTTTTTTCCAGTCACTTAAAACATCTGCTATAGCTGGTGGCTTCAGGCTGCACTGCAGTCACATTCCATGAGGGCAGCAGTGGATTTAACTTGGAAATTTATCATTTCTGGGTTTTATGTGATGGGCCAGTACTCTTGTTCCTCCACCCACAAGTCTCCTACATTTCTGAGCAAGTTCGAGTCTGGAGACTCGACAGAAGGGACCAGCATCAGCTAAAATAAGGTGCTTCAAAGACTGGAGAATGCATGAATTTGCAGGGCAAGATCAGTCTGGTTTCCTGACCGACAGCATTCAGTACTAGATGGTTCAGGAAAAGATGCAAGCAATCACACAGTGGACAGGTATGCAATAACCTTTCCAAGGAGATGCTTCACCTTAACATTTGTTGTTTATCGGTTATTTTATGATCTTATAACTCACGTGACTTATAGAAGAAGTTGTGGTGGCTTAACAAAGTCCTTTATTGAAAAAAAAAAAAAAGATTTGGAATAGGTGTTTATAGTAAAACTTCAGAATTCAGTGTAACGCTAGTCCTACAGCTGAGAACTCAACCTTTACTGACTCTCTGAAAATCAGTTTGGATTCAGTTAGTTTATGAGCTGTCAAAAGTTACTGGTTCCCATCTGTATTTCTCTTGCTGTAGCTTGCTCCTGGCTTTCCACCAGAAGCTGTCAATGTCCTGTTAACACGTCCGTGCCTTTTCCTCTGAAATCTCCTGCAGCAGGACACGCCAGCAAGGTGGCAGCAGTCTTCCCCCACAGCGACTGGAAAGGAGCAAAGGACCACTGCCTCATTTCTAATGACTGGGATTCACAACCCAGCTCCTTTATACCCAAAGCAAGCCTCGTAACTCACTGCAAGGTTAAGCAACAGCAGAGGCAAAATGCAAATCCTAATCTAGCAAACCCAAGTAATTTGGCCTCACTAAATTTCAGAAGTGCTCTGCCAAAACGCTGTGCTTCTGTATGCCACCAGTGAAAAATAATTACTTCTGGATGTGTCATTTACACCATTTTTTGGTATTTCCACCATGTAAGCTGCAGCGATGTTGCGTGGAAGATGTACACCATATGGGCAATAGATGTGCCCAAACCCCACTGGCTGCTGTGGCTCCTGGGGAAAAGGGACCACAGGTTCACCGCCAAAGAAAGAAATCTCAGCCACTGCAGGTAGGGGGAACTAAGAGGAGGTACCAAAGGCAACTTACAGGGCAGGGTCGAGCCAAGCAGGGGGTGAGTTTCAGCTCTTAAAATATCCTACTCTGCCTACACGTGCAGCTGGCTTAAAAAGCAGAACATCTTTTTTTTTTTCCCTGATAACAGCTATCACAAAGCATAGATTTATGCAAGCTAGATTTAACTAGCTAAATCCAGCATCAGTGATGGTGTGATCCAGCATCTGGCAAGACGAAGCTCAGCATAGGACCTTTTCACCCACTATTCACTGAGCTAATCAGCTTGGGGTGAGTTTTTCAGTCAGCCCTGATCTCAGCACTGCCGCAGGTGTACAGCTAGCTCAAATGAACGAGTTTGTTTAAAGCTCTCTCAGATATATCTCTACATGATGGCTGTGTGGACAAATGGTTAATTATTTTTTCAGCGCAAGAACTCGAGGTCACCGAGGCTCTGTTAAAGCCCAGATGAGGCATATCACAACATAATGAAAAAGCCCTGCCTCCTAATGAAAACAACAGAAAAGAAATTCACTTACCCAGCACAAAGAGTGCTATTAAGTCAAGGCTGTGCTTATACAGCCTTAATTCCATCCCTGTGTTTCATTAAGTGTCTACACTTTCTACCACTTCTCGCAGTACACAGCATGTCCATGCTACTTGGATGTGGATGCACATTGATCACCTGCTCCCTCTCTCTCTTCTTCTTTGCTATTCTTAAAACATCTACTCTTGTTTACTTTTCATCTCCAAGTTTTTGCCTTTCTGCATGCAAATGTTGCTCCTCAGAACCTGTGACAAAATATTAAACCATATTTGGCATGCCTTATTTGGTCTCACAAATACCTATGTATATAAAGTTACCATTCTACATGCTGTCAAACAGGCAAATGGTATCCCAGGAGCTCAATTTCTGAAACCTAAAATGAGGTCTTAAAAGGCTGAGGTATGACATAATATGGCAGAAACAAGTGACGTGTGTGCCATTTTTGAAGTGCAAAGCATGGGTTGTAGCACTGCTGAGTGTACAGCCCGGCCTGTTCTGCATACCCAGCTTCTCATCCACAGTATTTTTCATTTAGTACTTCAGTCATTTAAAATGGATCCTGAAGAAGAATCATTGTCCAACTTAGCTAAAAATCTTTCTGTTAAAAATCTTTGTAATGTTTCACACCAGTCTTTGAATCTCTTCCATGCTTTGTCACTGCTCAATCTCTGTGCAGAAACTGCACAAAGATTTTATATGTGCCTGTAAATTTGACAGGCATATGTAACACAAATTTATTCAGAATATGCAAATCATTAAGAAGAAACATTCTCTCATTCTCTTTTTTTTTTTTCTTCCCCTAACTCTGATGGTGATTACTGTTGCTTTGCATAAATCACAGCAGAGCTGTGGGAGCAGGAGAGATACAAGATTCAAGCTACCCGTGTGAAGTCATTTGTCAAAAATCTTCAGCATGCTGACATGCTTTCAAAAGAATCACCATTTTAGAGTTAAGATCTTGTATCTCAGATCTCCCAGTTGTTTTATATTTTAAATATTGCTTCATTTAGCTTTTATTTATAGACCTGGATTTTTCATCAGTTGTTATTTTCTTATGTCAAAACTTTTCCATGTGGTACTTGTCATGGCCACCCCAGCTAAACTGGAATACCCTATATGTTTTAAATTGGACCTCTTTCCATTTGAAATAATAGTTGGGGGCTTTTTTACCCATTTTATGAATTTTTAAATAAAGAATTTCTGAATGTTGGCCCATCAAGTATTACATTCTTGCCATATTTGAAACCAGGCAGGAAGACTGCAAATATAAATTAAATTTATTTTAAATTATTTTTTAAAAGTCTTTTATTCAAAAACATCAAAGATCAGTCTAGCAGACGAAGAAAATAATTTAATGTAGAATCTGAAAGAAAACCCAGCTGCAATATAATGGTTTGCAAAAGGAAAAACTGATTTTCTCCCTGCCTGTGGGTCCTGTTCTTGCAGCCACTGGCTTTTCTAAAGCACTAAGTAAACATGAGCTGGAGAAACCCTGCTGGAGGCTCTCACCAATGAGTAACTGTTAAGAGTTGCTAGTAGGCTGAGACAAAACCAACCTCAGCACCAGATAAAAAATGAACCTTGAGGATGTGAATAACTACCCATTCTTTTCTCAAGTCCAAGAAAACAAACTCACCCCATCACTGTGGCAAAACACCACCATTTTGCCGGCTAACTTGGTAATTTGGTACTGCTCCCTTAACCAAACCATAAGAATCTGGGAAATTTTCCCAGTTCGTAACCATCACAGTCTGCATCCTACCTACACCATAAGAATCACAAGACTTTAGTTCATATTTCTTCTTTTTTTATAGCACTTTTTGTCTTGCAATTCTATGTTCTTTCTTTACTGTCTTCTCTTTTTCCTCTCTTTCCCCTGAGTATTTTGCTCTTCACAGGATCTTAGTATGGCTTGACTGCACAAACCACTGATTTCTATATTTTCCTTACACCAGAGGGAATTACTATTTAAAACAATGCACCACCAGCAGAATTTCTAAATCCAGCTCCACTTCAGTTGTGGTTTTCAATCACACTTCTCTCTAATGAGTCTGAATTGTGTGCAGCAGTATAAGACCAGCCTTTTAATCTACTCCAATTGATTTGCATGCCTGAAATAAAACAAAAGAGTGGTCATTACTTTTATTGGATTGCATTTACACATTTGGAACAATATTCAGTTGCCAAGAAAGTCATTACTGATCTTAAGCAGAGAAAAACCTCTCTTGGAAAAAATTAAGCCTATGTGTAAGCAAAGGACTTCAGAAACTGGTCATATATTTTTGTAAGATACGATTGCTGATGCTAGACAGAGCACAAGTGTCCCATCATTTTACTGTGATCTCTCTATTGGCCATTATTTCTAATTAACCTTAGGTTTGTAGAAATCTGCATACTCTTTTCCATCTCAGGGTACCATAATGCTAGTCCAGCTAATAATTTCTAGTAATTAGTTTACTATCAATGTACAATAAAGTGCATCTGAATGGCAATTTGGATCTACAATGAGACTTGCAGAATCACAAAATTATTCAGGTTGGAAGAGACCTGGGAGGTCTCTTGCTGAACCTCAGCCCAAAGCAGGGTCAGCTGTGAGATTGTCCACAGCTTTGTTGAGTTGGGTCTTGAAAATCTCCAGCGACGGAGACTGCACAACCTCCCTGAGCAACCTGTGCTAGCCCTTGACTATTCTAACAGCTGAGAGATGGGAGCATCATCAATAGATGCTCACAAATTTGGGGGTCCCCCTCCAGAATCATAGTCTGATTCTTTGTTTGCATTTTTTAAAAACTGTGACATGATTCTGGCTCTACAGTCTGGTGTTTGAACTCCTCCAGATAACCCCAATGCACACAGGTTGCCAGCATTCTGAAAGTCACAGAACAATAACAGCAGACCATGTGGAGGTCTGATGACAGATTTGTTTTAAAAATCTCTGCAGTTTAAACAGTTCTATATTTTACTATTGCTACTGGTTCAGATCTGTTAGGACCAAAGTCATTCCTGAAGCCAGCACTTTATTAATGGCACAAAGCAAAGCAATTTTACTCCATTGCACAAGTTTCCAGTGTCTACCCATGGATGCAAAGCTTTTCTTCAACCCAATGGCTGACTTTTGACAGGCTCTAAAGAAGATTTCAAAGGTATTTTTAGATAGCGACCTACTTGTCCAATTTTCCATCTCCCATCTTATCTCCTTATTTCATGCTTTCTGAGCTTTGTCTTACCCTGGAAAATCAGTGGGCAGAGCTCAAGTCATTGGGCTGGGGGCATTTGAAAGGATGCAGCTGGTGAAAGCCCCTCAGAACAGGTTTCCCTACCGTCAGTTGGGTTCTATCCCCAGAAGGGCGGCTTTTCCCAACA
>NW_009259534.1:536222-542347 GCF_000687185.1 Egretta garzetta | reverse complement strand
CAGTCAGTTGGGTTCTATCACCAGAAGGGAGGCTTTTCCGAAGAGGCAAACCTTGACATCTGGATGATCCCTGGACGTAGCTCCAGGAAGGGTTAGAGCTGCATCACTGCTAGATTGTCACGAGGGCTCACAGAGTTACAGACATTTAATATTAGCAAGCCTATGATGCCCAGAAACATGGTTAGGCCTTCAGCTGCATGTCCAGATAAAGGATGTGGACCTGAGAAGACAGAAATAATCTTTCTACAGTTTCTAGAAAAGCTGTATACCAATCTACATAAGCTGAAGTGGTTTCAGGAGTTTAATGACCCATGTGAAGGAAGATTAACTTCTTCACACTGGACAACAGCAAGGGAAAGCCACTGATAACAGTCATCAGTGTTAGAGCCCAGCAATCTGTGTTTACCTTAACACTGAAAGCACTAAGCTGTACAGGTATTGCAAGCTGTGCAAACACAGAGCTGTGGCAACAATAGGCATTTTAGAATTTGAATCTGCTTGCTAAAATTGCTGAATAACATTAATTTTCAGACCGCCACATCGCTGAATTATGTGTATAACTCAGTATTCAGATCAGTATTCTGAATGTAAGCTCAGACCAGCTAATCAACCACACAGTCACTTGCATAGATCAGTGAAAACTGCTGAAAGCAATATTGATATCCACAGTCTCTAGCACACATAGCAATGCCTTATTTGTTTTTTAGTTTTTCTTTTCAAGGGTCAGATACAAACATTAATATTATTTCACTGAAAATAACTTTAAAGTAATGAGCAAACAGAAACGAACTGTACAATTCACAAAGCTCTTTAGTTTCAGTCCCTTCTCAGCACAAGTTCTTAAAACAAGCTTGTAATATCCAATTGATCATGGAATTCAAATAATTGTACCTAGGAGAAGCAATTACCTGCTGTGCTGGGTTTGGCTGGGATAGTTAATTTTCTTCATAGTAGCTAATGATGGCATTTTTGTCTTCCCGAGTCACCGTTTCACGTGATGAAGCCCTGCTTTCCTGGAGATGGCTGAACACCTGCCTGCCCATGGGAAGCAGGGAATTAATTCCTTGTTGCTTTGCTTGCATGTGCAGCTTTTGCTTTCCCTATTAAAGTCCCTTTATCTTAACCCACAAGTTTTTTCACTTTTACCCTTCCAATTCTCTCCCCATCCTGCTGGCGGGGGGGAGCAAGCAAGCAGATGTGTGGGGCTTAGTTGCCAGCTGGGGTTAAACCACAACACCTGGGAAAGACACATCTTAAGAATCCCATAATACTTCAAGGAAGAAACTCTATACATTAGGGCATTACTGTTCAAGATGTATTCCGGAAGTTTGTGAACAGCACTCGCTAGGTGAGCTGCATATACACTTAATTAACAGCCAGCTTTTTATAATGGTGGACTTGGAGTTGGTGGGGAACTAAAGATTTCATTCAACATTATCACAACTTGAGCAGGCAGATGTAAGGTTGCCAAATCTGAATACAGTCTCAGGGAACGGCTCCGGTAGGGTCCAGGCACATGGGGGTTGTCCTCTCCCTGCCTTTTCCACACTGTGTTCTCTGTCTTTTCAGTCTGCCTGTGCAGGTAGAAGGTGACAAAGAGATGAGACGTAAGAGCCAAATATGTGCAAGACTGACCAGAAAATACAGCGCTGGTAATGCATTTCAGCCTCCAGTCATCTAAGTCAAATTTGCAAACATAAAAATCCTGCCACATAACTGGCTTTGTAACATTTCCTTTCTTTTTTCTCTCCTTCGCCTGTAGCACTATTAAATGGAGACCTATTTCCTAAGTGCATTTGCAAACTATTTGGTATTTAAAAGCTTTTGAGTCGCAGTCACTTTGCTGCTGCATAGCTACATTTTATTCTAAAAACGGTTTCTCTTAGAGTTTGCTCAGTAGAGCAGATCCACCCCTACTTAGCAACAGTACTTCGCTGGCCAAGGCAGGTGTTGCAACCTAATTCTTTGCAACAACTAGAAGGCTGGTGATCTTGCTTTGCTTGGGTTTCTCCTGCTCACCTAGTAAAGGTGCTACGTGGGCAGCTTGGCAGCCATTTGAAACCTGCTTGGGATCTGGCATCAATAATAATGCACTTTTGTCACAGAATGTCTTTCATTCTGGTGTCATACACATCTTTTGCAATTAACATTAGCTGTCTCCAGTTCAAGAAGCGGGAGAGATACCAGCATCCTGATTTTTGTCTTTCTGCGAGTCTCTGAATTGTTCTGCATATGCCCTTATTACTTGACCTCACTGTTGCTGGCAGCGAGCTGGCAACGGGGCGGAAAAGTCTCTTTTGCCTAGGTACTTTCTGCTTTTGAACTTCTTATAATAATAATTCCTCCAGCACTCATCCCCTGTGTATTAAAGCAGGCTAGATGAGTAATTCAAAGAGCTACACACAGAGGGCTGTACTCCTTATGGATAGGCATGCACTGTACATGATCCTAAAATGCCTGCTAACATAATTGCAACACAACCTCTTTACCACAAGAGATGCCGCTCCACATGGCCCATTACATTGCTAACCCCAACAGATATGATTCCTAATCTTTGTATCTATCATGAGAAAACCAATGGAAGGAAGATAGAATTGTTATCTCTATATACATACAGTCTTTGGATTAATTAGAAACACTCTTACAGATAACGGCATCATCTTTGCAGGAATAATTAGAACAGCGATACAGACCCACAACACTCAAAGTTATTCGATAAAGTTAGAAGAGTGCGGAGGCTGGAGCTCATATGATTCACCGTGTTACAGAGCTGATAGCAACTCAAGGACTAAACGTGCCCAGCAGAAAATGTGGGGCATATCTTTGTTTACTATTTATAGTCACATGCAAAAACAGAGGGGAAGCATTTGTGCAATAGATGTGTGTTATTTTCTATGAGACGGTCCAAATTTGACCCCATCTGCTGACCATTTATCACCTCCTGGCAGTTCTTTGAAGCTTAGCCACAGTTACTGTATTCGCTCTTGCAAAAACAGGTTTACTTAAACATTGCTTTAGCTCTGGCCAAAGTCCAAAGAAAATTAAAGTTAGCCACAAGGGAGAGATTAAACCGAATAGTCCAAGCCTATTTTCACATTCTGTGGTTTTATGAATTAAAGTTTTAGGTTACTTAACTTGCAGAGGCCAAACTTCTTGAAAATTTCAGATTTTGATTGGATTTGGGGAAAAATCTTTGCAATTATGCACACTGGGAGAAAATGACATTATTTGGGGAACAGAAATATTATTCGTAAAGATTTTTGCCAGTATTTTCTTGTATTTATCTAGGTATGTTGAAGAAACAGTTTTCATCGAGCCGTTCAGAGACACTTTGAAATTTTTAATACATCTGCAAAAGGTATTAGTGGCTTCCGGACGCAGGGCTGATTTTCTGCTTACCCTCCTGCATCCGCAGGATAATAGTAAAATTTTACTCTTTCATTATAGCTCTCTTGGGACAGCTTACACTAGCTGGCAGGGTAAATACAGAGGGAATATGTCCCTTCTCTCTGCTAACGCCAGCAGGGACTCACAACCGAGCACAGCTGTGTGCTGACTGCTAGAGGGTTAATAACAGCTGCTGCTGAGCTCCAGAAATTCCTGGTGGAGCAATTAAATTTTTTTGCTGCCGGGTTGCTAATGAAGAGGAGAACAAGTCTGCCTGCCGGCAAAGCTCAAGTGAGCAGCGCCTGGTCTCACGCACACACTGCCTGCCTTAGCAGGGGGGTAACTCCCCAGGAGGGTGCAGGAGCAGTGGGAAACCCAACCCGCAGCAAGGAAGCTGGAATCCCGTGCTCCCCCGGCAGCTGCTCCAGAGAAAGTGGCGAGGGCAAGCAGAGTCTGGTGGGAAAAGGGTAGGACAAGGGCTTCAAAACTTCCAGTCGGAAAAATGGGAGCTTGTCCTTTTCTCTTCCTTGAAATATCGGTGCAAGGGGAGGAAAAGGGGAAAAAAGGATTTTATTACATCTGTCAGATACCCCAAGGAAGCCTTTTTAGGGTGCAGCCTTGGGGGGAGCATGGTCTGTCAGCAGCCATTCTGCAATATAAGACACCTACAAGAAGACTACCTTTAAGAAGTGAATATCCAGAGGGACCACAAAACAGTTTTTTCGATTCCCCCTACCATTTGCAGTCAGCTCCTGTTCACTATTATCACTCCAGAGCCACAGGTCGGATTATAGTTTTGGGTGGAGTGTTTGGAAAATGATTATGCTTTCCGTTATCCCCACTTTCAGTTGCAGAAGTTGAGTCAAGTTACATATGCCATTTCACCTTATCATCTGGTTTCTGGTCTCAAGGTTGCTTTCACGCGTAAAATGGCCAGAGACTTAATATTTTATTTACTGTCTTTAAAGGGAGATTTCCTTTTAAAAAGCACCAAAGCCAGCTCTCTAAACAAGGGCTTTTGAGACCTCTTCCCAGGTCACTGACAGAAAAACATGGCATTTCCTTCCATAGGTGGCAACAGGGAGCCAGTGGAGTCCTGGGTGCAAGCAGAACATCCAGAGAATGTTCAGTGGGATGGGCTTACAAAGAGGAAAATTTCAAAATACTTGATTTTCAAAGCATTTATGTCTTTCATCAGTTTTTCACAGTCTTCATGAAGTCCTCATTCCTTTTCCTATGCTACACAAGAGAGAGAACATGTTCTTAATCGTAACATCAAAATTAACACGCTCCTGTGGGCTATCCAGGTAGACTTGGAACTAAGAAGCATGGCAGGAGAAGGAAGGTGTACACAGAGCTTTGTGAAGCTGGGTTTAATTTGCTGTTTTTGTTTGCTCATTTTTTTCATTGTAATTTTCTTGTTTGTTCACCACTGTCCATGTGCTGATTTCATCAGTTCTCGCTGAAAAGCATTCATAAATTCCAAGTTCTTCATTGGCTTTCAGGCTTGAATGAAACTCATATCAAATCTGGGTTTTTCCATCTCCTGGGCCTACACTAGAATATTTATTTGCATAAATACTTTCCAAGCATTTGGGTATTTTATTCAACCCAGGTTTATTCAAAATTTCCTTTTGGCCTGTTCTAAATTCAATCCAGATTCGGAGGACGATTTGCAAGCCTCCCTCTGGCTCACCACGCTCACGTGGGTACCTCTGCTGAAAACAAGGAGACGAATTTTGGCATCCAAGCAGAAAATGTGTTTACCATGGGCGTTGATTACTACGACGTTGCCCCTGTTACTGCATTTGTAACTTTGGCTGCAGCACCGTAAACCAGAATGCTTTCCATCCCAGAAAAGAGCATCTGAGCTTTTCATAAAATGAACACACTGATTGCCAGGCTGTAGCGAAACCAGAGAGACGGCTCGGCGTTTCGTCACAGGTCAAACTGTGACGTCAGGTTTCACCGAGCTTTTGCAGAGCCGTGACAAACCGAGCTGCTGGGAAAGCTTCTGAAGCAACCGGAGCTTTGGAGACGCTTTCCGTAAATTCCTGGGGATTGGGAAAAAGCAAACTGGCAGCAGTGAAGCCGAGCAAAGAGGGGCTCCGAAGCAGCCCAGGTGCCACCCCCGGGCCCGCGGCGCTTGTAGGGTCTCGCCCCGTCCTCTTGCCAGGCCGCGGGAGGACTTAGCCCCCAAATCGATTTAATGCCGTTTTGCAGCGTCCTCTCCTGTCCGTGGCGGTACCGGACCTCGCCGGTTCCTCGGTTCCTACCCGGACGAGGAGCTCCCCTGGCTGGCGGGAGGCGGGCAGCCCGCCATCTCCCCGCCGGCCGGGCGGGTGGTAGCGTGTGACAGCAGCGTGCCCGCCTTCAGGTCGGAATGAGAAACCGGGGCGAGTAAATCGTCCTCGGCCTCGCCAGAGCCGGAAAGCCGGCAGGAGCCGTCCCCCTGCAGCGCGGCGCGGGCACGGGGGATGCTGCGTCTGGAACGGGAGCGCTGCCAGCGCCCGCAGCCGCCCGGGAAGGGAAGAAAACGTTTCTAGTACAAGACGTGTATAAATTAAGAGGATAAAGATTACAGCGGGGGCTTAACGAAGGAAGGAACGCTGCTGCGGGGAGCGGGGACGTGGCCGCACCGCTCCCGAACCCCCTCTTGCGCCCACCAGCACCCCCCAAGGTCCCACACCACCTGCGTGACCCGCCCACAGGTAAGGCAGGGGGGGGGGGGGGCGTTA
>NW_009259534.1:531525-536189 GCF_000687185.1 Egretta garzetta | reverse complement strand
CGCTCTTCCTCCGACTGCCAGTGCTTGCAAATGCCCCGGGCGTGGCTGGACGCCTTGCATTCGACACTAGAACCAGGCGTTGTCCCAAAACGAAAGGACAAAGCTTACTTCAGGCGTAATGCAAGGGTACAAAATGAAAGGGAGAGCTGCATTTGCAAGATTAAAAAGAAGAGAAGATTGCAGAGATGTGCAGATTAAAAGCGTTCCTGTAGTACCGATCCCATGGCTGGGAAGAAAAGTAATGTGGCCTGGGAAAAACGTAATGCAGCAGATAGAAGTCTCCGGAAAGAGCAAGAAAGATAAATACAAGGTCTGATGTCATCCAGCAGACTGTAATCAAAGGTAACTGGATTCTTAATCATTCCTCCGTAGCCGTTTGCTGTTCAGCAATACCAGAGGACTAACTCGCTACGTAGACGCAGCTGTTCCGTCTGGACAGCCCACCAAAGTGCTCTTTTGGTTTTTTTTTTACACTTCAGACACTTGACACTTTGGTCATTTCTCTTTTGCGTGCTATTGCTTGTAGCCTCATGGTGCGGGAGAACGGCAGCTTGGCTTAGGGCTTTTGTTGGGTTTCTTCTCAAGTGTGTTGGCACCACTTTATATTTTCAAAACGTTTCTTCAGCTGTGAGTGGGACCCAATCTGAGTTGCGCAAGAAGCGAGCGGACAGCAAGGATAAAGCAGCTCAGCCTGCAGGGAGTGAGCAAGCAGCAGCACCTCTGGCTTCTCCACAGGCAACATCTTTGTGGGTCAGTGAGGCGCAGGGCCGTGTTCCCGTGCTGGGAATGCTCTGGGAACGGCACCGCCAGGCCCGTGATGTGGCTCCTGCCCTTCCATGGGCTGGTATGGGCTGGAGTTGCATTGCTTAAGTAAACTGGTGTTACTCACTGTCATGTGATTGCTGGAATTGGTAACACGTTAGAGTATATTGCTTCTTTCCTGACTGCCAGTATTGGTGATTCCCAGAATGTAACTGTAGTCCAGCTTCCTTGGTTTATTTTATTTAATGGTCTGACTATAATACTGTTTACATCACTGAATACCATAAAATAATGCATTCTCCTGACCTTTGTTGCAATTTTATTAAGCTATTATTATATTTTATGTTGTTATTGTTATTCTTTGACTACTTTGGTAATTGTTTTATTTCTAGACAAAGATAAAACATTCGAAAAGCATTAGACAAATTGCTATATTTGACATACGGGTAGAGAAGGTAAATCATCTGCTTGAGGACAGGGCTCAGCTTTGGTTTCTTTGAATGCTCTAGGTCCCACTGCATTGTTTGTTTTTTATGAAGCATGAGCTTCATATGCTTTTCATTAAATGCAGTTCATTAAAGTATGCTTCTCCCAGTAAAATACATCCTTGTAGAGGAGACACTGATGAAGAGGTGTGACATTCTGGCCCTTTACTTCCGTATGGCCAGGATTTTGCTGGCTGCAGGCTCTTCTTGCTAAATTGATATAATTCATTTTAGGCTGCCATTGCCAGCCTGGATTGCAATATGGTCATTTCTATGAGGGGGAATTGTATTATATGTATGTGGAAAATGCCAATCTACGTGCAGAATAAGGTATTATTGAGGGTGAGAAGTTCCCCAAAAGTATATAGAAAGCAACAGCGGACATCCTTACAGCAGTGGAGCGTGAAAAGACATGGAAGATGCAAAATGTGATGATTCCGGTGCCCAGCAAGCCCAGGAAGGCAGACCCTTCCCCAAACAAGGCACCGCAGAGGAGTTCCCGGGCGGACTGCCTGCTAGCTGAAAGAGGAGCCTGGTTGCTCCATTAATAGCGTATTTACTGCAGTGAGACTATCCATGCATGCAAAAGAGACGCCAACCCAGAAGGATTAGCCTAAGTCTAGCATATATTCAAGACTGAGTTTACAAGCAGCCTTGGAAGATTTCCTCCTTTAGGGACCTCTGGCCTCCCAAGGAAGCGGCAGGTAAGTCACTTTAAGGTAGATATTAAGGTTATTTAGGTGTCCAAAGATCAGAAGTTTATAGGCGTCTTGGAAGCGTGCAAAGCTTCTAAATCCCATTGAAGGCAGGCTCCGAAACTACTTGCTGACTATCCTTTTACATTCCCACCTGCAGCCTTTATGTATTGCTGGTTGTCTAGCCCACCTGTGCTTCAGTTTCACCACCAGTAAAGTGGAACTTAAAACGCTTTTATACTGCCTAAAGAAGTTTAATGAGAGCTAATGAAGAAGAACGTTACAAACGAATCCTGTATTTTTCTGTAACTGGTTCGTTATTTTTTTATGGAAACAGGGTCGCTCTTCATGAATCAATATTACTGCCGTCTGTATTTCTTAGATGCCTGAAATCTAGTGAGTCTCTAAATTTCGCCCTGCTTCTCAAAATACAAGGTTGCACACCTTTTCCCATGAAGAAATGATTCAGAGAAGAATCTTGCAAAAGGTGAACGGGCAGTAAGGTAAACTCAGCTATGCTATTTTAGAATATAGGCTGAAGTCCTCCGTGGTTAGTCAATATATTAAGTATTGCTCATTATGTTAAATATTAAACCTGGCAGCTACTCATATCCAGATGTTTCAGGCACAGATCCCAGGTCTGAAGGCTTATTCTGACAGGTCTTCCTACATATTCGTTATTCACATTTTAGCCTTTGATTGTTCTTTTATTCGTATGTTTTTTGCATTATTTCCATTTTGAGTAAACTAAAAAATTATTTTAGAATAGGTCATTAAAATAAATATAAATAATTGAATTAATATTGTATCAAGTTTTGAAAGAAAAAGTTAGGAAATCATTGTTACGGAGTATTATTCATTTCATTGTTGGACAAAAATACATCCTCTAATACAGATAACAAGTCCCCTTCCTGCTCTTACCAAGGCTAACTCTGCTAAATTGCATGTCAATTTTGCCACTGACTCCAGCAGTAGAAGTACTGGAATCCATTAACAATAGACACAAAGACTGAAAAAAGTGGTTCAGAACCGGCACGGGTTTTGTATGCAGCAGGAGGAACGACATACTCCTGGACCACCAGCGTAAAGGTGGTCTCGGCTTCCACGGGGCAGCCACTCTGCAGCAGAAATGCGTGTGCTTGGGCTCAGGAATGGCCCGCTACGATGCAGAAGACTCGCCCCACGCAGGCAGCCTGCAGCATCCCCACCAGCGCACCAAAGGACAGGCAGGAGGTGTGACGGAAACCACCATGCTTCCCAGTAAGTAAAAATAATACCGACGGCAGCACCGGTGATGGGGGAAGCCGTGCCAGCAGTTTTTCTTGACTCAGCGGGTGCTGAGCAGCTGGGCAGAGGAGATGCTCCCTCCTGGAGCTGGGGTCTCTTCCCCAGCCCCTCCTCTCTGCCCTGGCCTGACTGCCCCACACCTCCCAGTTACTCGGTTGAGTTTATGTCCCTCAATAAAGTCAGAAATATGGGTAACCTCTCACCATTTTCACAAACTGTGAGGATTGAGTACAGCCGGGAGCTCCGGCTGCCTGTTACACTTACCAGCATCAGCCAGGGCCAGGTGGGATGACACCCAGACCACAGAGCCGCATAAGCCCTTTTACTTAGGAAAGCAGGCTAGGTCCGTGGCCTTGCTTGCCATAGAATCCTAGGTTGCAAAGGGACCTCAAGGATCATCTAGTCCAAGCTTTCTAGGTAAAGAGCACAGTCTAGACAAGATGGCCCAGCACCCTGTCCAGCTGAGTGTGCTAAGTGTCCAATGTGGCAGAGTCAACCACTCCCCTGGGGAGATTATTCCAATGGTTGACTGCCTCATTGTGAAACATTTCCCTCTCGTGTCCAGTCGGAATCTCCCAGAGAGCGACTTGTGTCCATTCCCCCTTGTCCTCTCCATGTGACTCCTTGTAAAAAGGGAGTCTCCATCTTCCTTATAGCTACCCCTTAGGTGCTGGTACGTGGTGGTGAGATCCCCCCTAAGCCTCCTTTTCTCAGGGCTGAACAAACCCAGTTCTCTCAGCCTGTCCTCGTACACCAGGCTTCCCAGTCCTTTGGTAGCCCTTCTCTAGGCCCCCTCCAGCCTGGCCACATCTTTTTTGTATAGCGGACACCAGAACTGCACACAATATTCCAGGTGTGGCCTGACAAGCGCTGAGTGGAGTGGGATAATGACTTCTTTATCCCCGCTGGTGATGCCCTTTTTGATGCACCCCAGCATCCAGCTGGCCTTGGCCGCAGCAGCACACTGCTCACTCGTATTGAGCCTCCTGTCCACCAGGACCCCCAGGTCCCTTTCCACAGAGCTGCTCTCCAGCCGGGTCATCTTTGAACCCAAGACAGAGGAGTCATTAACGTGTTAGAAACAGGCTTCCAGGTGTACCGGCTCCATCCCTGGTGGCAACACACGGCCTCCTGAGCACCGCAGCGTAGCGAAATGTAATTTTAAGGGGTTTTTGGGCTGGTTCCCCGCCCCCACACCACCATGGGGTATTCGACGGCAACAGGGAACGCGGCTTCGTTTCCTGTCAGGAAACGGGAGCGGCCGAGGTCTCCTGACGCTCGGTGAGGCACCGGTAGCTCTGACGACCAAGGGGTCCTTGGGAAAGGCGGTGCGGGGGGGGAACCAGCCCAAAAGGGACAGAACCAGGGAGGGGGATGACACCCTGGCCGCGGGGCGGGGCGGGGCGAGGAGATGAGGCCCGGCCTCGCCCCGCCC
>NW_009259534.1:512624-530962 GCF_000687185.1 Egretta garzetta | reverse complement strand
GCCCGGTGGCCCAGGCAGCCGGTCGGAAGGGCTCAGCTGCCTCCCGGCCGCGCCGGCCCTCTCCAGCCGCTTCCCCGCCGTTGTTACAGCAGCGGAAGGGCTGGTCCGAAAGCTCCTCGGTTGGAAGAGGTTGAGGTGGCAGGAGAGGTGGTGAGTCTGTCCCTTGCTGCTTACGCTTCGAAATAATTGTGGCCTCGGCAAGGCCATTCGGGGCAGTTTGTAGTGGTTTCCACTCTCTTAACTTGCGGACAGAGGCTTTGTCGAATCACAAAAACTAGATTTTGAGGCAGGTTTGACTCCTCATACAAGGATGTAGGAAAACTTGTTAACGAGGAGCGTATTGAGATGGCTTTCAAGACTAGGTGAGATTGTGCAGGGTATTGGGGTTTTTTTGAAGTATAATCTGCTCTTTACTGAGCTTTGCCACAGATCCGCTGGAGTGCCTTGGTCTGATCCTCTCCTGCTACCACCCAGACTGTGATGGATGAGTGGTGGTCCTTGAGGTGGTAACTGATTACACGGACAGAACTTGGGATTTAGCTTTGAGGCTGAGTTTTGAACTTGCTGATTTAAGAGAAGGTGGGTGTTACATCTTAGTTTGATAAAGTTCCCAAATAATTGGCAGTGTTGAAATAAAATATTCATTACTAGATTTTATGTAGAGACTTTCTTGGGTGTGTTTTCTGTTGTGGGGGTTTTTTGTTTGTTTTTAACTTCGAGTGATAAAACATTTGCAGTCATTATAAAACCACTGTTGAAACACGGGGCTGTTGACTGAAGCATGACTTCTGGTCACTGCCTCTGAACAGATCAAACTGGCACCACTGTAAGTGGCTTTTAAAGTTTCGTATCTTATTGTGTGGCTCAAGCTCTTTAGTTGCTCAGTTTTGTCTCCTCCTGGGGTTCGTCTTTTTCTAAGAGGTAAGGAGTGTGAGATGACTTCCTGTGTTTCTGTAGTTTGCTGCCCATTGCTGTTGCTCAACGAAGCAAATGTACAAGCAGCACAGTGTGGCGCAGTGCTGTTACTACCTCTCTAGTCCAGTGGGTGCAATTTATTCATTTTTTTAGTATGTGAAAATCTTCCTAAATGAAGGTTATGGTTTTGGAAATATAGTACGTTTTACAGGCAAGATCTTACTTGAGAAGTTTCTTGAACAGATTCCAAACCAAGGCCCAGACCATTCAGTGTATCATAGTATTAAACAACAGACTAAACCTGCTTGTCATGACTTGTACTATCTCATGTGAAGTATTTCCACTTTTTGTATACTGAAATTATTCTATTTTCAGCTTATAGTTACGCTCTTTCAATTATAAAAGCATGTGGTTTTTTTCTAAGTAAACAACCTGGTGGATTTATTGGATGAAATACTATTTTCTCTGAAATTAGTGGGTGCAGCGCTTGACTCAAACTAGGTTAGTTCTTGCCTGTTACGTCATTCACTATTGTACACAGATAACAATAAGTGTAAGTACTTGGAACTTTTTCCATCGTAAGCTCTTTGGCTAACTGGATTGATGTCCTTGTTTTTCTGAACACCTTCCAATTTATTACCCTCTTTCTAATAGAGTTTTCCAGAGCTGAGTGCAGTATTTCATAGAATCCTTTAGGTTGGAAAAGACCTTTAAGATCATGAAGTCCAACTGTTAGCCTAACACTGCCATTCCGCCACTAAACCATGTCCCCAGGCACCCTGTCTACCTGTCTTTTAAATACCTCCAGGGATGGGGACTTGACCACTTCCCTGGGCAGCCCATTCCAATGCTTGACAGCCCTTTCAGTGAAGAAATTTTTCCTAATATCTAATCTAAACCTCCCTGGTACAACTTGGGGCCATCTCCTCTTGTCCTATCACTTGCTACTTGGCAGAAGAGACCAACGCCCACCTCACTACAACCTCCTTTCAGGCAGTTGTAGGGAGCCATAAGGTTGCCCCTCAGCCTCCTTTTTTCCATGCTAAACAACCCCAGTTCCTTCAGCCGCTTCTTGTAAGACTTGTGCTCCAGACCCTTCACCAGCTTTGCTCTCTTCTGGACACGCTCCAGCGCCCAAATGTCTTTCTTGTATTGAGGGGCCCAAAACTGAACACAGTAGTCAAGCTGTGGCCTCACCAGTGCTGAGTACAGGGGCAGGATCACTTCCCTGCTCCTGCTGGCCACGCTATTTCTGATACAAGCCAGGATACCATTGGCCTCCTTGGCCACTTGGGCACACTGCCGGCTCGTATTGAGCATGCTGTTGATCAACACCCCCAGGTCCTTTTCTGCCAGGCAGCTTTCCAGCCACTCTTCCCCCAAGCCTGTAGCGTTGCATGGGGTTGTTGTGACCCAAGTGCAGGACCTGGCACTTGGCCTTGTTGAACCTCATACAGCTGACCTCAGCCTATTGAACCAGCCTGTCCAGGGCCCTCTGCAGACCACTCCTCTCCTTGAGCAGACAGACACTCTCACCCAATTTGGTGTCATCTGCGAACTTACGGAGGTTGTACTCAATCCCCTCATCCTGATCATTGACAAAGATAGTAAACAGAACTGGCCCCAAAACTGAGCCATGGGGAACACCACTTATGACCGGCCATCAGCTGGATCTAACTCCATTCATCACCACCCAGCCAGCCAGTATTTTACCATTTCAAGCATAGCTGCACCAAACTTGAGCTGAAAGGCACTAGTCTTGTGAGACCTAATGTTTCTCCATATGCAGGCTGACCAGTCTCTTCAAGTGAGAGAGTCGTGCCTTCTGCATTCTGTATGGTTGCCTCCCAAGCCTGGCTGAGAGAAACTCAGAAAACAGTAATGCAAGCACTGGCAAATTTTTCTTCTCTGGTACGATATTCTGATATGGCAATCTTCTGAACAGAATTAGAAGGAAATGGTCTCTCTTCCCCCATGAGTAGCTACAGTCAGCACTAGTCTGCTTTTGCTACCTCCCCTCAATCAGGATTGAATTATACCCGAGAGAACTGCAGGTAGTGGCTTGCTGTGAGTGTTGCTTTGCAGCACGTGCAAAGTAAACTTTTTAGTTTGCTTTGAATAGGCTGTGTCCTGAAAGTGATGAATTGTTTCAGAGAACCGTTATTAACATGTGTTGATTGACTCTGTTCTGGGTAGTGGAACTTTTAATCAGTAATTCAGCATTTAACAGTAGCTTGTATGAGTGTTTCTGCAGAGGTAAGAGAAAGACCAAAGTTATGCACAACTATTGACTGCAGCTTGAAAGCAAACTACCTTTGTTGTCAGCTGTCTTCATAAATATCTAGATGTCAGGAGTTCATATTTATTTGTTGAAGTGTTGTTGGAGGCCAAACATCTCAGACAGCTTGTGGTTAGTGAATGCAATGAAGAGAACTTCAGTGTTGTTGAACGATGCACAGTTGCATTTCATAGGCTATTTTTAGTGTGGGACGTAACGGTTTTTTAATACGTCAGAAGAACGTTGTATATGCACGCAGGATTTAAAAGTGTGGAATTAGCAGGGGAAATCGGTAATGCTCTTTGTAGACAGACTGAGAAGGACGTAACCATGGAGTATCCTTTTATGATCCAGATGCTTGGTACAGCATGCCATGTATCTGATACAAAGCAAGGTAAAAATCTTTCTTTTAATTAAAACCAAAAAAACCTAACTGCTTTTTCCCTGAATATTAGATTGATTCACCATGTAAGGGAGTTACTTTGCTTAATTTTTCTCCCTTTGTTTTTAAGGATGAATACAAGTTAGTTACTTTAGTCTTGCTTTTGTAGGAGTCTAACAGAAAATGTAGTAACTTTGAGCAAACTATCTGAGAAACTGTTGGAACTGTGCTGTGACTTTGATTAGAATTGCATTTCTGACCAGATGATGATTTTTTTTTTAAAGTTAGAAAATTAATACGTAGTGTAAATTTCAAAATGTTGGCATTCTTGTGACGATAGGTGAAGCTTAGATTTGTCCTATTTCAGGACACTTGCTGCAGGTGCTTCCTGTAAAATTCAAAATCGAGGATGGAAGGAATCTGGTTTGCATAACGTGCTTTGGGCATAATAAAGGATTATAGCAGCATGGATTGCTTGCAGTAGATAAAACTAAAGTGTAGGGGTGTACAAGACTTTTTAGAAACAACTTTAAACAGGGTCTACCTTACTTTCATCCCATAGCAATGTTGAGGTTTTGTGTTTGCATTGCAGTGGATGACTCAGCTTTTTGTGTTTGTACTGTCAACCATAGTTGAACACTAAATGTATATTCCTGGCTAAAAAGAAGCAGTTAGCTTGAAAGCCTCATTTTTGCTCTGGTTATATTAGTATTACAACATGTAAACTACCATGTTTATTTCTTCATTTGATAGCTCAAGGGAAACAATTAAATTTGTATATGTGTGATACATGAAACTATATAAAGATTCAGTGAGGATATATAAATGTCTTAAAGGGTTGATAATTTAAAAGAAACTATCTTCAGACTTTTAAAACTATTTTCAAATGAATCGACATAATACATTTGTATATGTACCGTGTAATAGTTCCACTGTGTAAGAGAATAGCAATGTAGTGCTTCTGAACCATGTCAGTGTCCTTTTTCTAACACACACAATCCTCAGGCTGACTCTGATGAAAGCGCTCTGACCGGAGTTCTTTGCCAGATCTTTCCTGGCCCCAGCACCATGCTCTGATCTTCACAAAAACATTAGGCTCTTATCAGGGTCATTCTGTGTCTTGAGACCTACTGCTCTTTTAACAGCAGCTATTCCAACAAAATGCTATTCTGAGCCTAAATTTAAGTTTAGCATACTGCTTGACTGACTTAACCACTGCATACTATGCTAGGTTAGCAGCCCATATCCTTCTACATGGTAGGTCAACGCTGCCTCCTAAACTGCTAAGTGTGTAGTCATCTTAATTTGTGAAAGATGGAGATAGAGTATCGAATCAGCAGTACAAGCGCTGAGAGTTTCACTTCAAGAACTGTGGTCTGATTTGTTTTTTAGTGTAGCCTGCTATTGGCCAACAGTGCCAGTCCCTGAATCCTGAAAGACATTATGCTGAAATAAAGTCCAGATGAAAGAAAACAGAACAGGAGATACTAAATATGTACTTTGGGGTATTTGCTTATAGCATAGAATTTGATACTATTTATCCATCTGTCTCCCAAGGACTCCTAATCTGATTTAATAAGGCTAAATATTGGTTATGTTTCTGCCTCCCCAGAACCAACAGCCAACATGTCTAGCAAAAGGGCAAAGACGAAGGCCACCAAGAAGCGCCCTCAGCGTGCCACTTCCAATGTATTTGCCATGTTTGATCAGTCGCAGATTCAGGAATTCAAGGAGGCCTTCAACATGATCGACCAGAACAGGGATGGCTTCATTGACAAAGAGGACTTGCACGATATGCTCGCCTCCCTTGGTAACGTCGCTTTTCTGTTGATGGTTGCCAGGCAAATTGGCACTGTTGTAATTAAAATACTGAGTTTGGGATAGCTTACGAGAGGTGTCTCAGTTTGTATTACGCTATTCAGATTACTTTTTCTTTTTGTTTGAAAGCTAAAGCAAATACGAATCGCTTTATTTGTAGGGAAGAATCCAACGGATGAATACCTAGATGCCATGATGAATGAGGCTCCAGGCCCCATAAACTTCACAATGTTCCTGACAATGTTTGGTGAGAAGTTAAATGGCACCGATCCGGAAGACGTCATCAGGAATGCTTTTGCGTGCTTTGATGAAGAAGCAACAGGTATGTGGGTAAAATAAGATGGTTACAAAAGTAAGTACCAGAAATACTTGTATTTATAAAAGCGGTGATGAATTTTTAACTCTGAATGTTCTGATTTCTGCAAACTAAAAATCCTGCCATGTATCCTCAGCAGCTGAAATTACCTTTTCAAACACTGTAAAACTGAACATCCCAAACTTCTGGCACTTCAGTTCTGTTGTTCAAGACAGGAGAAAGTGGGGGGGAGGGGGGGCGGGGGATAGATATTGATTGGGAACCAGGGTCTTAAAATTCACTTAAAATTCAGCTTTGGGGCAACTTTTGTAAGGGGAATCCTTGTCTTCAAAGCTGTTGTGCTTTTATGAAGAATTTGTTTTCTGTCCGCAATTTGTATCTACCTTCCCTTAGTTAAGCTGCTCTTAAAGGAGAAGAAAACGCATATAAGAAAAAGCGTGTGTCTCACAAGAGTGCTGATAGAAGGCATCACAAGTTGCATAAGGCTGCTTGTTTAATAAATAATGCCAAAAATGTACTCTTTGCAACCAGTCTCGTAAATCTGAGTGTTGTCACTGATTTAAGATCAGTTTTAAATCTTTGAAGTATTTCAAATTTCGATGTTTCATGCACTTGTGGAACACAATGGTAGTCAGGTTCCATCATTATTATTTTTTTTTTAGTGGTTTTCATTAGGAATGTTCAAGACAAAAGGATCCCCTTTGTGCAAAATACACAGTTGTTAGAAGGCTCAGCACTACCAGGAGCATAGCCCTGCTGTTGGGAAGAAGGTCCCATATGTATAGTGACAAATTTGCATATTCTTTGAAACAACACAGGCAAGTCATAAAATGGCCTTTACTTGAAGTAGTGAGAACATGCAAACTAAGAGGCTTGACTTGATTGAATGCTTGTAATTATTTGGCAATTATAGTAATAGGCTTTAATGGCTTTGTTTTCATTTGGCAACAAAGACTGTGGGTCTCTTTAATTGAAAAAAAAGAATTCAAAGAAAGGTATTATCGTTCATCTATTAGCAGATAAATGTCAAAACTTCTTACGTCCTCTTACATTGTGTTCTAGGGTTCATCCAGGAGGACTACCTGCGGGAGCTGCTGACGACGATGGGGGACAGGTTCACAGACGAAGAGGTAGATGAGCTGTACAGAGAGGCGCCCATCGACAAAAAGGGGAATTTCAACTACATTGAATTCACGCGCATCCTGAAACACGGAGCAAAAGACAAGGATGACTGAGCAAATCCCTGGATACCTGCAGATTATCTCTGCTTTCCACATAACGTTTATTTTTGAGGGTTTCTTCCTGATAGAACTTGTTGCATGCATTTAGCTTTACAGCTTTTGCCTTTCTCAATGTATTTATCTATTCCAGGCCGTTTGGGCACATTTGCACCTGTGTAATCAGACTGGAAGTGGGGAAAATATTGCGAGGAAAGGGATATGGGGACAAAGATCCATGGACTTGGTAGTCCAGGAAAATAATCTCAATGTTTCTGGTTTAGCTGGATTTTTACATTTTTTTGTAATAAATGCCATTTTGAAATAAAGATTGCTATATAGATAAAATACCTCAAATTCTTTTGTGAAGAATGACATTTCTATAATGCGTTTACAAATGCAGGTGTTAATTGTATTTCACTTGCAGTTGCAAATCGAGCTGGAAAACTCAATTTTTGTAATGTTTTATGCAGTTCGAAATGGCTCTGAGCAGCACGTGCCTCCAGTTTTTGAAGTGGCATCTGACTGGTGTTAGTTAGCCAAAGCAGTGGTTAGGGAAGACTGTTAAAATTGCCTAACAGCCAGCAGAGAACATTTATGATTCTTAAGCAGATATCGTGCCCAGCTTTTATTTCCTTTTGATATTAATAGGTTTTTTTAGCAATCTTTTAATGTCAAAAGTTTGTGGTCCTGTTTGCTAAGTTTTTATGCTGGCAATAAGTGGGAATTGGGCATATTTCTTCCCTTCTGCTGAAGGAAGCTTGTGCAAAGGAATCTGTCTCTTGAGTACACTGTGCTGGCACTGATTAACAGTGATACAGAGCCAGAAGGCTTTATTGATCTGCAGCTTTTAATCTGTGTGTGAGAACACAAGCAAAGTAGTTCTGAGAATTAACTTGGTAACCCCCTAGTTGTGCTGAAGTCCCTCTCACTTTTAAAAAAAATCACACATTTTCCTCTGCTACACTGATAAGATGGCTTTTAAGCAAGCAGGACTCATTTATTCGAAACCAGCTGTGCTGATGCCGTTGTCTCAAATACAAAGAAGAGAGGAAGGTTGTTCTTTTAGTTCTCAGCAGGACCGGGTCCTTCCATGTGTCTCATTCTCTTGGCTACTGGAAGCTGAAAAGCATGAGGGGAATTTATCTTACCTACATATTTATCAGTTGAAATTATGACCACTTATCCAGAAACCATGCCCTCAGCTATTTCACTTGACTTAGAAGGCTCCAAGGAATAGGAATTTTATTTTGGGTAAAGGGCTTGTAAAAGCTGGGACAGCATATACTCTGAGGAGGGTTTCTCTCGTGTCCTGTGTGGTAGCACGGAGGCTTAGTTACTCAATCTTGCCTGTGTTCCCAGCAAGGTGGTTCTTGAAGGTATTCTGGCTTTAGCTCTGTAAGTAAGTTAGCTTCACAAAATATACTTGGCATACAAAATATACAAAGGCGTACTTTGATTTTTTTTTTTTTAAATTCCTGGGTGGTTTATTCTACTTCTGGGCTTAAATAAAATGAGTTTTCAGCCATTCTTTTCCCAGTTTTGTGTGTTATCTGATAACTGGAACTTAGCCTCAATTTGTCTTTTTTTCCTACCCAGACTGTTCCTTGCTCTACTGCTTCAGACTGCCACACCTGCTCCTTGTCTCAAAAGTTTGCTTGTAAACTGCCTCTGTGCTCTTCAGTAAGCTTGCTGAGGTATTTCTCCGTGGGATACCTGCAAGGTTCTAGCAACAGCTGATTTTTTTGGAAGGTTGTTTACGAATAGGTATGGAAGCTTTCACCTACAATGCCCGTGTGGCAAAGACAACAGCATAGAGATCTAGGAAACCCTGTCTTGTTGAAATGTTGCTATGTAACACTAAGCCAAAGAACAGTTGCACTGTCACTTCTTTAGACTGATCTTGTCACATCTATGTAATTCAACATTGTTTGTGTCCATGCATGCAGCCTGTGCTAGGGATAGATGTTAGGCAGTCTTGATTATTCCTTCCCTTTGAATACCAAAATGGTGTAAGATTCAGAGGATTGGTTTTCTTCTGTTAGCAACACTGGGTTTGTCTCCTGTCTTCTCAGCACAGTTTAGGTGCTGGTATGTTAGTTACACTGAGTAATCGGCAGACAGGCCAGCTGGATTTTTCTTGCTGGAAATAAGTTTTGAAGTAGTGTTTTTTAAAATAATAAGTAAAAGTTACATAGAAGACAATCTGATATCCTCCTTGAGAGGAAACTGTCTCTTAAAAATCCTCTGTACTGCTGCTCAGTTTCTGAACAGCCAGCTGGACGGTGGGATGCAGCTGCTTTGTTCCTTGCGCTGTGTGGGTGCTGTGTTCTCGGCTGCTTTCTCTAATTAGGGGGTGGGGACAGAGAACTATTAACGTAAAGATACCTACTCAGGAAGACACGTTGTTGAGACAGAATTTCCAAGGATCTTTGAGTATAACTAACGATGACCTTCCAAGTCCAGGTTTCCCTAGTACTGTAACGTAGGAGACCAGTTAACCCGCAAGCGGGCACGAAGCCCTTAACCGCTGGAAGGCTGTGAGACCTGCAGACCCAGCCAAGAGACCATATAAGAGCATCGGATGCGTTTTGTAGCTAGGCAGCAAGGAATGTCCAGACAGCTGAGGTTGCGTGCCGAGGGCTCTAGGGATGTGTCATCAATAATCCACTTCCAAAAATAAAAATAACTTTGGTCACTGGAACAGCTTAAGATTCTGATGACTTAGGCCTAGCATTTTGCAGTCAAAAATCTTGGAACCTAATCTTTTCTCCCTTGGGGTTCATAGATGATGGTCTCCAAGCTCCACGCCAGACTAAGCTTATGATGAAAACCTATTTTCATAGGCTGATGCACACATTTAATAGCCTTACATCTACGGTGATATATAATGCCCTGCGAAGCACTATTGAAAAGCAGTGATTTATTTTACATGACCCATTTACCCTGCTCTAAGGCTACATCCGCAAAGGTCGAACTGCAGCCAAAGAGCTATTGCAGCTGCGTGAGAAACCTCCGAAGGGGACTGCCTCTGTGTGAAGTGCTGCCAGTGTTTGCCTGCTGCTGCCTCCCCCCTCCCCCGGCTGTCGCTGGAGGTACCGGTAACACGCAACATTTGAACCGCTTGGGATACCCTTGTTTCTGCTCTTCAGGCTGCATTTAAGCAGATAAAACCATCTTTTATCACACAGCGATCAGCTGGCTGGAGCATTTCACAACATGAAGTCAGCTTCATATACTAGCTCAGCAACTAACTGATGTCACAGAGGTGGTGTTCCTACGCTCTGAAGTAAGGATCCGTTTCACCGCTGACCTAGGAACTATCTTTAGATGGCTTGTGGTCTAGGATCGCTATCACATGTTGGGAAACGAAATGTAGCGCGGGGGCCCCATCCTGGCACAGGACTGTGGGTAACAGTATGCCTTTGTGTCCCGCCCAGAGCGTTTGTTCCAAAAGCTGGAAAATAGCCGAAATCTTATCATCGTGTGTTTCTCATGGCCATGGCCTTTTCTTGTCCAGAATGTTACCAACCTATTATTTGGTGTGTTCCTGGGGAGTGTCAAATGGCAACAAATAGCTCTTTTGCCGTCCTGAAGGCATTCAGACAATGTACGTCCAAATAACGGGTGAGTAACAATCAGAATCAGGAACATTTCGGAAACTGGATATCAATCTGCCATTGGTATTGCCTGTGTACCCACGCTCCTTATTTGGCTTGCTTGCTTAATTTTTCAAACTCTGCTGTCATTTTTAGATAACCTCCTCCTTCAGAAAAATGATTTAGGATAACAGTAACTTAGAAACAGTATTACAGAAGCTGGGAACAATATAGAGGCACAAAGAAGTGTAAGTAAATGCCTCTCAAAACGCACTTTAAAATGTTATCATGAAATGCTGAAAAGCGATACTGGGAAAAAAACCAAATTCCACACAGCTCATTTTTCTTGTGCTCTGTGCAACAACTCATAGAGATCACTGTTTTCCCAAACTTTTCATTTATTAGATAGAAAACTTTTCATCTTAAAAAAAAAAAAGTGGCAGCACCTGGGTGCTCTTCCCACTTTCCTCAGCAGCCCACGGGCCCGTGCACACATCGTTCCCTCTTCCCTGGAACCACTCATTTTGGGTAGGAGCGAGCTCAGCTGCTGCAAGCAGACAAAGCAGGCAGGCTGCTGTGATAGCACACCCTTACAGAACCCCTGTTCTAGACCCTGAAAAAAAATTACTTGTATTGCAAATTTCAATAATACAGGAAAAAAAACATACTGTCAAGGAATGCTTTCAGGCCAAATGCACGATATTCCCTAGAGAACAGATCGTACATAATAGACGTTGCATCACAGGGCTTAAGGGGTCATGCAGTTTGTCTGAATGTAATAAATCTGCTTCTCGGAAGCATGTAATTAACAGGGGAGCAGGAAATCAAACAGCCTCCTGGAAAATCCCAACTGCTTGCTGCATGCAGACTCCTCAACCGTGATTCCGTCCCTTAGTAAACCAACTTTGCTAAAGCTTGAAAGTCAGTTACAAAAACTACAGGATAAGGCAGGTCGTGACTAACTTTAATACTTGTGCCTAACGGAGCAGATGGTGTGCAACAGCAGCATTCATTTTAGCATTCTTGTAAGAAGTCACCGCTCAATTTTGCAAGGTTTATTTAATCCTTAATTTTTAATTTCCTCACTTAGACTATTTTAGGGTATCAGTGAGTACAACCTCAGCAAACACTAAACTATGCTTTGTTTTGGCTTTTTCCTTAGGAATGTTGCGGGCATAGCTCCCTGGGAGTTAAAAGACAGCATTTCATGGTAATTTCCAGCCTCTGTCTAGCATATTCAAGTTGAGTGGGTGTAATACGAGGCCTGTGAGCCCTGTCTTAGGATTTGGTAAAACAGAGTTGGTGTCAGACATGAGTAACTTCAGCATTGACTTAGCATTGTATCTAACAGATACTGGGCTTTTTCCTCTATCAAATTCTTCTTCCTTAGTTGTGAGCTAACAGTTTCCAACACAATAGGTTTTATACTGGCAATGTATTACCTCCTCCGAAGCAGCACGCTGATTTTGAAATTGCTCCACCAGCCAACCAAACTTGCATAGACATCAGCTAATAACAAAACCGGTACCAGCTTACTTTTTATGTCAAACACCTGACTAAATATGCTCCTTCTTGTTTTCTGGGTATGTTTTAAAATAGCATTTTAGGCCCTTGGCCAAGCATTGAGCACATTTCATTTTCTTCCTTATTTGTACATACACATTGCCAGGTAGATACAAATGCTAATTTAACATGCAAGGAGAGGGCACACATGTATGTCCTTAGGTTTAGCAGAATTAATTACATGTGTTTGAAAGACTGGAGGCCTCACTCTCTTCTTACTAAGAATACCTCAACACTTACTTTTGCATTTCACTCATAAATGTTGTTGAATCATGGTGTCTGGCAATACTTGTATTTAAAACTAGAGCAAAAAGGGGAGAAAAACCCACAAAAATTTGACTAAAATGATTGCAACTTAACAGTTGGGATAAAAAACAAGCGATGGACATAGAGCACAAGTGACAGTACAGTGACTTCTTCATCACAGAGAACAGGTAGTGAGGGACAAAAACCTAGCAGAAATCAACAGCCCAAGATGTACTTTTCAACTTTTTCTTTCTTTTTTTTAAAAATTGTGTTCTTATATATGAAGAACTTTGGACTCGGGAACGCAAGGAGCACCTTGTCTGCCAAGTCCAGTCCATCGATACTCTGTCAAACACGTCTCAGCATCCATTCATACAGTGATCAAGCTGCAGATTTAAATAATGTATTAGGTTTTTTGTTTTCTCCTGTTCTACAACACTTCAGAGACTGATTTTATTTTATTTATGCCTCATTACACTTCTCTACTTTGTCCTTGGCCCTGGCATATCATTGTCATACGATGCTCTAGAGAACTTAGGTTCTTGCCTTTTCCTCAGATATGCACACTGGAAGTTGCCAGAAAGTCAAAACAGAGTTATTTTTCATTTTCAGTATGGAGAAAGAATATATCTTCCTTCTATAAGCTCGAGTACATTCTCTGAGAGCCTTTATTTTTCATGCTTCAGCATCTACGTTGTGGCAAGGACCACCGGGGAAAGAAGTAACTTATGATTTTTATTCATGAGGTCTTTGAATGAAAACAGGAAATACCCCACAGCCAGTTAGAAGTCCTGCTCCAGGGGCTCTCCAAGAATCCCAAGTGAAGACATGGATTCAGAATCCCTTCTTTCACTCATGACTTCTCAAACGTTTTCCCTTTGGATCACAGTGCTGGTGCTATTTTGGGAGAAATTCCAGAACAACTCTGGGACACTCCCAGCATCGCAAGAAGAAAGACTGTCACTCTGACTGATACAGCACTGCACTCGGGATAGCTTGACAGATACAACAGATGCCTGCTGGAATCAGGGAAGAAGGGATGGAAAGGCAGAGGGATGAGCCAAAATACTAGGTAAAGCAACTGACAGTCAAAATGCTTTGGTTCAATGACTGTTTTGACCTAGGAATGACTTAGAACAAAATTTGGAAGTATTTGATTGTGCTGTCAATACTTAACCTCTCTAAGTAGCATTTGCTACTTTTGTTAACAGTGATAATATGTTCAGAAAAATCTCTTAACTGGCAAACCCACCCAACTTTCACACATTCTTAATTCTTAATTCAATGTGAAAAATCACAAATGCGCTTTTTCATCTAGGCTCCTTTCTTACACTCTTTTGCTTGTTCCCTATGCATATCCGCAGTCTTACTTCTGTGACAACCAAGGGTATGGAATAGCTTATATACAAGAAAAATTACGTAAGCAGGACACTTTGCTACAGCTGATGAAACACGCAAGAGCTCTCTAGAGGCAAAAGTAACACAGTAGAGGTGGACACACAATTCAGCCTCAGCATTTCTTCCAATATGAAGTCTACAGCATCAAATAAAAATCGGGATAGGTTGAAGATTAGTAAGGCGAAGTTCTTCATGTAACAAACAGCAACCTTGCAAAGGAATCCACAAACACCCACAAAGGACACTGTGGATGCTGAATTTACATCAATTCAAGGACTACGTATTAAGCAAGCTCACGGAAGAAGTTCATCACGGGTTACTAAATACCACATCTGGCTCGGGATGGCTTACCCCTCCATGAGCTAAAACTAGTAGAGGTTGGGAACGGATTCTGGGAAGATATGATAGGCTTCCCTGATTCTTATTCTTCCCTCGATACCTGCATATGGCCACGACTGTTGCTCCCCCCTTAAGAACAGGCTAAAAGCATGCAGTGTTCTCTCTGCTCCAAAAAGAAGAGGAAGCATAAAGAGGTTTTCAAAAAACCTGATGGTTCCAAGTTTCAGAAAAAAAAAAACCAAAACAAACACCAACCAAAAAACCAAAAACCCCAAACCAAACCAATAAAACCCTCCAGGGACCTGGTAGGGGAGACTTCACAGCATCTATTACTTGTTGAAGGCATCCAAGGAACCAGTAGACACACCCCAGCAGTGCTCCTGCAAGAAGCAGGAAGAGGACACAGCTGCTGGGCTTCCCCTTCCCCACTTCATGGGCCAATTCCAACTTGCTGAAAAATCAGGGTGAGCCTTGGACAATGTCATTTAACCCCAGCTTCATGGTTCTCACCTCCTCAGGAGGCAGCAAGATCTGAACGTTGAGCAAAACTCCAGCCAGAGCAATCCTGACAGGCTTGCTCTGCTTCTTGCTGTTGAGTATGGCCAAATGCAGCCGCTGGGGACGATCCTGGTATTTTTTCTGGCCTTGCAGCAAGCAAGGAGCACACCATGACCGCAAACAAGTAGACCAGTCCCCTGGCTCCCGTTCATTCAGTGCGGTTGCCTTTGTGGAGCAGGCAGTACAGACACAGTCCATGGGAATGGCAGCTCCCCAAAGCACGGCCAAGACTTTGCTCCCTGCTTTCCACATCCAGAATACGCATCTCTTTACAGCTAGGGCACACTGGCACAGGCAGACTTTTACTGTGAGACACTGCAGCTGCTCCTCTAACATTAATTAGATTCATAAAGACACATCATATGGCAAAGACTGATTCTGCTTCATTAAGCAACCAAGCTAATCATAAATATTTGCACTGTCATCATAACTCAGAAGAGGCGGGGAAATGGAGATAATTAAATGAAAGGAGGGAAAAGGTTTACAGTAAATTGCTTGCTGCATATAGCAGCCTTAGAACTTAAGTATGAAACACATGATTTTGTAGGCTTTTAAACAATCCAAAGAAAATAACCCCAGGAAACATTTCAAAAGCACCAAAGTATTTGAGTATTTTAGATGGAAAGGATAGGAAAATTCTATATGTTTTGCTTAAAAGGGTTTTTGCTTAAAGAAGAATGACATAAATGAGAAAGAAGGTGGGAGTAATGAAGGAAAAAGTAGTAGAAAGAAGAAAACTGAAGGAGTTAAGAGGTCAGCATTTAAAAAAAAAATCATGTTTTCAGAATTGATACATTAATTCCTATTCTGTATGCATTTTGCAGGGAGTTATGTGGTACTGAGAAATAAACAAATTTTTGGCGTATTCTTGGATGTGGTAGCGCAAGCATTTTTCTCCAGCCCACAAAACAAACGCTCTATAAAACCGAAGCTCAACACTAAGTGGCACTGTTTCTTGGTAGTGTACCATCAGCTACACGAGCGTCCTTCCAACACACACAGCCTGAGATCTCCCTGGCCCCAAATGTTCTCACGGCGCCCAGCCTGCACACAGGACGGCAGGGAGGGCACACTCCCTCCAAAGAGCAGCTGTGGAAACACTTCATTCTGGACATACTTTGCACTGTGTGCTGGCAGAAGGCTGGATGGATCACTCGGATTCCCAGAACGTGCTCTCCCTAGGATATGCCTGGACTGTTCTTTTAGAAAAGCCTGAAGGCCGCCTTCAAGACCAGACCTGCTGTCCCATCAGATGTTGATCTGCAAGCACAGCTCTCTGTGCAGTCCGGGAATGCTATCAGAGCACAGAGGAGTCTGCGCACTGGAGAAAAGGAGCCTGCGTACTGAAGAAACAGCCCATGGCATTATTGTACTCTCAGAAACAGTCGGTAAGGCAGCAGGAAATGGGATTACAGCCACACTGTTCTCCAGCAGCAGCCAGGGATGCACAGTCACAGGGAACTAAGCACTGTTCAGGGCTGCGGGCAGCTCATAGGTACCATCCTCAAGCAGCATCCTCTCCACACCAAGTTTTAAACAGCAGAAGCAAAGTCCTGTTCACCTGAGAGATCATCACAACAGATCTTAACTGAGAGCTGAAGCACAAGCTAATACATTCACAAAAGAAGACCTTTTCTTTTCTTTTTAAGATTTATGTCAATGAGTAAAAGAAATTCTCCAACTATTGTAAGAGGCAAAACAACCCCCCTTTTTCCCCTTTAAATTTCTTTAGTAATATCACGTATGCTGGAATCAAGTAAAATTGAACCATTTGTAAAAGCATTATCTAGACTGACATCACACAGAAAATGGTCTGCATTTAACAACTGCTTCTCATTCCACTATGATGTGACAAATTGTAGACAAAAACTTTGAGAGAGAAAGAGAGAGAGAGAGACAGCCAGACAATTTCATCACTAAGAACTGATCTCATACTGGGCGAGTAATAATACCGTACCTATTCCCACATCTTTGAAAATTAAACACTGGGAACAACATATACGTTGACAGGTTTCATGTAACACCTTTTTAATAGCATGAAAAACAATACAGCATTGAGTAGTAAGTTTGCAGCACTGGTTCAATTTAAAGTAAACGATGAAAGGATTTTAAATTAAGATATCAAGTAACTATTTTCATAATTAAATTTCAACACATGATTCAGTTGTTGAAGATTATCATGAAGTATTTTAATATCTCTATTACTATCTTGGTGTTTCTGCTCCTTTTCTGCCCGCTCACACTTTGCATATAATTATCCTGAAACTACACACCTTGTCTAGTAAAAACAGAGGACTTTTTCCCCAATACTTTTTCCATGAGCATGCTCTCGATTCATCAGCATTTAGTATTTTTTCCCTTTTATTTCAAGGCAAATTTTACAAGAGTGATATTAAAACTCATTGGGAAAGTATTCTTATAAGCTAATTAGGCCAAATTCTCAGATCTCATGAACTAACTCCTCTGGTTTGAGGGGAAAGCATGGAAAGAAAGTTGGACCTTTTAGCAATTAGTGTCTCACTTCAAACTTGGGACTGCAGCTTCTAGATTATGTATTAATTTCAGTATGTACAGTGCCTAAATGTACTCCACTTATATCTGTAAATACAATTGGCAATATCAGCAAAAGCCTGTTCATCTATTTTTTCCTCTCCTCCTTATGAGTTGTTGTTTACCAATATACCAATTGTACACCAACAAAACTGTTAACAGGCAGGAAAGGAGTTAAAAGAATGATGAACTGACAGCGCAGCTTTCCCATCTGACAATATTTCAGAATCTTTTAGTGTACTAAAGAACAGCTTTTTGAAGCCGAAGTGATTTATATGGGTACATGTGAATAAGCATTCTGTTTAGGAAAATTTTAAAAATTCAGAAGCTGACATGAGGTAAAAAAGGAACTGCTTCTGAAGTCATTTCAGACCCCATCCTCAGAAGAGCACTAAGAAGAGCTCGTACCTCAATTTCTTTGAGATCCTACATCAGTAAATGAAGAAGAAAAAATTATGTTATCCTTTGCAGTGTTTTCCTGAGGAAAATATAAGCAAGAATAAATCCTCCAAGAGGTCTTATAATCTATGCCTGCCAGAGGTGTTAAGTCTTGTTCATGCGGGAGTAGTCATTTAGAAGACTTAAAGATGCAAACTATAATTTTTCTGATCCCTTAAGCGAAACATGAGGAAGCCTAAATGTAAGGGTGACACCTTACACTTAATTCAGGCAGCATGTTACCAAACGATCAGGCTTCATTTACCTCACTGCTACGACACCATGACCCGGTAACTCCGCGGTCGCCGGCTGAGGCTTCAGGAACACGGACCGAAGCTCCATCTTCAACGTGATACATAGAAAATAAGGACACGAGAAAAACTCGCTGACCCGAAGAAGCCCTCCAGAACTACGCTTCCACTTCTCGAAACAAGAGAGCGGAGCGGGGCGTCCCGCCGCCCAGGTCGAGTGCCGGTGCCCGGTTGAACGCGGCGGCCCGGAGCTGCCCCGTGTACCCCCCGACCTCAGACACAGGCGTTTTGAAGGCGGCTCGGATTTATCCTTCCTCATCAACTTTTGGGGCTCTCCCCCCCGCCCAGCACCCCCAGCCTCGGGGCTCCATCCCTTCCTCCCTTACCCGCCGCCCGGCACCTGCAGGCGGCGCCCAGGGCCCAAGCACCAGCGGCGGCGGGGACGACTTCCCCCGGGCTGCGCCAACGCC
>NW_009259534.1:508305-511050 GCF_000687185.1 Egretta garzetta | reverse complement strand
ATATATTATTTTTAAAAAAAAAACCAAATCGCAGTGTTGTGCTCGCTGGAGAGCTGAGCGTTGTCGCTGGGCTTGATTTCCGCCCCCACCTCCAAGCTTAGGGCAAGGGGCGGCTGCCAGGTCGTTTGCAGGTCACAGCCTTCTGTGGTTAAAGCTGAAAGGTTTTCCCCCATCCATCCCTCCCACCTGCCCTAAAGGAGAAATGTAGACTCCCCCCCCCAGTTCATTTTATAGAATCTTAAAGCTTGCTCCAAAGCACTGCACGATGGAAACCGTAGCAGGCTTAGCAACAGGTAAATTAAATGACAGTGATAACAAAGAAATGGACCAAAGCATGGCCATTGCTCTGCGTTGTTCAGACCCAAGCTCGGTGAGCTTGAGCGTTACAGGTGAGGAGACCTTTTTTTCTCAGCAGTTTTTCTAGGGAGATGAGCAAAAGCAGTGTGAGTTGGCCGCTTTCCCTTTTTGCTTAAAAGAGTAGGCAGCAGACGTCAGCTTCCAGGTACGGCAGACCTGTAGTATAGTTTAGGTAAAATGAAACGCATAAAAATAAATGGAGGTCAGGCGGAGCTTACTGGTATGAGCAGAAATGCAGTTTGCACAGTTTTCTTCTAATTTGAGGGTGTTTTGTGATGGAAGGCAAGGCAAGGACAGACACCCATCATTATGCAAAATAGCAACAACTTACCGCTGTCAGGTGTCAAGTACAGGCACTTTGGGGTCTGTTCAGGTGAACTGAGTTGTGTTTCTCCTTTCCCTGCTACCTAATATTGCACACAGTTATCGTATATCCATATCCATACCGAGCTCTTTCTGTCTTGAATGACAGCTCTCAAAACCTTGCTTTGCTCTTTCAGATTTGAGACCGGTCCAAGTTCCTTTCTTGCAGGTGCATGTGTCAAGAAGGGATCCCAGACAAAAGCTGTCCCTTTGAAGACTAAAGTTCAAGTTTAAATTACGTCTTCTTTTAGTGACTTTTTTTAATTTAGGAGTCTTTCATTTGTCCGTATTTTCTGCTTCTCTTTTTCCCTTTCTCATTAGGGAAATACGTTCTAATGAGAGGAAATGGAAGTGTTAGAGGTGTTTTCTATCTGTGAACTTGTAACATTAAACCTTAGTACATTTTTTTTTAAGTCCTAACTCTGATCTTTATTGTACTTACCGTATTTACTTCTCTCCATAGTGTCCAAAAATCAACATGTCTAGCAAAAAGGCAAAGACGAAGGCCACCAAGAAGCGCCCTCAGCGTGCCACTTCCAATGTATTTGCCATGTTTGATCAGTCGCAGATTCAGGAATTCAAGGAGGCCTTCAACATGATCGACCAGAACAGGGATGGCTTCATTGACAAAGAGGACTTGCACGATATGCTCGCCTCCCTTGGTAACGTCGCTTTTCTGTTGATGGTTGCCAGGCAAATTGGCACTGTTGTAATTAAAATACTGAGTTTGGGATAGCTTACGAGAGGTGTCTCAGTTTGTATTACGCTATTCAGATTACTTTTTCTTTTTGTTTGAAAGCTAAAGCAAATACGAATCGCTTTATTTGTAGGGAAGAATCCAACGGATGAATACCTAGATGCCATGATGAATGAGGCTCCAGGCCCCATAAACTTCACAATGTTCCTGACAATGTTTGGTGAGAAGTTAAATGGCACCGATCCGGAAGACGTCATCAGGAATGCTTTTGCGTGCTTTGATGAAGAAGCAACAGGTATGTGGGGGAAACTCGGCCGCTTGGCAGGGGGTGTGGAGGGCTACTTTTATGTTGTTCATGCTGATTTTTGCACCTTTATAAACGAAGTATGACACAGTAAGCCACCTAGATGGCATGTTCTACCAAGTAATAAGAATTTGACTTATTACTGAGTGAGAGTAAAAACTGTCTGGCTGTTCTGCGTGAGACCCGAGGGCTACTAGTAATGTTCTTCTGTGAGGCTTTGAAGAAGGGTTTTTCAGCTGGAAAGCGTGTATGTTCCTCAAAGTGCAAAATAAGATGCATTTGCTCTACGAAGATGAGGAATTCACACTGGTAGTATGTGATTTTCTATGACATTGAAAAGGTAATGGATGTGCAATCTGTAATCCAGCTGAGTTTGCCCTCCCCCTGCAGTAGATCTGAGATGCATCGGAATTCTTCCATGTTTTTAATATTTCAAGACAGGCTGTCCAGACTACGTAAACTGTTTTGAACCCTCATCTTGCCTACTGTATGTTATGGGTCTGATGACAAGTGCCATGTGTCATGCCCTCACACGCAGCTCAGTTTGCTTTCAGGTTGCAGGAAGGGCTGTAGCCTGAATGATCTAAAGATAAAAACCGGGTGGGGTCTAGAAGGCAGAAATGACAGATTGGACTGAGCAAGATAAGGGGAAAGATGAAAACGCAGAGCTCAGTTTTACTGCATCAGGCTTTCAAGGTTGCGCCTGTAATCTTAAGGTTAGAGTTTATGCTTTTATTTATTTATTCATGTAGGCTAAGATTCTGGAGAAGTGTGTAGCAACCAGGGATGAATCCTTCGTGCAGTTCTGTGTAATTACAGAATATCAGTGCTTCAACATGTTGTGAACACATCTTGCTAGTGCACGCTGAAATTATATAGCCTCTGTACTGGAGGTGTCGCTGCACCTATAACTTTGCACACAACTGTCCACCACAATATTTCAGCCTAACCTGTGGATATGTGTTCTGAACCTTTCAAAGGACATTATCCCATTTCAAACAGCTATTTTCAGTCCGTGTATTTT
>NW_009259534.1:498366-508254 GCF_000687185.1 Egretta garzetta | reverse complement strand
TGTTGGTAAGGCCTTTTCAAATGTTAATTGACTTCCTCCCTCTCAAGGGAAATCTCTTTACCATCTCCTAGAGAAGGAAGTTTTGTTAGTAGGTTAATTATTTTCTCTCCACAGGTAGTCTGACTCACTGTGCTATAGGGGTTTTTTGTGTGCACCAAAACAAGAGCCTGTGAATTACGATATAAAGAAAATGATTGTGCTACCGTTCTTTTGAACAGTAACCTTCTAGGTCTATGTAAACAATAAGTTACTAGTTGAGGCCCCCACGTACTGATAAGATTGATTTTATTATCTTTCAACTCTGTGCGGTAAATGTTCTAGTCTAGTCCTAGGATGATTTGAGGATAATGGCTCCACAGTCTCTTTTGTGTCTTAGGCCATTTTCAAATTTTAACACGGAAACATGTTAGATTTTTATTGATTTTTGATTCATAATAGCCAAAATGCAGTCTCCAAAATAACATGTGATGTATTTGCAGAACCCATGTTATGTTTGCCTTTTTTTTCATTTTATTCTCAGATTTGGCTTCTGATCAGTTTGTTCCTTTCAAAAATGAACAAAAGCATTTCCAGCTATGTCAAACCTTTTCCTTTTTTTTTTCCCCGCTTCATAATCTCCATGTGTGTGTGTGTTAGAGGCCTGATTTTCTAGCTCTGCATCAATGTAGTTCATTTCAAAGAGAATAATACAAATCAGATCCTTTTGATGAGGATAAGGTGGTTGTATTTTGTTGGTTTTTACTTACATTTCCTATATGGCCAATCTAGTTGGGTATATTGCTTCTGCATTACTATCGTATGTAGTACTACGAATATAGTATAAAAGTTATATCTGTTGGCATTTGGTATATCTTTTGTCTGCTCTTTGATTCTGCATTGTCATCTGTTTTGTGCTGTCTGCCAGAGGCTGAATCTTAAATTTTGCTTCATTAATTTGTTGCTCCCCATTTACACTGAAGCTGGGGAGGGGGGGGGGCGGGGAGTGGGAGTACTGTTTGCTTTACAATTCCAGTGCTGCTAAAACTTTTAGTGTATTCCTTGTCTGGCAACCTAGTCCAGTATTGAAACACCTAGCTGTTCAGAAAGAAGCAATTAAGTCCTTGAGGCTAAACTTGCAGCACCAAAGGCCTTGCATTCTTTGAATACTAATCCTTAGGTCATCTCTCATCACTCCCTGGTCTCTGTAGGACGGCAGAAATAGAGCGCCTGATCTGCTTAGCAGGTTTTTCCCCTTCTTTACATCAGTCTGCACAGAGACAACTCCAAAATTTGACCCGATTAAGATGGGCCTGGCTAACTGAACATTCTCCCCATTTTTAAAGTAGAACGGTGCTGTTAGCCTTCTTCATTTGGAGTCAGTAGTCAAGGGCTTCTCTATACTGCGATATGATGCTGTTTTAATTAGCGTATGTTGAAACATGGGTTTTTTTCCCCTTGCCTGCAGCACACACCAACGCCATGATAATTTGTCATGCTCATTGACTGCCTTTTGGTCCCCTGATTCCCTGTTTGGTTTTGTGTTTCTAATGAACTCTGTTTGCTTAAGTTATTTAACTCTCCTTCCAAAGCGGAACTTTTTTTTTTTTAATCACGTTCTAATTGAATCTACATCAGTTGATGTAGGTGTTCCAGATGTTCTGCAGAGTTTACGTGTCTTTTTTTTTTTTTTAGAACATACTTCTACCTCCTCTGTTCTGTTATTGATATTTCTCCAACTGGAGTTCAATAACCAATTTCTTTCTCAAATGAAGCGACTGTCGTGCATTTAAAGGCATGGTAGGTCTTACTTCAACGTGAAGCAGTTTCTGCATTCTTCTGTCTACCAGTTGTTACGCGCATTCCTTTTTTTCATCTCTAACCTTTCCTGGAATTATTTGGCAACCGGTGGTTCTGCCCATCTATTGAAACTGAATTGACAGAACATACTTAGCAACGGCTCATTTTTATGTCCTTGTTAATTTCCTCCAAGATCTTCTGCTAATGTTTTAGCAGAAAATAAATAACTTCATATACCCTACCTTGTTTTGACTAGCTTCTCCACCTCTACCTCTCCTCAGTAAACATTCTTCCCCCCTCCTGAGTTAACTTGCTCAGTCCTGTCTGAAAGTCTTTTCTGTTATAGACTCTTTCTGCCAGCAGTTCACTGTATCCACGTAAACCGCCTCCAGCAACAGTATTGTGCAGCAGTGAAGAGCCAGCTAGTGGTTATTTAGTCCCCAGAGGAAACCAGTTTGTAAAGGATGCGCAAATACATCTAATTAAGTCAAGAAAAATATAATTCAATTAAGAGAACAGCTTGTGTAATGAAGACTAGCAGTGACAGGAACTTGTTTTTCTACTTTGAGCTGTTGAAGATCAGTAGGTGGAAATAGATGTTATTAGATCACAGGGGATCAGGCCCTCTTTTCAAAAATCTGTGTGAAATGCATCAGACTTCTCCCCCTTCCCCTTTGCGTTCAAGGAATTTCTTTAGAATTCAGTTAAGAAACTGAAGCACGGGGCTCTTGGTGCAAGTGCATCTATTACGTGCTGTATTAGTTAATTGCATGTCTGTTGGTATGGCTGGCTGATGGCTTTTGAAGACTCCGCTGAGAAGCGGCTTCCCTTTCGTGCTTCTCTCTATACGTCTCGTTTTAGGGTTCATCCAGGAGGACTACCTGCGGGAGCTGCTGACGACGATGGGGGACAGGTTCACAGACGAAGAGGTAGATGAGCTGTACAGAGAGGCGCCCATCGACAAAAAGGGGAATTTCAACTACATTGAATTCACACGCATCCTGAAACACGGAGCAAAAGACAAGGATGACTGAGCAAATCCCTGGATACCTGCATATAGCTTCTCCCCCCCCCTCATTAATTTTACTTCTCAGGATCTGTTTTTTCTTTGGTTCTTGTTGGGACCTTTTGCTTACATTTTTAGCATTCCAGCTTTTTCCTCTGTGGACTCCGGGGCTGCTCGGGCACACCTGCACCTTTGTCACAAGACTGGAAATGAGCGGGGAGAGAGGACAGCCTACAGGGAGAAGGGTTTAGGGACAAAGATCCGTGAGTGCGGAGGCCCAGGTAAAAATGTCAGCGCTACTCATCCTACATAGATTAATTCTACATTTTTAATGGTAACTTTTCAAATAAAACACCGCTATATTAAGTAAATAATTAAAATTTTCATGCTAGAGGTGGGCTGTTTATCTAATCAGTTTGGTAAATATTTTTTCAACTGTATGCAGTCGTGTTGTTACCTATTTTTGCCTTAAAAATTAAGCATGAGTCACTTAAGCATACTGATGTTTGTACTTCAGCAACTGAGTATTTCACTTACTACTGTGAGCATATACAATGAAGAAATTCCCATCCTTCATATTTTAGTACATTGTAACTTAATGATTTTTGTCCAAGACTTGCACATTAAACATTTTAAATCTTACGGATGTAATTGGCGGGGGGGTGGGGGGTATTTTACCACCCTAGCACCTTCGTTTCTTGACACTGAGTTCAATATTAACACTACTTTTTAAAAGGGTATATGGTAAATCCTAGTATTTTCTTAAAAAAAGTTGCCATGTGTGAGCAGAATGCTTGAGTGATGCCTCTTGCCAGCTCTGCAGGACTGACAATACAGGATTCGTTGCATTTCTTTGCAACCATTTATCTTTTCTCTTCCCATCTTTTTTCAAGGCACAGTGAGAATGGGGCTGGATGAAGGAGGAAGGTGTGCTGTCTCAGTCCTTTCTGTTTTCTCTCTGACAATGTTGTTCTTGCTTTCCAAACGGAATAATGTACAATATATTTTTAAGAGCTTCTGCTGAGAGCGGTGCTTTGGGTGCGTGAGAAGGAGGCATTCCTTTTTGTCCCATTTCTTGTAACGATATCCCCTCGTTCTTGTGGTGTGGAATGCATAGCAGATTTGCCAGAGTACTCTGAGCTTTGCCATAATCTGAATACTTGTGGTTCTGGTTTTTTGGTCTTGAGGGAAAGGGTGATCAGAGCTGCTCCTGTCACTTCTAGGAATTACGTTGTTATCCCTTAAGAATTTAGGTTACAAAATTACGAAGTGTCGCTTGGCTGAGAGCACTTTGCTCTTTCTTGGTAGGCTGCTATTGCGAACTGAGCCTTTAATAAATGTCATTAGAGGACAGTGATTATTTGCTTTAGCAATACATTGTTCCTTCCTGAATAACCTAACAGGACTGTTGTCTTTTGAGAAGGACAGTGCCACGAAAATCGTTGACTGGTACCTGTAAGAGAAAGCTCCGGAGCTTCTGCTCTGCTTCAGTCCCGGCGAGCCTTGCCAGGGTCCGGGAGCTGCGCGAACACCTGCCGGACCACCCGATGCTGACCATAGGCCTGTAAGAAGAGCCTGGGGAGCGCTGAAAAACAGAGTGGGGGGAAAGGGTTCCAAACCTTTTCAGAGGAGACGGAAGAAGAAATCCAAAGGCTTCAAACCCAGGTTTTCTCTCAGTTGCTGCTTTTTTGCCGAAAACGTTTACATTTAGAGGGGGCAGAGATAAAAACTCGAAAAAGAACTTCTGCCAACTACCAGCAAAACTAATTTTACCCCGCCTGCTGAAGGAGGCGAGGTCGGCCCGGTCCCGGCCAGCCTCCCTCCCTCGGCGCCACAGGCGGCGGCCGCCCGGCTTCCCTGGGGGGGGAGCCGTCAGTAGGGGGCGTTACAGCTCCGAGCGCGGGCTGGGCTGGAGGGCGAATGGCTTCACCGCACCGGGCTGGGATTTTTTTTGTGCGTGTGTGTTTTTCTTGAGTCCCGAGGAGCTCATTTGGCGCAGCGTATGGAGGAAAACACGGTCGGTTCCCACAGAAGCTCTGCGCCTACCGCAATGAAGGCTTTTCGGGATTTTTTGGCTCTTTAATCAAGTGCATTCATTACAGAAGAGACCAAAGAGAGGTCTCTGCAAGCCGTCCTTGCAGTCATGTATGTGCAAACGCACATGTGGTGTATGTTTGAGAAAGATTGGGTTTCAGAAGGACGTAAGGCTTTCCTTGTAACTCAAACCAGACACGCTGCTCCTGCGTCTCGTTTCTCGGCATCTCACTAAGGGCTCTTGTTGTTTTGTAAGATTAGCTTTGAAAAACTACCCCAAATTCAAATTTATATGTTTGCATAACTTTGTTTCCATATGAAAGACTAAAACCTATGATATAAACTAAACTGTTGAGGCTCAGAGTGAGGCAGCTGGCATTTACCTGTAGCAATAAATGCCAGTCATTAAACCCCAGTTCTTGCTTATGGGCCAGGGCGACATTGCCGTGTAGCAATATGCCGTGTAGCCTATATGCCATTTGGTCCTGTGATGACGGCAATGGTAATTCACTAATGCTACTGCTCTTAGCCTTGCCTTTGGGACAATCTTTGGTTTACCCCCTCAAGTTTAATGGCATTTAATGCTCTGATGCAAACACACCAGAGAGACTGATTAAAACCGGGCTTTTGGTGGGTAATTCAGAGGCCCGGGGTTTCTCTTGCAAAGACATTTTAAACCCCCCGCTCACCTCTGATGCGGAAGGTGCCATAAAGTCTGTGTCTGCCTGCGACCAGTCACGCTGGTTTCCTAGAGTAACGGCAGCTCTCGGTCCTGGCAACACCAGTCTCGGTGAGAGGCAGGCAGAAGCCTCCCAAGTGTCCCTACTGAAGTGGATCAGCAGAACGTGAAGGCGTTTATGGTGGGATGTCTTTTGCCTTTTTTTTTTTTTTTTTTTATTAGTTGTTTTGTAGCTAGGTCACTGGAGTGGAGGGCTGGAACAATGTGGCCTTGAGTCCTCTCAGCTAGAAGAGAGAATTAAAAGTAGGTCTGCAACATTCAGGCTGAATGTTAAACCACTGAACAATTGAATAAGGGAAGGTGGAACCATCACGAGCAGCTGTGTTTCTTATTGTGCTTTTTTTCTTTTTGGCAAATGAAGGCGCTTAGGCAATGATCCCAGCAGAAGGGATTAAAGAGATCAATTCTACCTGAAAAAAAGACTTTCCTGCTCTTCAAGGTAAAAGTTCCCAAAAGCTATGATTTCACGAGTGGGGCCGGTGTGCTTGCTTCCTGTGGTTGCGGAGGCAACAGGGCTGAAGCCGAAGTGAGCTTTAGCTTGTGAACCATTTCCTTTCCAGGGCTGTTTGTAAGCGTTTTCCTCTCCAGGGCTGCTGGCGAGGAGCAGCACCTCACCAGGGAGCTGTCTCGCACATCCTGTGTCTGGCCTAACACCCCTCCCCGCCACCGCTCCTGTCGGCGCCGGCAGTAGCTTGTAAAGGCTCTCACTGCCCTTGCCCTGCTTTAAGGCTGGGCGCTGTAAGCTGCTGTGGCTCAGCACCTGATTATCCTTGAGCACCTCGGCCATCTCTGTACCGGGGGCAGTCATTTTGTAAGCTGTGCTGTCCCTACTTGTGAATTTCAGCCCTAACTCCTTGTAGAAAGAGCCATGGTGACTCCTTGCCTGCTCTTCAGTATTTCTTGTTGAGGAGGCTCAGCAGATCCTTGCTCGGCATGCTTGTTTTAATAGTTGCTAATTTTAGTGCCTAGCTCCCCTCGGTGGGGAGAGAGCAGCATCTGTCAATCTGGCAGGCACGCCTCGCTGTGCATAGTACCGGTAATGTCAAGCATCCGTCCCTGTCATCCAGGAACCAGGTCGTGGGCATTCAATACGACAACATCCAAATGTCAAATAGAATGATGCTTGGTCTAAAAAAACGTGAGTGTCTTAAGAGAATTCGCGTCACCAGGGTGGTAGTGTCTAAATACTAGGCACTCGGTCTGACCTTTGTGGATGGTTTCCTAGCGGCCGGCACGGTTTGTGTTGCTATTCAAATAACCTTCGCCAACTGCTGACTCATCTCTGGTTCCACTCTACGCATCCCATTGCTTAAGTATAAAAATTGTTCTAGTAGCTCTCATTAGCTGTGAAAGGCAAACCTAACTAGAGCTCCTGTGTAACCATCACGAGATCAGAAGTGTCACGTAAACCGACTGTTTAAAAATACAGAAGAAGCATTCACGCAGCTTCAGCAGGGACGCATACCACTCCCAGCAGGCTTCTCTCAGGGAGTAGGTTAAGAGTTGCAAATTGAAGATACTTGCAGCTGGAAGCTTCCTCTTCAAATAACTGCAGGTCACTGTGACATTGGGAACGGTTGCAAAAAGCTGCAGCGAGACCACAATCATTGCACGCTTTTTCCCCCCCCCAGTACACGAGGTTTCCTGAGAAATGTGCTCAGCTGTGTGCCCCACGGCCCTAGCAAGGTTCAAAGCTATGGGGCTGGAGTCAGTTAAAAGGGGAGTTGGCAAGTTTCATGTCAGGGAGATAAGCTCGTGAACCTTGTGATACATTTTTTGGAAGATAATTAAATGGAACAAGATTGCTTGTAGTTAGTGCTTGCCTGTTTCTTTTACTGATTCAAGGGATAAGGTATTGTGTATTTATTAGAGCCCGAGATAATATGTTGTGCAAAACACAAGTTATAACACTGTTATTGCTATCCTGTCGGCAAACAGGGGAACTTGGCGGTGAATCTAAACCCTTCTACTTTGCTTACCCTCCTCCTCTGCTAGTTAATTAATTAATTAAATAAATTAAAAGGTAGCAATGCAATTTTCAGTTGTCAGAAGGCAACATATCTTTCAGACTTTTGCCTTTTTTGGTAACTAATTGAAACCAATCTTAGAATTTAACTAACAACCACTAGTTTCTCTGCTGTGACGAGCGTAGGTACGCAAACTGCACGCGCCGTGCTGCGGTGCAAGACGTGCTTTTCGGCACATCCATCTACTCCCCGGCCTCTTTGCTGAGGCAAGGCAGAGAGCAGCAGCGCTGCTGCGGCTGTCTGTGGGGATGTCCGGCTACACGCGGGCCTAAGAGGAAGGGAGGCGTCGTCACACTTGTACGGAGGGGTGGGTAAGGCATACGCTGCAAAAATGCAGGACTCTGATTTGCTGACTGGAAGATGACTATGGGCTACCTGAGCCCCGGAGAGGAGGATGAGCGGTTGCCGCGGAGTGCTAGTTGCAGCCGCGCGGTTTGCAGAAACCCCAGCGGTTTTGCGGAACGCGGGGGCGAGTGGCAGTGTGGATGGGACAGCAATCAGAAGACGGTGACGGGGCCTGTTGGAAGTACCTGGGTTTACTCCGTTCCTGTGGCAATGCCGGCAGCCTGCTGCCCCTGAAATTATTTTCTGCCCCAAGCTCTGGACACAGAATTTGTGTAACTGAGTAGCCATCTAAACTAATGAAGATTGAAATACCAGAAAGAGGAGAGAAGATGGATAGGGGCCGAGGCAGCTGATGCAGCTGATCCGGGAGCTGGCTCTCCAGCTGAGTTCCTGGTGGTCAGCCTTCTCCAGAGGCTGGACGCCAATGCCTGGTCAACTCCTTAGGTAGCCCCTTACTTTGGCAACCCACAGCAGCTCTTCCAGGGCTCTGTTTCATATTCAATGTTTCAGTCTGTCTCTCTCTCTTGCCCCCTCCCGTCCTCCCTGCAGGCATTTAAATGCCTTCCACATGTCAGGGGCCTGCATCTACCCCTTCTGTTACGAGCTTTACACGTGCCTAAGGGTTGAGGCCCTCAAGCCATTCCCTTCCCCGCTTTGTGTACCACACCGTGGGCCTTACCTGGAGATAAGATTCAAAGCAGGTAATATGCTGCAGGGCAGGCTTTGCAAATTTTGCTGAGTAAAAATTCAGGCACCTCCAGGATTAAGGAGTAATTTGGTGGCAGCTTTGGCAACGCTGGTGGTACCTCAATGGGACGTCGTCGTTGGTACCTCAGACATTTCCGGCTCTTGGCGCAAATCAGATTCGTGTGCGCCTGTCTGGATGCACAGCAATAGGGCACCGCGTGACAAAGCTGTCATCTGAGGGCAGTAGGTAAGCGTGCTAGGAGAACAGGAGGCTGTTTTGGCTGATGTTCTTACCCAGTGATGCCTGGAAGATCTTACCCTATGCCAGGTTTTTGGGGCTGGTCATTACGCCTCTTCCACCACTGATCTCAAGTATTGCTATGAAAGAGCAACTACCAAACGGAGGGCTGCCGGCTGCTTATTTTCACAACCGCTTTCCAGACTGGAAGGGTACTTTACACCTATGTGACTGATTCTGGATTGTTCCTACCTGTGACAGATTTAGTGCTCACACACACCCTTTGCAGGAATGTTTTTGTTACCTACTGGTGGTTTTTCAAGCGACTGTAAAAGCAAGGAGAGCATTTGGGAGATGCTGTTGTTATGAACAGGTTAGGGTGTGTTTATTTTTGTTATTCCTTCTCCTTTCAATCCCTCCATGCCTCCCTTAAGTCTATTCACAGGCTTTCCTTCTACAGGGAAATTGTACTGAATTCAGCGAGGCTCACCTAAAAAGGCCATTTCAGCAACATTACGCGGCTTTCCAATATTTACCTTTACATACCAATACGTAATTCTGGCTCATTTCCTGACTCTGCTGTTCTTAGTTTTGCGTTTGGGGTTTTTTTTACTTTTTTTTTTTTTTTTTTTTTAAAGGTACAGTTTGCTTGAGTTTCAGCTTCTAATCAATATTACATTAGTGACTTACTTTCCTATACAGTTTGCCCCATGTCATCTCTGTGGCAGTTAAAATTTTCATTATTTGGTGAATCTCCTTGTATTTCTCTGCTATATGCGGCTGATGTCAGCCACCTGTGATATCTGGGCATGTTCTTACACAGTCCACAAAGGTTTCTTTCAAGCTTTTGTTCCCAGAAGCTATGGAGAAAAGGACTGCATAAAATCTGTCTAGAACAGAACTTGGTTGGGGGTAGGGGGAGAGAAGTTTTATACCTGGAAATAAAAGCAATGTGGCATGAAGGTATTTGTAATATGGGTTCCTTTTAATGAATCTTAGCCACTTAGTTGACTGAAGACGTTAAATTGGTCTTTCC
>NW_009259534.1:486097-494121 GCF_000687185.1 Egretta garzetta | reverse complement strand
TAAAGTAAGTAATTAACTTTCAACACAGAAAATTAAATTGCTTAAGATTATTACACAGCTATCTGAACAATACTTCTAGTGTCTTGTTGCTTTTATTGCTTTTTTGCCCCTGGCATTCTGTATGTAATCATCCAGACACCATGAGACATATTGATTAAATAAACTGGGGCCCTTTGCACAGTACAATCTTGTTTTATATAATCTTATACAATATGCTATTACGGTAGCCAAGTAATAAATAAGAGCAGAATTAAGATAGAAACTTCGGGCAAAGCCAGTCTGTCCTGTAATCCATAGTCAGAAGTAGTTTGGACTCCTGAAAAAAGCTACGTCTTTACTGGGAGAGAGAGGGACAGACTCCTGCGTTGCCTTTAGCAGATCCTTTGCTGTTAGGCTGAGCATATTTCCTCTTACTACACTGAAAAAAGCTGGCTGAAGAGCAACTTCTGTGCCAGCGCTCACAATGCTCCCAGAGCTCCAGACAGGTGAGTAGGTCTCTCTCTGTGTTTGTACAGTGTCAAGCAAAACAGGGCAGGGTGTGCGTGTGTGTGAGGATATAATGTCTTAAGGCATTTCCATAATAAAAGTAATACGCACTTTCTCAGCCGAGGTGACAAAAGCTGCGTTTGTTCGAACAGCTCCCACAGCTTAGGCCCTCTCCAATTCACCAGAACCTCAGTTCCACCTCTGGCTGTGGCGAGGCTGATTTAGCAGCTTTCTGTTAACAGTGGTCTAGATAACAAGCGACAACCCAAATAATTCCAAGGCTGCCTCATCCTTCCTTATCCCATGGCCTAGTGACAAAAGGAGACGATTGTGCCTTGTTTGCTAACTACATGCTGTGCTTTATCTTGCATTTTGGCTTATGTTCTCATCAAGTTGCTAATCATCATTCTGTCACACTGTCTGCACAGCTCCTCCATGCAGCTCTCGGCTGCGTTACGTGGGCACGGTACCACAGAAGAGCAAACGCAAGCGTTGGCACCTGTTGGTGGCTGGTGTTTAGAGGGAAGTTGTTCCTTTTGCCAGCCAGCAGAACATCAGACCTCCAGGCCACTACATAAATGCTCTTACACATCATCTGGGCACCATACGGTCTGTCTGCTTCTGGCTGGAGCTGAGCCACAGCCCTCCAAGCAGTCAGGTGAGAGCCACCTTCCAGCCTCAGCAGCGATCTGCTTCAAGCAGTAAGGCTTCCATGTTGGTCTGTTGTGAAGAGAATCAGGGAAAGCTGCTCATAAAGTATCAGAAGGATTTTGTTTCCTTGGGGAAGTGCTGAAGTTTCTGCTGGACCTTCTATGCATGGATGACTAAGTAATCAAGCTGTTTAACAGCAGCTGTCCTGCACAGCCTACAGATCTGCGCTCTGGTGTATCTGCAGCTCTAACGCCCCCCCAGAGACCTCATCTTGTATTTGGGTGTCCAAAACTGTGGCTTGAATGAACTCATCTCATCTTGTGCAGCTTTTATTGCATTCTGCTACTTGCAGCTGCAAAAGTACTCCGTTTTATGCTGGGGTCTTGCTTTGGCACCATGCCTGAAGGGACAGAACCAACGTGTGCCTGTAGCTGGAGGTGACTGGGTTAAATGCGTCAGCAGGCTAAGACCTTCCACACAGAGAAAGAGGAAAAGAGATCTGAATTGATTCCTGGAGTAGCACAAATTAGTGGGCTGCTAAGAGCCATCAGAGCGGCTTCCAGAGAGCCTCACGCTTAACCCAGGTAATTACAGTGGCAGGCGGCTTTGTGAGCATGAATCACGTAGGTGAAAGTAGTGCCGAAGCCTCAGCAAGACTGGTTTTAGATGCCTAGGAACTGAGTCCAACTACATTTTACTGACCTTACTGCCAAGACACCCTCAATCCTCGCACTAACGGCTAGCTGGAGTACGGCATGTTACTGCCATTTAAAACATCTGGGACTGGGACAAACTGCATTGGCCAAATCCTAGTCTACATCCATACAAGCAAATCCAGTACTTGCACAAGTTTGACAGGCAAATTTTGGCTCTCTGCCGGCAACTCACTTTTTAACAAGCGGAGATCTGTTTCTATCCTAAAGCGCTTGAAAGGAACTTCTGTTTTTGAGAACACGAGATAACTAAGGTAACAAATGACTTCATCATCTACCGATGTCCCTTAAGCATGGACACAGAAGTTTTGCAAAGGAACTTAAAACTTCCAGGTTTCAATCCATACTGAACTTACGCTTTGAACTCTTAATTAACAGAGTGAACTGTACTTTTCCTGTCCTAATTGCTTACATGCCTGATTGTCTGGAGTGGCTTTTTCATATTTTTTTTCCTAGAAGACTCGTAACATATCTAACGTTCTAGGCTGAGCTGAACAGCTTCACTGTTATTATTTCCAACCTAAAGCCACAATGCGATGATGTCTTTGGGCCTGACTCGTGTCCTGCTTCTTCACAGCCAGCGTCCAGCAATTGTGCTGACTGTGTTTAGCAAGGGTGGACAGCATTGAGTTAAGCACAAGCACAGTGGGAGCTCATGCAAAATCACGACTGATGAGATTGATGCCTTCAGCATTCCAGTTCCCTATCTAGAGCTTACATACGCCAGTAGAGACCTGGGCGCGATTTCCTTTTGAGCCTGAGAAGGCTCAAGGCTCTTACACCAGAAGCTGTTCTAGATCAAGACCCTTTTTCTGCTCTTCCAGTTGAAGGTGGACTTTTAAAGGAGGGCCAGATTCATGGGAGGATGAGGGAAGACAGAAAGAGACAGCATGTGTGCCTGGCTCTGTAACTCAGATGCTTCTGAAGAACTTGACATTGGGCTTCTTCAGTGTGAGGCCCAGTGCAGTTTGTGTGTTTTATTCAAAGCAGAGAATTCCTCAGGGGCAGTCAGGCCTGCCTTCTCTCCTGGGAAGTGTCCTTCTTACTGAACTGTAAAAGTGGGTTCAGAATTATTTTTTTTTTCCACCCCCTTTTCTACTTTGTACATACCTTTATTATTGGCATTTCTTTTTGTCCAGTTAAGAGGTTTCCCTTCCTAGTATGATAGTTGACATCAGTCTCGGTTTTGCACACAAAATTTTATGTTTTTATTGGATATAGTACTGGGAACCGCAGACACAAGCAGGGTGATGGGACTTCATATGCTGCATTAGTCGTTATGGCAATCCCTAACATAGGGTCCAAGTTATTAAGGATTACTGCACTTTAAATATGTCCTACTTGAAGGAACACATTATTCTCATTTGTGAAGGTCTGGTGTACGAATAGATGTTACAACTCTGTGGACAGAAAATTGCATAAATGAAAAGGAACTCTTAACAGGTCCTCTCCTGAAGGATAAAATCCCAAGATGGCAGCATGATCTCAGGCTATCTGGAGGTCATTGCAAATAAGCCCCGGTTAAATGGGGCTACCTGGAGGGCAGATGGGAATGCAAAAATGGATGCATTAATATCAAATTATCCCAGGCACAAAGAACTTTTTTTTTCCTTTTTTTTTTTTTTTTTTTTTTAAATAGGGCAACTGTTCTATCTGGATTTAATGGAAACACAGAATTAAGGTGCTGGTTTCCTGGTTTTCTGTCGGTTAGGTTTGGATACGGTGTTCCGCAAGGACAGAGGCTGTAAGAGAAAGAGGCTGTCTACACTTCCCACTCAGGTCTAGGCTTCTAGCTGGTGAATATCTGTGGGTTTTGAGAATACACAGGCAACGGGGGCTTGACTGAACGGTGCTCTTTTCTGCCCTATGTCTACAGTCTCCTCCACTACACAGCCAGCGGAGCGTAAGTGTAACCTCCGCCACAGCTATAACTAATTGCTGCTGAGGTGTGTGCAGGCAAGGGATGAACTCCTTCACTGCATAACTCAGGAAGCAACTGCACATCAAACATTTCCCCCCCAGCTGGGGAAAGGTCACAGGGCAAATCTGGGCCTGCCATTCCTGGTAAAACACTTGCAACGTACGCCTCTTATGCATTCTCTCTCTTGACCCACCCCTTCTTCAAACAGTCCTTAGACATTCAACAGAAAGATGGCCAAAGCCCTATACGGCAGGTACAGCCTAGACCTATGACATGTGGAAAATCGTGGGCAAGCTCCTCAGACTCCTAGAATGCTCTTCAGTGCCAAAGCACCTGAAGCAATGTTTCAAGTTTTAAGCCAAATTTAGAGGATTAGAGTTTGTGAAGCCTAAATAACTATAAAAGGTAGGGGGAGAGGGGGTGGTACATAGGAACATACCAAGCCTGAGCTACACATCATGCCTGCTTCTGCGCAGGTTCCTGCCCGACCCCACCCTCAGACACCAGCCTTGCCAATTTTCAGCTTGCTCTCGGCAGAGCTGTTATGCCACAGCCCAAGCCTGCCAGCACGCAGGACTCCATGCCTTTAAATAACGCTGCTTTTCCATGCGTGGATTTTCCCAGCCTTCAGCTCCCCAGCCAGACTGCCTCTCCGGTACGGGATTAAATTTGAGAGAGGGACACCTTCAATACACTCCCATGTTAGCTTACTGTAACAGAGAAGGACAGGATAATGGCCAGGCACTGGGTGGAAGGGGAAGGGGGTGTACAAGCGCCTGCGTGAGTGAAGTCATGCATTCACCCTGTTTCATTTTTTCCAGATGTGGTGCTGAGGGTTTGTAATGCTGCAGCAAGTTGTGTAGCTCTGTCAATGTTTTTACAGCGTACTGTGGGAGAATTCATCTGTCCCTACCCCAGATCCTGGCAGAGGTAGCATGGGTATGGCAAGGCATGAAAGCGAACTGGTTCTGGCTCCTCATCTGTGGTTCCATGGGTGGCAAGGCATTGATCCAGTGGTTCATTCTCCTGTGTATGTCTAAGTTACGCAACAAGCCTTCTTGTCTGCAACTCTCCTTCTTTTAAATTGTCTGGAATCAGTACATCGAGCCTATTCCATGCTCCAGCTAGATCCATTTTCAGCCATCTGACCCAGGCCACCCTTTGCATATCTGCTGCATCCCAAGGCATCCTGCTCTTAGCTTTGCTGCTAGGCAAGTCGGCAGCTTCCCCCTCTCCTGGCACATTTCTGTACAAGCACTGCCTCCTCTCAGCTTTCTAAGCCAATTTCAGCGATGTCAGCCCGTGCCACATTCCACGCCTTTCTAGTCCCAGTTTCTACCTAAGCCCTGTGAATCCACAGAACGGCTCAAGATAATCTGTTCACGGCTCCTGATCCAGTCCAGGCAGTCAGAATATGCCCAACTGAAGTACTTTTTGGTGCAGGCTGACATGACCACAGAGGAGGAGGAATTAGGACCAAACCCCACAGTCTGATACGACCTTTCCAGGCTGCCATGGGAAAGAAGTCATGGTACTAAAAGGGCATCGCTACGGACTAAGGGCAGCGGGTATCCTAACAGGGAAGGCATATAGCATATAAGCAATAATTAGTACACAAGGCGGTACCAAGTTCAAGAACACATAGAAACTATCAAGAGAAAGGAAAGCCTTAGTAATACTGTTATTAATTACCTCCTGCGAAAGATTAATGAAGATTAAAATCAGTTTCAGCTGTATTTGCTGAAAAACCTAGAAAGATGAAACAAAGGCGCTTTCATGATTCGCTTGCTGAAAAGGGAGCTTTTGAGATCCAACAGGAAGCAGTCGGACTGTCAACATAAAAGGAGCGATTGATCAGAGGAGAGTGCAGAGGAGCTCCCGCTACAGAGCGAGCTCAGGAAATCTGCGCGATGGGCAGTAATAGTGATGACGGAGAGCCCGGACCGGGTGTTACAGGGGGGTTTCTTCAGCGATGGGACGGCAAAAGAGCCTGCTGGTACGAATCAGGAGGCGGCAAACTGGTAGTAGTAGAAGTTGCTGGGGGGGCGGGGTTTGAAGGAAGGAGAGAATTTAGATTAGTACAAAGATCAACATTCTTTGCATGTGGCTCAAGAAAAAGGCCAAACGGGGAAGACAAGCTGAGTAGAGAGACGAAAGTTGCCGGTATTGAAAAGGGAAATCGGGGTTATTAGTGTCTTCTGATAGCAGTGAATGGCAGAAATTAGGGTGCTGCTGAGAGAGCAGCGTGGCATCAGTGTATCTGACGGATGAGGAGAGCTACTATCTTCATCTTTCCTACTTGAGAATCCCAAATTACTTTGTGCTGCGATACTCTGAGGCATGGAGAAAGCTCCTGGTCTCGAAAGGAGATACCAATAGGCCAAATGTAACTGTTCACGTTCATAATGGCTAGAGGAGAATGGTGAGCCAGGGATGGAACAAGATGGTGAAATCTGGCTGAAATAGGAATGGTATGTTCAGAAAGGCACTGGTGGTGCCTCACGGAGTGGTGAGGCGATGGAAAAACATACGGAATAAAGGAGCATCGGGTAGGTGAGCCCAGGAGCAATTCTGGGAGACAAGCAAGAGAATCACTCCCAGCGAGGCCAAGAACAGAACTGACTGTGAGGAGCATAACCAGACTGAGACAAAAGAAACTACAAAGGAAAATTCAGATCAAACCACATGGCTTCTTTCTGCTGATTTGCTTCATTGAGGAGTTTACTTAATATCTCATGTGGAAATTAAGAGCTTGCATTTATGCCACTCCTCTCTGGTCAGTTTTAACAATGTAACCCCAGAACTCTGACAGCCATTTTAAAGCAAAAGTAGGAAACTTCCTGGAAATGAGAAGTTTTGCTATACGTACGGCTGGCACAGTCCATTCAGATGCATATACAACTAACACACACACAAAATAAAGTAACACCATCAAGTTAAAATTTTACTGCCTTCCTGCTTTTTTTTTACCTAGAAAATAGGTATATAGACCAAGCTGCCTCTTTTCCCTCTAATGAGCTCTGTCCTTTGTGTGCTGCCCCTGGGCCAGAGGATGGAGGCTGGGAAAGGCAAAAGTTTGCAGGGAGAGGGGGCGTTATCAGCCAAAGGGCGCCAGCAGATGAGGGGAGAGAGGGAGGGATGGAAGAACAGCCCTGTGGAGCTCATGGTTTGGCACTGCAAGAGGCAGTGGCCGCGATCAGCAGCGCTGCACAGGTCCTGGGGAGTGACCAGGTAAGCAGAGCCCATGGGCTGTGGCCAGGCCAGGTGGGGCTGGGAACCCAGCTGCCCGCTCCTGCAAGTGGCGAGGGAAGGTGACAGACTTACCTGGCAGGGGTGGCACCGCCCTCTTTTCTAATCTCCTCTCGCTTTGCCTCTTGAATTTTACCAAGCCATTTGTCATCCTTACTCATGCAGAGTCATTCCTACCCTGGAAGTGACCCTACCGATTTCAATTCGGATGTTAACTGTACAGACACAAATGTGTCATATGGAGTATTTAAAGGTAAAATTGTGACCTAGAAGCAATATGTAGGATAAATATTCACTACACAAAATCGTTTCCTGTTTATAGGTTTTTGTTGTCAACACTGTGTTGCAACATCATTACATGCCCATGACCAGGACTTTGGGCTGGTTAGGGCCGTTTTGTTATCCTGCATGGGCTTCCACAGAGGCAGGGGGGCCTATACTGTCAGTGAGGTCCTACAGCAGGCGGCTGTATACAGCTACTGAGTAAGCTAGCAGGGCTCAGGAGAGGACAAACGCTACTGTCAGTGAAGAAAATGCTACAGGCGGCTGAGGACCCAAATGCCAAGTAGATCCAGTGGAGACATGTAGGTAGAAATCCTCGTGTATTCACAAAATATATAACCAAGTCCAGAAAACAGTAACACTGAGGTGGCACCCGGACCTGAACCAGGTACCGCCTTGTCAGCGTTCACACGCAGAGGACCTGACGCAGCAGGGCTTCGACCGAGCAACTCCTCCTCCCTCCTCGGTGGCTGACCAAACATTGGACCCGGTTGGGCTCTTCTGGCTCCCTGCTCCCTTCCACATTCCAGACAAGAATGAGGACTCATCCTGGGAGACGAGGAGTTATGCGAGCAGCTATTGCTGCCCTTCAGAGAAGGGAAACAAGCTAAAAAGCCACGCAAGAGCCGAGACTAAAGCCGAAGAGTTCCTGGCTGGGTGCCCTCTGGAGGTCATAGCACTCCTGATTAGAAAGAAAAACATTCGACTTACATAGAAATATT
>NW_009259534.1:474740-486047 GCF_000687185.1 Egretta garzetta | reverse complement strand
AACAGGGAAAAGACACACTATATTGTGGATATGGTTTTGATTACACTTAGAGGGTTTGCCTGAGTGGAATAGTAACAGCAAAATAGTTTGCTGTTTAAGCTATCCCCCTCCAAACTTAAGGCTTCTCTGCATAGCCAAATATTAAAATGACATTTTGCTACAAGTTCAGTCATCTCTCAAAGCCGCTCTCTCTTTACTAAGAAAACTTTTGACTTGCACATTAAAACAATGATGGGTGAAAACAATCTTGATCAGTCACTCATGGATCATCTCCTCTTGTTTATTCAGATGTTAACCCAGTATCTTTTCCTTTTCTCATTACAACCATCACTTTAACAGCAGACTTGCATTTAATGTTACAGGAGCCCTTTAGTGATGACTGATGAACATGAACAGAGAGAGAGGTTATTTTTGCAAGTAATTATTGCACAGCACTATTGCTGCGGCAAGCACTCTGTATTAGAACACGTGCAGCAAAAGCCGTATTAGTTAAAATTATTTGCAGATCTCCATTTTAACTCTACCTTCATATGCTTGAAACGTCCCATTTGTGGTCTGAGTCCAAAGGAGAAATATTTCTCCTCCATTTGTTTAAAAACTATTTTTATCTCAGACTGGAGGTATTTTGTTGCTGTCAGTGTTCCTGCTGTTCTTTAATCTATGGACGTTGTGGATGACAGGCTGGAACAGAACCGTAAAATGCCATTTCTTTTGGTGCAGATCTCTGAACATTGGAAAAAAGCTTGGCAAAGTGGGGATCCAAATACTCAACCTGGACTGTTCCCATTTGGTCAGGATATGAGCAAAGACTTTTCCCTTTTTATTTGCATACTCATACTGGGGTTTGGGTTTCTTAGTCATTCTCTTATACAGGCACCATGAAAAACGTATCACTTACTTACCAAATCACTCTGACTCACTAAGTCTCTTCAGTTCAAGGCCTCATCTATTATATATTTGACCAATCTCACTGGAGTCCTATTTCATGACATAGCCAAAATCTCCTCTTTGATTGTAAGTCATGACCATGGCAATAGTCCAATAGCAAGATTTGGCAAACTGGATCTCCTGATAAAACTAACATGCTCTTACAGCTAGAGTACATATTTGCATTTCCAGACCAGAGAAAATAATGTACAAGGTAAATATTAATGTTGCTGGATGCATGGTACAGCAAAGGCCAAGGTACTAAACACAGAATTTGCTTCTCTTTCCACAGACACCTTGTTTAACAGCTTAGAGTACCAAGGAAATCTTTAATGCGTCCAGCATTCCTGGGCAAAACTTCTTTAACATATTACACTGCCATTCTACTAAACCAGCATTCTGAACCTAGGCAAACACTTCTTCCACGACCTTTATTTAAAAGTTTTCCATCAACATCCTGGTGGTGGTGGGCAGCTGATTATCATAGAATCATAGAATGGTTTGGGTTGGAAGGGACCTTAAAGATCATCTAAGTCCAACCCCCCTCCCCCCCCTGCCATAGGCAGGGACACCTTCCAGTAGACCAGGTTGCCCAAAGCCCCATCCAACCTGGCCTTGAACGCTGCCAGGGAGGAGGCATCCACAACTTCTCTGCACAACCTGTTCCAGTCTCCCACCACCCTCATAGTAAAGAATTTCTTCCTTACATCCAATCTAAATCTACCCTCTTTCAGTTTACAGCCATTACCCCTTGTCCTATCACCGCCTGCCCTTGTAAAATGTCCCTCTCCATCTTTCTTGTCGGCCCCTTTGGGTACTGAAAGGCCGCAGCCAGGTCTCCCCGCAGCCTTCTCCTCTCCAGGCTAAACAACCCCAACTCTCTCAGCCTGTCCTCACAGCAGAGCTGCTCCAGCCCTCGGATCATGTTTGTGGCCCCCTCTGGACCCACTCCAACAGCTCCGTGTCTTTTCTGTGCCGGGGACCCCAGAGCTGGACGCAGCCCTGCAGGTGGGGCCTCACCAGAGCGGAGCAGAGGGGCAGAATCGCCTCCCTCCACCCGCTGGCCACGCTGCTTTTGGTGCAGCCCAGGATGCAGTTGGCTTCCTGGGCTGCAAGAGCACATTGCACATGTCTTTTTGAGCAGACTAGGGTTCTTTGATAAACCCAAAGTTTTTCACAAAGAAATGGAAATTAAAACAGCCACATCAAATCTGGTACTCGGGAAGCACATCTTAAACAGGGATCCATATTTTGTGAGAGCCACTTTCTGATCTGAGAACGCCTGCACCCATCGTATCAGGACATGCCAAATCAGAAGTCCTCTTCTGTGTGGAGCCTGGCAGCTCTTGGTGCTGCCTCACAGGCCTGCTGGCACAGTCCTTGCCTTGCCAAAACTACCCTCCCCTCCACAGTCAGATAAGGCACAGTGGTCACACACTTCACTGTGCACCCTGAAGGCTGCTGCCCTGAATATTGGGGAAGACTCAAGTACAGAACAGGGAACTCAAGGGAACTGAGGTCTTGAAGCTGTTGCCATGCCACAGGACTGGGCTCATCTCACAAACTGACCTACTGCCAAAGTTGCTTTCACTGGTGGAGCTGGGTGTACTGGGCAAAGGGGACACACATCTCAAATGGGGTGCTACTGGATTTGTTGCTTTGGCTGCTCAAGGAGAACCTCCTACATCACCACTACATGCAAAGTGTCCCACCAGGGAAGGTAAAGCCTTTCATGCTCACCGGCCCAAACACACAGTGTAGGTCTGTAGCACAGCACCATACATATAAGACCTGTCTTGCTTACATGGAGTCAAAAGCATAGGCCCCTGTTATTCTCTGTCCCCTCTGGCAGGTGAAGCAAATTCTCCCTGTTGAGATGCCACTGTGCTTTGCCCTTCTCACAGAGGAGGAACCATCAACAAGACCACTACTTCTAGTGGAGGAGAGCTCCATGTGCCAGATGAAGGGGAAGCCCTGGCTAGGGAGGTTTCTCCCAGACCTGTTCCCTCCACCAGGAGGTACAGACCCTCCTTCAGCCAGGTTTTGGGTGAGGTGTTCCCACGCGGCTGTCCCAGGTTTAGCCAAGCCATAGACCTCTCCCCAGTTCTGTACAGCAGGGGTGGCACACTGCTTGTAAGCTTTTGCCTTGCATGCAAATGTCTGTGACAGCTTCAGCCCCTGTTCCTTAACCATCTTCTCCAGAAACACCCACCCTCACCGCCTGCCCCCAGGAAAACTGTCCCTGTTCAGAGGCAGTGGTACCAAGACCCTTCTCAAAGACCGCAACTGCAGGCATGACCCCTACCTGCACATAGCACAAATCAAGGATGCCATAGGGACCTCTGAAGGTTCAACCGAAAGTTGCGTTGGCTTTGCCTTGCAACTGAGATGCCTGATATATTACAGCGGCTTGGCTGTGCAGTCCCACTGCTCAAGGGTGCCATCAGAAGGAAGGCATGGATGTGGGGTGTGTTTGTGAGCCTTCATGTTAGAAATTGTGATAAATTAATATTCGTAAGTATATCAAGGAGCAGCATGCAGTTCCTCCCCAAAAGAGTGCCTGAACTCATTTATTTTTACATGTAATTAAGTATCCTAATCCCGTCCTAACTCTACTCTGCTGTTGTTGAGACAAGGGAAAAACCCCTCAAACTCAAATCATTGTCAGGCCTAAACAACCACCATGCCTTTTTTCAAAACAACTGTGCAAAAAATGACAAGTAGAGAAAACATGCAGTATTTGTCAGGCTAAACTGAAATAAGCCCTGAAAAGAGAACTGTGGAAAAATATGTTTGTACTCGTTATGGTTTAGGCCACATCCTGATTTCACATCCTGATTTAATTCAGCACAAGTCTGAAACAATGCCACTAAATCCACTTTGCATTTACCCCAGGTAACTGAGCAAACGAAGACCTGGAATGAAATTAAGCTTGATGTTAAATTAACAGTTAGGCTTAGAAGCACAGACAAAAGTATAATCCCCAAAAATGTTCTTCCCCTTCTTTCAGGTCACATTGCATTTTAAACATATCCAGACACTGAAACTGTTGCAGAGTTGGGCAGTTCCTTAGTTACAGGAACATAGATTTCACAGGCATCAAAGGTTTGTGCTTTGAATCTGCATGGGTTACTTACTTAGTAGCAGACTGAATTTAAGCTGTTGGTTTTGCTCTAGAGAGCTCTGCACAGCCCTCGGATCTGTCAGGTTATACTGCTCTGGGCGGTGAGTGAGTACAGCCTGGCAGTTTTCTCTAATAAGGTTGCTCAGCTTCCCACTGCCTACCAATACTGAAATAAAGCAATTGCTTTACTGATCTTCTGTCCATGCTGCAAAGCCTATATATTTCCCTGACTTCCAGAGTCTATGAAAATGCTCCCGAGAGAAAAAAAAAACACCAAACCAGGCTGTTAAATCCTTCCTTTTGAAGAGGAAGGGGCAGGTGGTGCTCCCTCAAGCTTACCACGGTTATATCTTTTGTTGAAAAGCAGTCAGTCAGTCTTTTTTCTAGTCACAGTTTCAAATGGGTCAAGAAACATCTAGGAACAAGAACAAGTGTTTCTTTCTTAGGAACAAGAACCTAAACATCTACAAATAGTTATCTAGATCTGTTTATTCCCCAGGACACTGAGATACTTTTATGATGCTTCAAGGACCATTTTACTTTTTTTGGCTTTCGTTCGAAAATGGCAATACTGGGACACACATAACTAATCCCTTCCTGTACCAGTAACACCAACCTAAACAACATATAAACATGGAAGAAAAGCTCCAACTTCAAGTGATACAAGCTGACTAAGGCCACTGTAAGCACTATTACTTTCTGCAAAAGCTGCTTTCTAACCCTGCAGGTAGGGTTTGAACTTTCATGATTTGATGTCCCCAAACTCATCCTATCATCACTCCGTAGGTATGTCACTGACTGAAGCAAACCCCTGAAGTCTCAAAGCAGAAGCCAGGCTCTTCCTCTAGCATGAACATGGACAACTGGAGCCTGTAGATCAGCTCTGAATGTCCCTAAGCTATACGCAGTGCTTGCAAAAGCCAAAACAAGACTTTTTTTTCCCCTGCACGTTTAGCAGTTATCTTCTCATATTAGCTTAGTGGTCATTTACAGCTACCAGGGAAGATCTTGTTTCAGGCCCTTAAACTGGACTTTAACCCAGGGGTCTGTAACTCTGTGTAACACAGGCTGCTCTTAGGTAAGTCTCTATTAGGTAAGCTGTTTAAATAACTCTATATAGCTTTGTATAAATAACTACACATCCATTAAAGCGAAAAGATGAGCCACACTCAGTGACAACGCAGCTGAGTAAGAGAGGAAGTCATTCTCTCTCTCTGACTTGATAAATATTCAGTTACAAGAGACTGGAAGAGATCTCTTACAGAGCACGCAGGAATCCGGGAGCAGGAACATTCCCTTGGGATGTGTGTCACTTCATGACTAAGCAGCATATGCTTGTTCTAGCTAATGACTGGCATTACCTTTGAATGACTTGCCAGATTTAAAGATCACGGCTTTAAAAAAAAAAAAGTTTCCACAGTATGGTGGGGAAAGAGCTCCAGGAGAGGATGATGACAGAGAAAGAAAGATTACAACCTTAAGCCTTAAGGAGGACTTGAATAGTCCTCGTGATACTGGAAATCACAGCTGTTCTGGTTCACAGCCAGCTGAGTATAGTGACTTGGAAAAACAGCAAGCCTTCCAAAAGAGGTTTTAAATGCAACGGCAAGACTAGCTACCTACTCACAGGCAGAGTGACCCGATGGTCTGAATTGAAACTGAAAAAATATACAGTAGACTGAAGACAACATGTCTCTTAACAGTCACCAAGACAAACGTGAAACTGAATCCCTGACAAAGAGTTAGCTAAGTGTGTGTGTGTGTGTGTGTGTGAAGCTTCAAAAACAAAACTCCCTAGAACCTCACAGTGTTTAAATTCAAGCAGAGGAAATCAGCAAGATGGTCTGAAAACGTAAAAGTTTCTAACCACAACCTTATTTTTCCTTTCCTCTCTCCTGTCATGTTGGATATAAACTCCTGAAACACTGAATTATTCCTCTGGAAAATATAAAAATCAATGTTGCCCAATTTTAGTTCCTCTAAATCACGGCCTTTTCAATATGATCTCTAGGTCACAGATCAAGGAGAAAGTTACGTGCTGCACAAAGGCATGTTTGACCCAGACCTCTGGATCACTGATTTTTATCAAACAACCTGTGGGTGAGAGTTGATCACAAGGCATCCAAAATGGTACGAAGCACAATGTAAACAGCTTTCTGTAAACAAACACATGCAGAGACAAATAAACACAAGGGGTAGGGGAGTATAACAACAGTCAGTTTAGACATCTTTTTAATTTGTTGTAAAGGGCTAAAACACTCCAGCAACATTACAGAAAATATGTGTCCCACCAGGGTGAGCTCTGACATGACTCAGCATTCCCTAATGCTGTTCCTTCCATGTGGGACAGCCGGGCAGGAACTGGTGTACACGCTGTCCGTTTTCCCACTTGGTATGAATGAAGGAAGAGGACGTAGAGTGCAAGCATATCATCGCGTGTATTCATTCCTTAAAGTAAATTCAGGCCAAGCCTTCCTTGGACAGAGTCAGTGTTGGGGATTAAGCCAGGGCTGACTGCCCAGTCAAACAAATGCCATTTACAAAGCTAGACTTTGCACTGCAGTGAACGCAGGGATGACCAGCACTAAGAACTCAGGTCACTGGTCCCAAAATACTTTTAAAATTGCATAATCACTCTTTCTAACAGAATAGCTAGATCTAACCGAAACTTTCCTCATTTAATCCACTGTTTTGAAAACAAACGATACTGGCACCAAAGAAGAAACATTGCAGATCCAGGTTCTTATCAAAAGGAGTCAGAATGATTTAGCTAAAACCTTTTTCCTGGAGGTTCACGCTAACACCTTTTACCTTAGGCTTCCTATAGCCTAGCAGCACATACACAATGACGGTTACCACAACACAGCTGACACGCAGTAACTCCTGAGTGAAGAAATTCAAATGTGTCGCCTTTACTCAGATTTCCAGAGTCAGTTTCTTACACGGAATGAGTCTCAGAAAAGCTAATGTAATTATTTTCAGTAAAAATATTCCCTTTTTACCCTCTCCTCCTACCTTTTCCACTTTTTCTTCCTTAAATGGTGAAATAAAAAGTTCGTGAAGGAAGTACTCATCAGTTACAAGCTGGTGCATGATCATTATAGCCTTATCGTAATGCTTTAGCACTGAGTTTATGTGTCTGTCCATGTCTGTGAAGGCATTCTGTTAATTACAGAAAAAGGGAGTGATTCTTAACAAACCTGAACTTTGTCAGCTAATTAGTAGCAGATACTGAAAAAGCTGTTACAATTAAGCTCCAAAAGTATCTCAGTGCTATCTGTGAGAGGTGAAGCTATACAGAGTAAGGGAAAGCTATAACCAATGTCAAGGCCTCCTCACAGTTCACAGAAAATCAAACCTAATTCTTCTGCTTCAGAGGATAAAAATTGTGAGTAATAATTTTACTGGTATCAAAGTTAAAATCATGCTAAAATACTATCAGTTCGGGATCCAATGTGTTCTCAGTGCTCATTATGCAGGACACATATGTCACCTCCTAGTAAGGCACTAAGTAAGAACATACAATACCTAAATATAGTCACTCTAATGTTAACATTTGGACCTAACTCCTCTATAAGAATCTCCATCTTCCATTCTTAAATGGGGATCATGATCTGCCCACAATAACACGGCAAATGAGGACGTGCAAAGAACCACAGTATCACATTGCTCCCACTCCATGAATGCAGCCAGACTAGAAGTGTCCAAAAGCTGCCGTGGAAGACAACAGCAGTCGTTTCTGCAACTTCTGCTCTTCTGAAAATCAAGATTATTCACAGCATTAAGAGCTGCAGGATCAAAGATTGCTATGACTCTTCACCGAAATCTAAGGGTAAACCCCCAGGCCTGGGATAACAGTTTACTTGCTAGAAAAGTCAGCTGAATCCAAAGCTACCTATCTTTAAACTGACTCGGTTACCTTTTCTACCTCTGGATCAGCATTGCTCTCACCCAGGCCCAGATTCCTTGTGTAAACCCTTCCCTGCGCCACAGTGCTTCCTGACCCGGCTATCACAGAACTTTGAACTGCAGCCTTGTATGTCCAAGACTCCCCTCTCCCATTCAGTAATCTTCTTTTATTTTCTCAGAACTCCTCCTCAGTGTTGTAATTCTAGTTTGACACCTCCGAGCACTCTCACAAACACACACAAAAAACCCCCCCAAAAAACAAACAACCCAAACCACATGGTAGTTAGGCTCAGCAAAAGGAATTTCTCAACCAGTTGCTTTATTATTAAGAAGTGTTACAGAGTCCCGGAATTCGGTAAAGCTTGGCCTTGCCTCCACAGCAGTCCAAATTTTGCCAGCATTTCAAGCCAAAGATTTGCCTGCTTCCTCTCTCCAAGTGCCCCTGTTCACAGAGAATCCAGGTCTCCCTCCTACCTGTCTCTTCTGCCAAGCAGGCTCTCCCTCTGTTTGTTATGCACTCCTGCTGAGAAGCAGGGGGTCTATCAGCCATGCTGGTGCCCTTCTGTAAAAAAAAAGAAAAAAAAAAAAAATATATATCTAGAGCCCTCCACTTCAAGGGCCTAGTCCAGCAGTTCTGAGATCGAACCAAAAATTGTCTTACCATGCCTGTTCTCTAAGATGTCTAAACATTTTTTCTGGGAAGACAGCTTATAATTCAAAATGGATGTCCTAACGCGGTCTCCATTTTGGAGAGTGCAAAATTCTGCAGTAGAATGATGATAGAAATCTGCCAGGCAGATTATGATGCTGATGCAGAAAATGTAAACCTTTATAAAGTATATAAAGATAATTTTATAAAGTATCTATGACACTTTTTTCCCCTGGTGCATATAACCATATGTGGAGATACAGATGTGCTATATAGATTAGACTCTTGGGGGGGAAAAAGGAAATTCCAGGACCTAAGTTTACATTGCTTATAATCACGAGCGAAGAAGTGCTAATTAATGAATTGTGCTCACTGGACAGGCACCTTTCAAGGGCCGTGTTTTCATGTCCATAAATCAGATTTTGTTAGGAAGCAAACTGACTGGTGACAGTTGAAGCAAAATCAAAGAGCTTTTTTCCAAAGATACATTCTTGCAAAGTCTGTGCAACGCCTGATGCATGCCTCTTATTTTTCATTAAAAATAAATCACTCAATACCTCTAATAATTTTGGTACAGACCATGTAGAGTTGAATTAAAGTTGAACAGAAATGTAAGCTTTCAGGATCTAAAGGACAAACTGAGGTTATCACTTCAGATGCTTTAAAAGATGAATGTACAATTTGACCTGAACCAAACTTCAAAGTCAATGAAGGCCAAGTGAAGATAAAAAGAAAAATGAAAAAGATTTCAGCAATTACTTAGCACTGATATTTCAGCAGTAGAGAAACAACATGTACTTTGGTTAGAAGAAGCCTCTATGCCTCTGATAAATAACCTGATACTTAAAAAACCAAAACCCAACAACAAACCCTAGAACTGTGAAAGATAATACTACTTTACACTCTAGTTCATTCTTGGCATGTTACAGTATAAATACCAGTAACAACTATGTTCTTCAAATATAAATAATAAACACAGATGTTCTTCAAATAAGTAATAGCAAGAGGGAAAATAGTAGCAAGGGGGGAAAAACTAGCAAGAGGGGGAAAAGGGGGAAAAGGAAGAGGGAAGGGGGGGAGAGGGAAAGATAAGGGAAAAAGGGGGGAAATTCTTTTTCCACTCTACCACTAATCTACTGAGCTATATAAACACAGGGCAGGGGAAGGAGGAGAGGCAATTTCTTTCCCAAATCCATAAAATTCACTACAATTATCTTTATGGACCCACTTACATCCATCTCTGCAGAATTTTACTACTCCAAAATAGTGTAATATTTCCTAACAGGAGAATTACCCAAGTTCCTCATGAAAGGCTAGAGAGTTCTGAGGTCTCCCAAGCCTATCATTCACTGTAACAACTAGAAGAGCTTGGAAAATACAGCTAAAGATGTAAGTAGCACATGGGAATCCTCGCCAAAACTCCCTATCAGGTTACCGCCTCCCATTCCTTTCTCCTGCTGCAATCTTTACACCTGCACTGGTTTTTTGGATGATTATTCTACAAATGGTTAAAATTGACTTTTAGGTTAGATATTGGCAGCAGCACGGCCAATATTCTGATTCAGTGGTTTGGGCCCAACAAAGGCTCTACCAGCAAGAGCTGCCCCAGTCTCCTTGCCATGTTCAAGAGAAAATTAACTAGTAAATCTGCTGGCAGATTAGTAATGACAAAGAACTATTTCCAACTGATCATTATTTAATACAAAATGAGCTCACAATCTCAGGATGGTTCTGGCTGTCAGGTGGCATTACATCATTCACCCTCAGTGTTGACACTGGGGCTTTTGGCACACATTTGGCAGACAGCACCTGCCTTGCTAGAATTCAGATATGTAATTCATTACTAGTTCAGCTCCCCTGATATACTAATCAGGGAAACCACAGCTCAGATAAGGACAGGCTTTTTTGTTTTGTTTTGGCTAGGACATCCATATCTGACTCAGAGGACAACTAGATAGCACGATCACAAAAAAAAAAAGCCCCCAGTCTTTGCAGCAGGTTCTACATTCACTACCACTTCCCAAAACCATTCCAGCAAACCGTAACTTAGCCACATTAGTGAAGGTACACCAATAGAGAGATCACAGACTTACAACTGACAATAAGTAGTGAACTCAGAATCACATGCACACCCACATTATAGAATCACAGAATCATAGAATCATTTAAGTTGGAAAAGACCTTTAAGATCAAGTCCAACCGTAAAACTAACACCGACAAGTCCACCACTAAACCATGTCCCTAAATGTACAAGAAATCACATTTAGAGGAATAATCATAGAATCATAGAATAGAATCATAGAATCGCTTAAGTTGGAAAATACCTTTAAGATCATCAAGTCCAACCGTTAACCTAACACTGCCATCCCACCACTAAACCATGTCCCAAAGCACCTTGTCTATCCATCTTTTAAATACCTTCAGGGATGGGGACTCGACCACTTCCCTGGGCAGCCCATTTCAGAGCCTGACAACCCTTTCGGTGAAGAAATTTTTCCTGATGTCTAGCCTAAACCTGCTCTGGCACAACTTCAGACCATTTCCCCTTGTCCTTTCACCTATTACCAGGGAGAAGAGAGCAACCCCCACCTCGCTACAGCCTCCTTTCAGGTCATTGCAGAGGGCAATAAGGTCTCCCCCCTCAGCCTCCTCTTCTCCAGGCTGAACAACCCCAGTTCCCTCAGCCGCTCCTCCTAAG
>NW_009259534.1:469958-474576 GCF_000687185.1 Egretta garzetta | reverse complement strand
CCCCAAGCCTGTAGCGTTGCATGGGGTTGTTGTGACCCAAGTGCAGGACCTGGCACTTGGCCTTGTTGAACCTCATACAGCTGACCTCAGCCCATTGATCCAGCCTGTCCAGGTCCCTCTGCAGAGCCCTCCTCCCCTCGAGCAGATCGACACTCCCACCCAATTTGGTGTCATCTGCGAACTTACGGAGGGTGTACTCAATCCCCTCATCCAGATCATTGACAAAGATATTAAACAGAACTGGCCCCAAAACTGAGCCCTGGGGGACACCGCCTGTGAGTGGCCACCAACTGGATTTAACTCCATTCACCACAACTCTCTGGGCTCAGCCATCCAGCCAGTTTTTTACCCAGTGAAGAGTGTGCCTGTGCAAGCCATAAGCAGCCAGCTTCTCTAGGAAAATGCTGTGGGAGACAGTGTCAAAGGCTTTGCTGAAGTCCAGGTAGACATCTGGCCATCCCAACTAATCCCCTCCCTGCTCATTTCCTAGGGCAAGTGCAGTCTCTGCCCAGAAACTCTCTGAGGCATCCAGATATATTTTGGCCTCAGATATACTTTCCTTTGTCACCAGTCTGCAAACCACAGAGCCCAAAACCAAGGACTGTCATCGCTCCCTGCTCCTGTCTTAAAGACCTTCTGTACACCATCTGCTCCCTCTGTTCCTGAGTCTGGGTAGTGCTTCATAGTTTTGTTTCCAGCCTTTATCCCTTCACTGTCCACACGAACAGACCAAGTGGCAAGCAGTTAATCCATGCTCTGTCTACCCAATGAGGCACTTTCTTGTGTGACCTTAAGAACTTCTTGTAAGTCTGTAGGGAACATACTGAGCACCATTTCACTGCTACGGTGTAACTTCTGAGCTGCATGGTTGCCTGGACTGCCATCCTGCCAGACTGAAATGCCCAGAAAATATTCAGCCTATACAATAGTGTCGTGGTTTAACCCGTCTGGCAACTAAGCACCACACAGCTGCTCCCTCACTCCCCCCTCCCTCAGTGGGATGGGGGAAAGGAATCGGGAAGGAAAAAAAAAAAAGGTTAGAGTCGTGGGCTGAGTTAAAGACAGTTTAATAAGAGAAAATAATAATAATAGTAATAATTAGAATGGTAAGAGAATATACAGAATATACAAAACGAAATTATGCACAACGCAATTGCTCACCACCCGCCAACCGATGCCCAGCCCGTCCCGAGCCGCGAGCAGTCCCCGAGCAGCGATCACTCTCCCCACAACCGACTGACCAACTGACTCCCCCCGAGCATGACATTATATGGTATGGAATAGCTCTTTGGTCAGTTTGGGTTAGCTGTCCTAGCTGTGCTCCCTCCCAGCTTGTTATGCACCTGGCCGAGCAGGAGAAGCTCAAAAAGTCCTTGAGTAGTCTCAGCACTACTTGGCAACAACTAAAACCATCAGTGTGTTATCAACATTCTTCTGGTACTAAATCCAAAACACAGCACTATGCTAGCTACTATGAAGAAAATGAACTCTATCCCAGCTGAAACCAGGACAAATAGCTTTACACAAAGGCAAAGGATGCATACAAAAACAGGACAAAGTAATCTTGCAAGCTTGGTCACATCTGTGGCAATGCAAATGGTGTAGTGCTAACTAGAGAGAACCTTTTCCCCAATATTTGCCCAGCAGTAGGAGCCATTCTGGTTTTATGGATATGGAAAGACCACCGCTGCTTCCCTGTGCCAAGTCCTTCAGTATCAGACATAGAAGTCAGGTCTCTTGATTCTTAATTCCCCTATTCTAATGACAATTATCCACATACTTAAAATATATTCCAAGTGTTTTGTAAATTATTAAGAGCAAGCATTGCAATTTGACACTGCAAATACCAGATAAAGCCTAGAACCAGGTTAAAATCTGAGGTCTGGACACTAGTGGTTGTGTTGTGTCTTTACAGCTGGACGTAGTTTTTTTCCAAGCTATTGCTGCTGTGATCACTGCTATTAACAAAACAGAAACAACTCTACAAGCTTTGATAGCCATGAAAGAATGAGTTAGTAAACTGGGAGTCAGAGATCAGAACCTGTTCTGTCCTCAGAGTTAAGTATGTGGAAATCAGGACATCACTGAATTAAGGACATCTGAAATAACCCTCTTGGGTTCTGTGAAGCAACAGGAGAAGCTGAACAGCCTAACTTCCTTGCAAATATTAATTCCTGTTAATTTTAAAATACATTAAAATTATCTCCTTGGCACCCTCAAGAGAAGGGGGATTACATCCATTATTCTCAGCACCAAAGAAAGAGGCAAAACCACACAGCTCTGGGAGCTACTGGACTGCCAGTGCCAGAAGTCCATAGATAATCTCTGGCTTGTATATTACAGTTTGTTTTAATGTTTTATAACCATATCCTGTTTGATCTGCAAGTCTTTACATAGGCAGTTCTGTGCTTTGAATTTACAGGAACAGCCACTGCTTCAACTAGCTTGAGAGAGAACTGATTTCCATGACTTATTCAAAATTAAAAAGAAATCCTTCCAACACCACAGTTGAAGGCATTGTTCTATTATCAGCAATTGAAATAAAAGCCTTGTCATCAGTTACCCATCATTTAAATTCCACTGGTGATCTACTGTAATTAAAAAGAAGAGGAAGACAACTGAACATACTACTGACTTCTTTGTGCTGGACCCTAGAAACTGAACCCTGACAAGCCAAGCTATTGCTTTAACATCTTTGCACAAAACTAACTTCACCAAGACAAGTATTTGTTTTGGTGTGGTGGATTTTTTGTTTGTTTGGTTTGGGGTTTTTTTGTGGAGAGAAATCAGCTAGACATCAGATTTGGTGTTAATAAGTCACTCATCATCTGTGCAATCACCGTAGTAACTCTTACGGTTTTGTAACTGTAAGCAGCCCAACTTCGTCTTTAAAAACACAAATGATCCATCAAATCTTTAAAAGGCCCAAATAGTTCCACAGGGAGTGGAAGACTTCATGTTTACCTGCAGCTTTGTGTCTCATGTGTGTATTATCCCATTTCAACTAAGATACAAACTCTGACCGCCTTTTCTGTTGTGCTTGGGACATTCCATATTTCCCCCTTGTGGGTTTGTCACTGTCTAAGAACATAACTGAACTCCTGTCAAAGCCTTTCCTTTAGTCAAGAGACTCTGGCTTTACCCACTCGATCATTTTCATGAAGAACAAAGCATCTTTAAGGCTTTTTAATTCTGTAAAGATTATCTGAAACTGTCCTACAGCTGCTGAAGTTACTGAGGAACCCGGGCAGATCAGCAGACAAGGGCAATGCAGCCATGTAAACCTCTTTTCCTCCTTTCCTTAGGAATCCCAGCTAAAATTCCTGGCCTGGTTCTCCTATAACATTATGACTGTAACATTTCAAGGTTCATTCGGTGCCATCGAGTGCGCTTTGCTGCCTTCTCCTTAGAGAAAAAGCACTTGTTTGTCCCTAAGAGGAAACTCCATGCCAAAGCAGCGCCAACCCCTGCCCTGACCCTCTGAAGCCTTTGCCCTGTGTTCTGACCAAGCCTTAGGGGTACAGCTTCCCTGAGACAGGCCGTGGAGACAGAGCACACACAGTTTTTGGTTTCATTTCTATTCAACTTCCATGAAGCTCACAATTGCTGCTGCTTTCTTAGCTTTGAACAGGAGCAGTACCCGACGTTAACTAACAGATGACCAGCCAACCCAGAAGCAGCTCTGACTGATCACACCTGTGAGGGCAGGTTTTCCTTATCCCTCTGCCCCACTTTTAGTGAAATCCTCAAGTTCCAACAGCATTAGATGATGTTGCAGAACACTCAAGGCCCATCCAAACAAAAAAAATGTACTGCTGTGATTTACAACCCATCAGGCGGTGACTCGTATAACTGGCTCCCCCGAGAGCTCTTTTGAAGTGTACATGAGTCAACAGACTGACAGCAAAGCACAATATGCCATCACCAGGCATTCATGAGCAGCCTCACTGTTTCTTCCGTGGCATGTCTCATTCTCCTGTCTCCAGTGTATCTCTTTTATATCTCCCTCTGGCTCTGTCAAAGCAAGTTATACTTTATTCATTTGCCGATCAGGTCCATTCATATTGCAGAAAATAAATTAATGAGAAGTGCAGCATCTTTGAGTGCTAGCAGAACTAGAAGTTATAGCACCTTACCTCACCTAAGTCCATGGAAGTTTTTCCATAAATCTGAACTAGGCCAAAGTTCTCACTTCCAAACTCTAAGACCTTCTAAACACCAAGTGCAGCCATTTGGGTAATGCTGAGCCCCCCCACTCAAAGACACTTACTTGTCCATACATGTCCCAGGAGGTCTTGTGTTTATCTCCACCAGCACCTGCTTGCCTTTCTGCTGCCTTAAGCTACTTCTGACACTGGGCCACCAAAAAGCCTTATCTTACTTGCATTGAATTTCGCCCTTTTGAAGTATAATGGGTGTTTCTGACAGTGCCACTGTACTTCTGAAACAGCAGTTAGCAAATTGTTTGGCCAACTTTTCAGGGAAAGTGTATTACTGAAAATAACCATCAGCATGACCTTCTTAGCAGTTGTTATGCATAACTCTGTGTTATGTGGACGTGAAAGACTGAAGTTGGCTTTGAGAGTGAAAAGTAGTATGGCTATATTAGCGTGGTGTT
>NW_009259534.1:460129-469920 GCF_000687185.1 Egretta garzetta | reverse complement strand
CACAATGACAAGATCATAGTGTTACCAATGCTCAAAATTAATTTAGCATGACATGGGTCACTTGGACAGGATTTAAACTTTGGCCAGTCTACAGAGAACTTTTACAGAGGCGTCTCATTTCCCAGCAGATGTCGGCACAACACACACACCAGAACAATTGTTTCTGCTAGGCATTCCATTCGCTAAGCCCTCCAAAAATAACGTTACCAAATTTGCAAAACACTATCTTCCATCTGCACATGTATTATTAGTGCAGTAAGACAACAAGGAACATCGATAAAATGCCATTGTCAAGAATCAGGCATATAACTAACAGCACTGTGTGCATATGTCTGTGCATACAGATACACAGATTTATGCAAACAGTGCTTAATGTTCTCTGCTTTGCGCTTTCTTCTGAGATTTACACCAACAGGGAAGGTCAGGACAGGTTACTGCACTGTATATATAGGTTCATAAGCACATTCATATTTGTAAGCCCAGGACATAGCCATACATATAGAACAGAACATCAGTTTGAAGTGCTCTGTATACTAACATGAAGCAGCAAAAAAGATCAGATAAATGCACTCTGTGTTATTATTCTTTTCCTCTTAGATTGGTAGGATCTACCCATGAATTCAAATTTTATTAGCAATGCTCATACTTTCATACCAAGGCTATGGATACATTAACTGTATTACTACAAAATAAAGCAAGAAACAATACAGCACTGTAAGAAAACAGCAGTTTTCTCTCAGTGTTTTATCTCCATAGCATAGATCGAGCTCTATTTAAACTTCTGCATTTAACAAAATACCGTGTAATACAATGTCATTTAACACCCTTATTCAGAGTGAATAATAGCTGTCAGAGTTTTAACCTTTATACAATGTAAAGCTATTCCACTTCTAAAAACCACACAATTGGAGAAATCATGTTTTGGAAGATGATACTACCACCACATTAATTACCAAGCAATGAGTACGGTCTCTTATGCAATCCTTATCTCTGTCTCTCTCAAATATGTGGTTCAGCGGCTGTGTTAAAGACTCAGATTAAAACTTCAGTTTAAAAGGGGCAACCAAAAATAAAAGGAGGGAGGGGGGGCTAAATTTGTTTCAACGTTTCTGACTTCTGTAACCGGAAAACAGATTGTAAGCCTATGCATTGCATAAACTCCCCCTTTTCCCCAAATATCTTCCAAACTCTCAGTGAGGGTAAGTACTTAATGCCGCTTTGTCCCTAGATTTCACGTCCATTTCAGTGTTGTACGTCGCACATGATGTAGTGTCTATCCAGTTATCACTGTTGACTAACAGGGTCTTTATTCTACAAGGAGAAACGAGAGTCACCAGAACCAGCGGTTGCTCCACTGCCCACCTGAGCAGCACTGCTCATGGCAACATGGGTCCTGCTAACCACATGACATAACCACATGCAGCTGGGCACTTCTATATTTTAGCATAAGTTAAGCATGCTGTGTTAACCATGAATAGGTTAACACATTGACAGTACACAGAGAGTGCTTTGCCTCCACTAGTTTACTAGAGGGGTTGGACTAGATGACCTCCAGGGGTCCCTTCCAACCCAAAACATTCTATGGTTCTATATGACAGGTATACGTGATTTATCTAGTATTAAACCTGGCAGCAGTTTCTTTCCAGAGAAGTGAGTGAGAACATGTTCATTCGTTCAATATCAATTAGCTTTCAGTTAACAAGTCAAAAATAAATATGGGATATTTTAAACTTTCAACATTTTTGTTTCACATTTAAGGCTAGAAGGGGAGGTTATTCAGTCTTAAACTAACATGATTTAACAACAGAAATGCTAGCCAGGACCTAGCTATATGCAGCTTGCTTAGATTTTGTGACTGCAGGCACACTTGCAAGAGGTTGAAACAGATGTCAATCATCTGCCTTAACTGCACACAGGTAAGATGGACAATTAGCACCTTGTAAAGTTGTAAACAATTCAAAACAAAGACTGGAAGTCTTTCAAACTTGCTGTAGCCTTCTGTTACACTTTTCAGGACTAACCAGTTAATCAAACAGGTCCACACCTGAGATTTATCTCAGAACAGTTGAAGTCAGTTCCTCTGCCATGCTAAGATCCTGCATAAGGCTGTGAGCATCCAGGTGATTCAATTCCAGCTCCTCAGGAGACTAATGACCCTACTTAGACTTGTAATGTTTTGTCACACCTCATAAGGCATACAAAGGTGGGGTAGGTATAAGAGTTTCTAATATTTGCTGGTATTAGGATGGTAACTCTTATTACACCTCTTTAACTGCAATGGAAGGAGGAAAACCATAGATTTTAGCATCTTAATAGTTAAGAAATCAACATATGGTTAACAGCTGTGTGAAAACTTATGTTTGCTCCATAAGGATGCACAGTTTGTTCATCTAGTTTTACTTCTTCCTTAAGTGTCCTGAGACCCCTTCTTATCAAGACATGAAATCTCCAGACTGTAAATTTAGGCTGATAATCTACTCGCTTCACGCTGGGGACCCAAACTCAACTACTTGTATCTTCAGTGTCTCCTAAGGCATTTCTACATTTTCCCTGAGCTCCCAGGGCAGTTATCCCCCACTTCTCTGAAAGAACAACGTGGCTCTGCCTACAGCAGAACAAAGCACAATTAGCTATGACTCTTAGCACCTCGCTAATTATGCAGGCCACAGAGCACCCATGAAGTACTAGGAATGTCCCCATGATTTCTGGCATTTGAGATTACTGTGTTTAAAGACACCCAAAGATCAAAATCATGAAGACTATCACAAAAACTTTGAAGGAGGATTTGAGCATTTACACTCTAGAAATACTCCAATGCCCAAATCTTACAAAAGTAAATGCTTAGAATATACGCTGTTTTGGGGACTGCCTGCCATAATGCCATTCACTTTACGTAAGTTAAGGCTTCTCACACTATTTAAAGTTAAGCGTTGTCACAGGTCCCATACTGTGCTCCTTTTTGGACATTGTGAAAGGTTACTTGGCCACAGTTTGCCTTTGGCCTTCACAAAACAAACTAGTTGTCTCAAGCTGCTTATGGACAGGAGGCCCAAGTCTTTAAGCGCCATGCTCCAAAAATCCAATCCTGGGGATGTTCCTGGGTTAGTTTACCCTTCACCAGCACATCATAGTTTAAAAAAACAAAAAAACAAAAAAACCCAAAAAACCCCCAAACAAAAAAAACCCCAAAAAAAAAAAAAAACAAAAAACCAAAAAACCCCCAAACAAAAAAACCCCAAAACCTGAATATTACAGTTCTGTAGGCTGCACCATGTTACTTCAGCATTCACAAGAAATATCCTGAAATAGACAAAATACTCTTATATAAAAAGCCCTGCCCCCGTCTTGCTTTTCTCATGGTGTCCCTTTTTTTTTGTTTGTTTGTTTTGCTAAATGGGCTATTTCTTTCAGTGCACAGTAGCCCTTTCCCTTCAACAAGCTGGATCCTATACATCCAAATGGAAGGCTGTCCTAAGAAGTGCTGGACTTGATGATCTTGTGTAGGAAGAGCACACTACCTGGAGAGCAGAAAGCCCCACACAGACTCAGAAATGTCAGCACTACTAAATGCAGACAGTATGCATTCCTGATCCTCTCCCCTGCTCAATCCGCCTTTATCTGTAAACCTTCAGGGTTTGGGTTTTAAAATCAAGCACTGACACCCGACTTATTTTCCCTAGTACAAAAGTACTAAGGGTGAGAGAGCAGCAGCCCTCATCCAGTTGCTGTGATCCTCCCCAAAAACCAAAAAAACCTGGATGAAATTAATTTCCTTAGACTGTAGTGTTCTCATTGGCTCCTAATATTCACACTTGGATGGGCCACATGCACATTGAGTGATCTACCTCGGGACCCTGAATCATAACCGCAGACAGGCACAGTCCCAAATCATCACAATATGTGTTTGCCTTCAGAAGGCTAGGACCTCAGGCTATGCCTAGGATTTTACAGAAAGGTAGCCAACACCCATTACCTGTCACTGTAAAAACCTTACACACCTTTTTCAGCTGTGAAAACTTCACTTTTAGTCATCAAACATCCTTTTCATGGCTCTACCCAGGTGAAAAGATCAGCTCACTGGTATCACCTGCAAGACAGATGCAGTAGTCCTTAATTCTACAAATTTGCTCCTTTAGGCTAGGCCTCTCAAGCAGGCACTGGACCTTTTCAGCCAAGTACTATGTACAGAAATGCTCAGGAAATAAAATGACATTAATAACTTGATATGTTCACTTGATGAAGGTGTGCCATAACACTGTGAATTTGACTGGTCACTCAAAATCTCTATAACACATCTATAATACATTAAGAATATTCTGTTTGCACTGAAATACGTGAAGATTACAGCTAACTTAGAATAATGGAAGCATTGGTTTTAAATTGTGCAACACCAAGGATTAAGAAAACCATCACGGCAGCAACAAAGTGTATGCAATACCTATAAAAGTAAAAAGCTGACAACTTTGAAAATAAAGCTCCCAGCCTATACTCAGAGCAGGTGAAAGCCTTTCTAAACTCAGTATACAGTGCTTAATTATGGCCTGTTGTAAAATCCCTCTACTTTTTAACTAGTCTGCATCCTTTCCAATCTTTGTTGAGCATGAGTTTATATATCTGAGTATTTTTGTCGATACTATTATACCTAATAAACAACATCCACTGCTAAAAAGGCATGGAAAATCTGCAGTCCCAGAAGGCATTCTTATCTCCTACATTAGCCTTCCACCCTAATGACACAGAATGGCGACAGCGCATCTTTAGCGAGAGCTTTCTATTTCCTGAAGTATTAAGATGTGGTACCATCACTTCCTTAGTACACCGGCATAACAAGCATTCCAAATTCATTTTTTCTTATAAAGAAAACTAATTATGTTATTTATTGTTATACCAAATAAGATTTAGTGTACTGTTAAGTAGTATATTTTATTCATTACAATTGCGTTTTCATCCTTCTGCAAGTAAAATTTAACCTTGTCTTGAAAGGACAGAAACAACTTTAGAGACAACATTCCTAAAATATAATTCTTAAAAAAAAAAAAAACCAAACCAAACAAAACCCCCACACCAAACTTCTAGCGTAGACTCAACTAAGCAACTACTTGGCTGACCATTAAGTTATTTTGTTTAGAGTAGACTACACTAAACAGAATAAAAGTGTCCAGATACAGTTATTAAGAGTTATTTCATTTTAAATTAACATTCTTCCCTGAAAAAAAAAAAAAACAGTTATAAAATGTAGACATCTCTTAGGCTTTGTTTTTGTTGCTTTACATGGCGATTTTTGTATAGTTAGGTATGGCTCACCAATGCAAAACCTTAAGCCGAGATAGATGTTTAGTATCTGGTTAAACAAGGTCAGCTAAGCGAGGTCAAGCTTGCTTAGGGTGCCTCGCAGTAAACCTCCTGCCTTGTCTTCGGTACACGCTAACCAGTCTGCGGTAAAAGCAAGTTAGGCATCCCACAATTTAAAAAAAAAAAAAAAACCAAAAAAACCCAAAACCAACCAAACAAACAAAAAACCAAAACCAAACCTAACCCCACATATTTTATTTGGTCAGCCATACCTGCTTTACTTGCTTCACTTCTTACGCATAAGCAAAAACTGATAACATAGATCGCAAAATTGCACCCACAGTTTCAAATTTCAGGAAAGAGAGATCTGTTTCCTTGCATGCCCCAAGTTCTTGAGCTAAACTGAGACTGTCAACCATCATGCCATTTGTCATGCTGATTTTGATACGCATACTTGTGTGCCACACAAAAAACAAAGCCAGAGCCCCTCCTCTTAGACAAAGTGGCATAGCAGTTACAAGATGTGCCACAGTGGTGGACAAAAATTACCATTTCTGCATAACTGGAAGGAATACATGAGGTCTGTTCCTTGTCAAACTTGTACTTTTATTACATTAAAACCTGAAAGTGAACACTGTTACTCCAAGCAAGATTAAATCTATAATTCACCTCTTTTTAGTTTCAATTTTACACAGTGGTCTGACTTTGAACTGCAGAGAAGAAATTGCTTTTACATTGATGCAAGTTTCAGAAACCACTCCCCAGAGTAGCTGCACAGCTCTTAGTCTCAGAGCGTGATTGTGCCACTTATGAAGTTTCTGCATTGTCTTAATAATTGTAACTAACATTACTGTATATACAGAGTTGCCCCTATAGTAATCATAACATTCTACTTCCTTATATACTGAGGCACAGACATGGGGGAGGACCATGTGGAGATGAGGGAGCAAGGGCTGGCACAGGGAAGAGCTGAAGGAGGCCCCAGAGAGAGACTCACCTGCTAGAGGAGCCGTCGCTCTCCTCTGCCAGTGACTGGCAGGAAATCCCAGCGGCTGACCCCCATCAGGAATGACAACTCCTGCCTGTTACCTTGAGTCCACACTAAAGGCCATGCTGAGAACCAAAAGGTTGCAAACCTGATGCTATACCAGACAGGAGCCAGCGCGATTCTACACAAGGAATTCTCGGGGCCTTTGTTCTTGTTTGATAACCACAAGAATGCCCACATAAAAAAAAAAAATTAAAAGCATGTTCAAGTTGCAGTCTATTATGCAGAAGTTCTGAAACCTTAGGTTTGTCTTTGCGCTTTGATTTACCCTTTTTGCCCTTGCACAAAGGCGTCAAAGTGAGCTCTAATTATGGGAGCACAGCTGGTTGGCATAATTTATATAGATTTCCAAAAGGTTTTTGACAAGGTTCCATGCAAGGAGCTGCTGGAGAAACTAAGATGATGCTAGGGGAAAAAGGCAAACGATTCCCATGAATGAATATCTGGCTGGAGCAAGAGAATCAAAGAATAAGATTAAATGGTTGGTTTTTATTATGACAAAAGGTTAACAGCAGGGTGCTTCCGGGTCCCATACTCAGGCCAGTGTTTTTGAATATATTAACTCAGACCAGTGGGATGGGGAGAAACAGGGACAGGTAAAGAATAGTGAGGTGCCAGAGTCTGCAGCTATCAAAAACGCATTTGGGAAAAGGGAGATTTGTGAGTAACTTCAGTGTGACTTCTGTTACATGAATGAATAATGCAACGACAAAAGAAATTCAGCACAGAGATGAATACGAAGCCGTGCACAGGAGAAACTTCAAACAAGCCATATAACCTCCAAAGTTGATAGAGCCCTGTCCTCAGTATGTAGCAGCAGCCAAAGATAAAGCCTAGCATGCTGGATTCCATAAGAAATAGGTCAGGGAGTAATATCAAATACATATACATTGCAATCAGAGGTATAACCTTGCTTAGAATACTGCATGCAGCATAAGTCACCTTTACTGAAAAATGGAATATTGTAGGACTAAATAGACTGGGGAGAGAACCAAGGCAATGATCAAAAGCTGGGAGTAATTCTCATAGGAAAAGAGACTGAGACGAGTGAAAAATTTTATCTCAGAAAGCAGACATGATGAAGTATATAAAATAATGAATGGTACACAGAAGGTAAAATCCAGGAACTTCCGTTTTCATTGTCCCAAAGCACAAAAGGATAGTCAATGAAATAAACAGATAAGGAAAAAAAAATAAGAAATGCATTTTTTCATGTAATTCACAACTGAACGTGCTACTCTGCCACTGACTGCCATTGCAGAGTTTAAATGCTACAGAGACATTAAGCATTTATACCAGTATGAAGGCTATCCAGCTATCTCAGTAACAAAATTCCAAGTTATATTAAACTATTGCTCCAGTGCTTGTATCTAATTATTAAAGATTTGGATGGGACACTTGTGGGAAAATACAACCTCACCTCTGCCTTCTGTAGTCTCTCCTTTCCCTCTGATACATCTTAAACTAGCTGGTGTCACGGATAACAAAAGGTGAAGAATGGGTGTGACCCACAGCAGCGATTTCTGGTTTTCCACACATAGGACAGAGTTATTCACTGGAAAAAACAGTTATTTGTTGCATTGCTTTATTCTCGTTGCCAAAGGTATGACCTGCTTATCTTACTGTGTGCTACTTAATTACGTTCTGAATATAAAAGAATAAAAAATTTTCTCACAAACATTTCAATGGCATCTGAGCATTCCACAAAGATCAATGGGTTTATTTTCATAACATCCTATAAAGTAGAAAACAACAAAAAAAAATCATACTCTCCAGTTTATAAATGGGAAACTGGAACAAACAGGCTAAGAAAACAAACATCCACAAGCCTGAGATGCCTAGATCCTGATTTTCCAGAATTCTTTCACATTTTCTTCCTTTAAGAGTTTCTATGCCCAGACCATGGCCTTGGAGACTTCAGCAGTAGTTAGGCAGAGTCCCTGCACCTGAAAGCAAAGCACTTGTAAAGTAAGAGACATACAATTAGTCATGCAAGATCTCACACGTGGCAGTGTGACAGGGCAGAAACACATGTGCATCACCACAGAACACTGATAAACCACTGATAGGGACAATCATCTGGCAATTCAAAATCTAGCCCCTCCAGTTCCATTCCTCTCCCTTCTTGGAATCCAGTTTTACAAATACTTAAAGCATTGTCTATGCAGATGGGTCCAGACAGAGCTGAACTTGCTCTGACTAAACCAAGCTGTTCAAACCTGTTGGCACAGATGTACCTTGATGCACATGTATACCACTACTTACCCAAGGAGCTGCACAGATGCCAAAGTTGCTCAGTGAGGAGCGTGAACTGCTTGTGAGATACGATTATTCATGCTGATGCAGCTCCAGCAGATTAAGTAATACTAAAAAAAATATCACAGCCTCGCCAACATGTGAAGGGAAAAGAAAAACTGCAGAAAGTTACAAATTGTCTTCCATGCCATCTACTTCTGCCTGCAAGCAGCAGCCAATACCAACACCCATCACCAACTTACGGGCCACCAGGTTACGGCACATACTGCAAAATCAAGTTGCTCCGTTCTTTAGATTTGAGCTCAGGACAGGCAAGAAACTCACCTGCCTTCTCTTTAGATACAACCCTGTTTCAGGTGTGTGGAGGCTTTGAGAGAAGGTTGCCAGGGTTTTCTTCCACCCACCCTACTTTTTTGCAAACTTTATCTACCCAACCACCTTGAACACATACCAAGAGTCTTCAGGTGGTAAAGAGGGACAGAATTTGAGACATAGCCCCGAGGTACTGCAACGACTGCAAGGTGCACTGCACAAGCCCACTTTCTGTCTTTCCCAGCGGTCCTGACTATGGATACACCCCTCCAGACTCACACCCATGAAGTAACTTGGTTCAAAAAAAATGCCTCTCCATGAATTTTGTACCCCGGGGAGCTAGGAATGAACACCCACTGGTCCACTAGCTAAAAAGCTGCCACTCAAGGGCAAAATCAGCCTTCTCGTAGCATCCTTTGAGAAAATTCCTGGGAACCCATGTTCCAGCAGAGCTAGAAAGGCTGTTTCTAGCGCTCTTAAAAGCAAGCCTGAGCTCAGTGTGAAAATAAAACTTTTTTTTCCCCCCTCATAAAAGTGACCTTGCCAAAGAAGAACCAAAAAAAAACCCCAAAACCCCACACCCCAAAAACCTCACCCCAAACAAACCTCAAAAATAAAACAAAAAAAAAAGGGGGGGGGGAAGAGAAAGAAAGAGTTTGTTTCACGAACTTGCTGGCAGTCCCAAGGACAATAAACAAGCGTGAGGCAGCTTGGGCGGTATAGAGAAAGGGAAATCTCTTCAAATCCTTGACGTGTCTTTTGTTAACTTCCCGTAATTACTTTTTTGGCATGACCATGCCTGGACTCTCAAAACACCAGTTTGAAGAGTCAGCCCTCACAGCTGGCAAGCAGGACCTGCAACAACAAAAACAAAACGGAAAAA
>NW_009259534.1:459121-459448 GCF_000687185.1 Egretta garzetta | reverse complement strand
GGTGCCCGCGCCGCCGAGCAGGAGGGAGGGTGGGGGAAGGACGGAGCCCTCGCTCCGCCGCCGAAATCCATGATTTCACCAGCCGGTTCGAGCGCTTGCTTCCCGGCCCCCGCTCCTCCTTGCAAACAGCCCAGCACGTGGCGGCGCGGGAGTAATATAAATATATACAGGCTCCCGGTGCGTAAAAACGCACGCTACATCCTCGCGCGCGCGTCGGGGCTCATTTCAACTTTCCACGCCAAAACCCTTCCCGCGTGAAATTTCAGCCCGGAGCTCGGCGCTCTGAAGCAGGCGCCCGGCGAAGGGCAGCTGGCTTTGACAGAGGGG
>NW_009259534.1:456754-457233 GCF_000687185.1 Egretta garzetta | reverse complement strand
CCCTTGTCCCTTAAAACGGGGGAGGGAAAAAAAAAAAAAAAAAAAGTACAAAGTTTCGACGGTTAGGGTTAAAAGGAGGAAGACTTCCCCCCGCCCCCCAAATGAGGCTCTCTTAAGTTTTCTTTGTGTTCGTGTACAGGCAGACAAACTTTACGGTTACTCTTTCTCGCTTGCGGTGCTTTAAGTGCCTTTAAATTGGAGCTTGCCCACAAAGGCGCGGGACGCGCTTCCAGATTTTACACGGCTGCGCTGGCTGGAAAGAAGTTTCTGGCCAAGCAGGACCTTTTCAGTTCGCGATTTACCGGTCCGTGGCGTGGATGGGGGGGATGGGGGGTGGAAGGAGAGTGCTTCAGAGCATGTGAGATGCGTGGCTCTAGGCTCTTCCTCCCAAGCAGATGTTCTGCTAGGGAGGAGTGATGTTCTTTAACCCCAGCTCTGAGACAGGGATTCATGCATGGAAAGGGGGCAAGGATTTAGGG
>NW_009259534.1:454141-456330 GCF_000687185.1 Egretta garzetta | reverse complement strand
TTTTTTTCTTTTTATGGTTTAACTGAATTAATTTAGCCCGGTTATTTTTAGGACATTCCTATGCTCCCTGTTTGCACAGCAGTGGTGAGCTGGTTTCCTGTCTGCTGTTGCTTCCATTGTTCAGACTTCTCTCCCCGAGGGCAGCTGCTGGTTGGTGAAATACCAAACTCCCTGCACTTTCAACTGTTGTTCTCGCCACCCCCGAAATAAATGCGTGTGAAAAACGCTGACGTAGTTTCTAGGTATGCATGTGTAGGGCTTTGTGTGTATGTGTGTGTATGAGAGAAGAGAGGGGAAAGATCTTCTGCTTTGAGGATTGCAAGTCCTGGGCTGAAACAATGGAAACAATGAAAGGTGACAGGCGGGAGGGAGAACTTTTGAGAGGGGCCATGGGCCTGGGGTTTGCGTGGCAGAAATTAAAAGGTGAGGAGACAAAGACGGAAACTTTTTAAAAGATGTTAGGGCTAGGGTGCCTTTGTTTTATTAAAGGTTGGGCTTGTAGTTATTTGTGACCTCCTGGCATTTGAGGCTCATTCAAGAAGTTTCAAAGAGTGACTTTGTTACATGTTTCTTGCTTGCGCTCCTAGAAAAATCCTCTTAAAAGAAAAAAAAATACATAGCGTAGCCAAGTCTGGCTGCTTTAGAAGCAATGGAGTGCAAGCTGTGAAATGCAGAGGAAAACAAGTAAGCTGGTTCCTCAATTCTGAAACCTATTCAGAGGAAAAAGTTTTGGTGGTTTTTTTACTGTGGAAATTCCCTTCTGCATCCTTATGGTTCTTGGTGACTTATGAATAATTTTAAACTAATTACTTTTTGTTGGTGGTTTTTAAATTCATGTTGTAAACTTTTTTTTGTTCGTGTGTTGGATTTTTTTTTTTGTTGGTTGTTTTTTTTTTGTTGGTTGGATGTTGTTTTGTTTTGTTGTTTGGGTTTTTTTAGCTAACAGGCTGTGGATTAAAACCCCAAGGAGTCCTCTATGGATAGTTTCATTTACAAATAATAACGTGATAGCAATCGCACTGAATGTATCCAGCTCGTTAATGAGCTGATTTAGAATACAATCTTGCAAAGACACAGGCATGTACTCAAGTTTAGACATGTGAGGAATCCTACTGAACTTGGTTACCACAGGATCGGGGCCTTGGATAGGAACTGGTTCTGTTTATCTGTGCTCTTTAAAAAAATAAAAAAACCAAAAAGAAAAAAGTCCAGCTTAAGAAATCCAGAGAACCCTAAGGGGGTGGGGTGGGAGGTTTTCCGTAAGGTGATTTTAGTCCATCCCCTCTCTGGAGGGCAGAGATTGTTCCCTGTGGTATACTTTGTCCTGCTTTGAATAACAATCAGCTTCTGCCACTTCCTTGGTGAAGCTTTTCCTCAACGCAGTGGGATAATTGTTTTTATTTCAGTTTTTGATACTCAGCCTAAATTTTTTTTTTTTGATTTGCTTAACTTCCATTTCATTTGTCTCAGCCTCTCTCTAAACACTTCGTCCTCCCCCTCAAAGCGTTTCAGCATGCCTTCTTAAGTAGCAGTACTTTATTTTGAAATCGACTTTAGTCATCACCGTGCTTGTACTCAAGTTGTTTCAAGCTGTTAAGGGTTGGGTGTTGAGCCTAGACTGGAGATCCTAGGTGTAATCTTCCCTGAGCTGATTACGGGAGGGCCTGTAAAGTCTTTGGGCTGCGATACGATGCAACCGTGCATTCAGTCATGCGTATGACTTCAGCTGGGAAGCCAGGAGGATAAAGTGATTTATAAAGAAGGGGTGCTGGTCATGTAGTTCCTCGGTCGTTAGTAGTGGGGACCGCTCATCTAAGTGGCGATGGAGGGAGTGGAGAACTGGGATTTTGTATTGTTTCTCAGACCTCTCTGCAAATGAGCTGGTGCTGCTTTAATTTAGCCCTGTAAAAGCAGTTTTTCTGCAGTCTAGATTAAAGCACGTTTAGGAGAAGGTGTAAAATAGCCTGGTAGTAGCCTGCTCTTTAAGAGGAAGCAAATTAGTAGGTCAGCCGGGGCTACTCGTCGTGTCCACAAGCCTTTATTCTGGGTGTAAATAACAGTAAGCCAATGGTCCGGTCATGGAGCCTGGCCAGAAGCCTTTTCAGTTGGGCCCTGTTAAAACAGGAAACCAGCAGCGAATAGCCTGATTACTAACAAGACGGAAAAACAGAGCTGGGCTGTAATCAGCA
>NW_009259534.1:444429-454115 GCF_000687185.1 Egretta garzetta | reverse complement strand
GCTCTAGTAAAAAAAATATCAGCTGGGGTAGTGCGAGATTTCTAGCCCTGGCTTCCTGTTGCTGCTCGCCCTGTACCGCGCCGCCCGAGAGATCCGCCGCGGGTTCAGAGGGCTGATGCTCTATTTAAATGAGCTCATTTAAATGAGGAGAAGTCCCTACTACGCTGGGTTTCCTGCTCAGCCCCAACCTGCTTTGTGTCACTAACCTACTGTGTCAATTAATGTGACACACTTAAGCGGGCGGGTCAAAGGGCAGGCGCCGCTGTTGACTCATTTCTTGCTAGGTAGGTTACGGTTAGTAAGACGGCAACTTTTACTTTAGCAAAAGGTCTTGTTTGCAAAATACAGAAAGGGGTTTATGCTGCTGGCTTTCAGGCAGTATTTTGTTGCCTCGCCCCCCCCCATTTTCCTTTTTTTTTTCCCGAGTGAAAAAGAGCAATGGTTCTAGAGGAAGTTTTGCTGTCAAATTGCTTTTCTCAAATTCGGAGAAGTGCCCATGGAGTCTTTTACCTGTGTGTTAGATCTTGGAGAGGTTGCTCCAGATGGGGTGGCGTGTGTCTGGAGGACCTCTTGTTGTTATGCCACATAAATACAGCTCGCAAACCATTAGACACCTAACTTTTTCATAGGTGCGGTTTTTTCGGCTTCTCTTCCTTCCCAATTACTTCCAGCCCTTGCTGCCTGCCTCTCCCTGTTTCCCAAGGTCCTGTTATATTTAAAACCAAAAAAAAACCCCAACCCTCTGAAGTACACTCCTGGTTTCTGACAAACGAGAACGGCGTGCTTGAAAACATTGTCTGAATAGTGTAGGCTAGTTTTAACTAGCTTTTAAATTCAATTTAGAAGGGATGAGCTGCTTTGCAGAGCCATGGTCTTGTCTGTGCAGGATCTTTGTTCCAAGAAGTGCTCCTCGTGGCTCCCGGGAGCCCGTTGTGCGAGGGATGTGCTTGGGTTAGGTAGCAAGTGTGACACCACGTTCCTTCAGGCTGTGGCAAAAATAAAGCAGTTTGCTTGGAATCGTTTTAAAGCAAACTTGGCATACTTTTCGACTTGAATTAAGAACCTGTTTACATAATTTGGAGTTTATCTTGTGTTGGCTATTTAAATATTGTCCTATTGTTCCTGTTCCATAACTGGATAATTTATGTAGCTAATCATGACAGGAAAAATTTGGTATGTCAGTTTGGTGTTTGTCGGTTACATAAATCAGCAATTGGGAGAATGAAAACAATGCTAAGTAAGTTACTGAAGTAACTACGCCAGACAAATTGCAGATTGATCATCCTTCTGGGAATGCTTGCATGTCAAAAATATGCACTGAAATTTGGACAACTTAAGCTAAATTTAAGGATGTTGGAGCTGTTCTTAAATGGGAGAAAGAAAGAACAATTTCACCATGTCGGCTGTGGCTGAAGTTTGAAAGCGTTGGGGAGAGGTCCTCTCCCCCTGCTGCCCCCTCCATCCCCAAGTAGTAAGCAAAACTTGCACACCCACCCCTTTTTCTGTTTTGTTTGTTTGGGGTTTTTTAATGATGCTAATTCATTCTATTTCTTTATTTATGGATATAACTATAGTTTTATACTTTCACAAGCATACTTCTCGTATTAGGGCTGACTTTGTTTCCTTACACAGAATTTTTGAACTATGTGTGGTTGCCCACATAAAAATTTTGCTTTTGACATTTAACTTGTTTTTACTATTAAGGTTTTTAGTTTAGATGTTATGAATGAGCAAGTCGTTCTCACCCCCCCCCCTTAAGTTCAAAACGCAGAAAGATAAAGGGCTTGTTTGCTTTCTGTAGTTTCTAGAAAACGCTTCTGAAAGCCAGTATAACTTGAAATTAGTATTTAATTGTACTAGTTGAAAATGGGTGGTATCTTACTTGGATTTATATATAGTTAGTAAGATTCCTAAAATTTCTGGTTAGCTTAACCTGGTGAGTATTTAAAGCATGGTTTTCTTTGTGTTTTACAGTACTATTTGTTTCCTCAGTGACTTTTCTCTCCTACTAACCAAAGGAGTAGAATTCTAGTCTTAATAACTTTGAGTACTTGTTTGGTGGGGAGGTTTTTTTGTTCTTATTATTTAATTACGTACCATAGCTTCGTGTTACTAGTAGTGTGGCATATATATAAAAGGATAATCAGATTTCGAATTCTGTTTCTTCCTTTGTGTTGAAGGAAAAAGGTATGCAGTTAACTTGTAAATCTGGAGTCTTCGTAGTAAGCATAGCACAGAACACATACTTCCACAGGTTAAAATATGAGATGAAAGCCATGAAGTTGAAAAAATAATCAGGGTGCAAAGTGGTACTTTTAAAACAAACAAACCCGCCCAAACATTAAATGATTGTGATTCTTCAGTACAGAAGTGCAATTCAATTACAGAAGTCCATCTCCTGATAAACTGCTGGACTCTTAGGCACCTGGTTCTCCCCTTTTCCAGGACTTTTTTTTTCCTTCCTAAGTGAAAATCCACTTCGGGGGTGGGGGCAGACACAATTTTTCCCTTTCTTATTTTCTTGTTCCATTAGTTTTTATTAATAGAGCTGGAATGAACTATTATTTATAAAATCTACAAGCTATCTCTCCCAGGAGGGAAGCACTGGCATGTTAAGAAGTAATTAAATAACCCATTGCTTGAGTTGGGTGTTTTAAGGTCTTGCTTATTGACCTTTTGCCCAGCCACTGGATAGTTATCCTTGAAGAAGAGTGGTGGATGCATACCGTAGCAAGCAAATTTGGACAATATTGGCATTAGATTGAAGCTATCTGATAACATGCAGCAGATAAAAGGTTGCCAGGGGAACAAGAAAATGAGGGTTTGCGGAGAAGAATTCCCACAGATCACTGGTGCTACTTTTTGTTCAGCTGACAGGAAAGCTACAGCTTGACAAGTTAACGCTACAGGATAAATCTCCTGTATAGGAGGCTATATACCATGATTCATAGGAAAGACAGTTAATGTAATAAAAAGTGTCTGGACCATAGAATGCTGGAGCTGAGCAGTTTACGGATTTAGGAGGCTGATTGTTCTTGTCTTCTTATGATTGTAGGTGTAATTGCAATATCAGGCAGTGAGACGGAGGATGATGACACTATGGATGTCCCACTGGATCTTTCCTCATCTGCTGGCTCAGGCAAACGGAGGAGACGTGGCAACCTGCCCAAGGAATCCGTGCAGATTCTTCGGGACTGGCTGTATGAGCACCGATACAATGCTTATCCTTCAGAGCAAGAAAAAGCGCTGTTATCCCGACAGACACACCTTTCCACACTACAGGTATTAAAAAAAAAAAAGTAGTTCTCACTTCAAAAGGAGCTGCTTTCTGTTTTCTTCTCATTTACCTGTGGTCTAATCACAGATACAAATGTTTATGCTGCTTGTGACATTTGCTTTTTTATTGTTACTTTCCTTCTGACAGCACTTGTAAGGAGAAATACAAATGAATTGTGTGTTACGATGATCTTTGTTTATTGGGAATCAAATTACTTCTCTGGGAGAAGAGACAGTCACGAATTCAAGCATGCATGCTAATTTTTGTGGAATCGGGGCCCAAAAGACATGAAGTGTCTGTATAAGGCAATTTATTGTGAGAAGAAGGTATTTATTTGTCAACAGAGGTTTTATTGTGATAGATACGCAGCTTAACATACGGCTCTTTGCTTCTAAAACTCCAACTTGAGGCTCATTCCTGTAGAACATGCACATACGTAATTATGCGTATGATGACTTCCAGCAAGATCAGTGGAACAGCCTATATGATGGGATAGAGCTCCTCAAGTGTGTTAGTATAGGTATGATGAGGCTTCTGTATGGTTAGTATGGATTCTCGTCCTGGGATCCTGCTGGCAGCTGCGATGTCCCTTGGGTGCATCATTCTTTTCTTCCATGGTCATTGTCGGTGGCACAGCTACTGACAACTGCTGCTTTCCACCTCGTGGGAGGGTGGCTGCATGAGAACTTGGGTAAACCCTGGTTTGGCTTTGAGAGGTGCTAAATACAGAGTGCTCCTGTTGACTTCTGGGCTTTATTTTTCCAGATTAATTCGTTTGTACAAGTTTCGTAATTGGCTATAAAGTAAAATTTCCTTAATGTAACATCACAAAGAAAACCTCCTTTATGCAGTAAACAGAAAAAAAGACGTTAAACTATAAACTATCCTGTATCGCCCAGGAAACTGGTTTGATATTTAAACAAGGACAAACTTAAATGAGGTAATTCATGTTATGTCTGTCGACACAGTCAGTTGAACAAGGAAAATCAGTAACTATTTGTGGGAGGAGTGGCTCTCTTCAGAGAGAAAAGGTTTTTCCTGTTGTTAATTAACCTAAGCTAGGGAACAATAGCTAATAGGTTAATGTGTGTGCACAGAGTTAAAAGCTAAACTCCTCCATGCTAGCAGTCTTCAGATGTCCCGGGGCTTTCTGTAACAGGAGCGGGGAGCTGGGGGTAGAGCCGGGACAAGGGAAGGGCCTTTGCCAGGCGAGTCAGAACTTGTCACTAGGTCTCTCTTTTGTTCTGCAGTTAAGGAAACTGCTTGGAGGGCTTCATTAATCTAACCCAACGACTCTAATGGCACATAGTTGGAAATGAATGAAGGTAGAAATTAAGATGTCATTATGTTCCCAGGTCTGCAACTGGTTTATCAATGCACGCCGCAGGCTTTTACCTGACATGCTGAGGAAGGATGGCAAAGACCCAAATCAATTCACTATCTCGCGGCGAGGGACCAAGCTTCCCGAGGGCGGCCTGGTGGAGTCTTCCATCAGCACAAAGAACTACATTCCTGGCCTGGAGGAGACTGCCTTCCTTCCCGCTGCCGCGCCGCTCAGCAAGACTGTGCCCTCTTCCAAGCCGGCTTCCCCGGGATCGGTTCTGGCTCGGCCGTCGGTGATTTGCCACACGACTGTGACTGCACTGAAAGACGCCCCTTTCCACTTTTGCCAGCCAGCTGATGTAGGCCAGACCACGGACCTGCAGCAGCCCCCGGCCAACGGCTTCACAGACAACTCCCTCTCCTACCACGAGGACGCGTCTAAACTGGGACCCGGTGCCAACGCACAAAGTGGGCTCTTTAACACTCCTCCCCCAACCCCACCAGACCTTAACCAGGATTTTAGTGGATTCCAGCTACTGGTGGATGTTGCACTCAAAAGGGCGGCAGAGATGGAGTTGCAGGCAAAACTTATGGCCTAAGTCCCCTTCCTTCTCCTTCCCCGTTTTGTTTTTCCAGGCAGGGATCTAACAGCTGTGTGGTTATTGCCACCCACACGATATCAAAAGACTTCACTGCATTATTATTATTTTTTTTTTATTAATCTTATTTGCACAAGGGATTGCTGAAATGAAGCTTCCTGTCACTGAGATGGTCTTCAGTGAAATATGGTCATTCCAAGAATTATAAACTTAAAGCTACTGTAGAAAGAAAGGATTGTGTGTTTGTTTTTTTTTTTTTTTAATGTTTTCTTTGTAGGTTTTTCATAATGTGAGATGGTTCCCAAGATCATGTGATTTGTTTTTGTTTCTTTCAGACTGTGCAATATCTAGTAATGATATAGAGTCTTCTTATCATTCCCATGCGGAACAGAATATACCGACACGCTGTCTAAAATAAATTTTCAATTTTTTTAACAATACGAACTTTGGATGATTATGCCTTTTTCCCATAATGTAATAAAATATTTTCTTTAAAAACAGATGCATACAGAGTCATTTTGTTGAATACAAGCTTTGCAGGAAACACAGCTTTACTCTTGAAATACATGGCAGTGAGAAATACTTTTGAGCTCATACCGACTTCGTTTGGTTTAGAGAGCTACGCTAAGCAGTTGTTGTTAACCAGATGTTTAAAGGAATGCTGCAAAGTGGGCCAGAAGTACCTGACCGTGTCTGCTGTGTTGAAATTTTTTAAAGGGGCCAAAGGGAGCTGTGTTGGCAACTCTCATTACATTTCAGGGGGGATATCTTAGGCCCCTCTAAGAGTTCCAGCTTTTGGCTCCTCGAAATACTTAAGGGCTGGGAGATGCGACAGCCCAGGGGGAAGTTCTCCTGAAGATTAAATGAGGAGGCCAGAAGAGGGGGTGGGGTGGGTGTTCTTTGCTGGTCTTTGTGATACAGCTCCTAGATGTCACTGGTGACAAATTTAGAGGGGGCAGGATAAGGGCTCCCACTCTTCTTGGACTAGCAATGACGAGGTGTTGACTCTGTAATTCTAGTAGACTGAAATAGAAGAGACCATATTAGGTTGAAATTGGAGTTCTGGGAGCCAGGTCTTGGTAAGATACTTAAACAGGTGGTTGACTAAGATTTAGAAGAGAATCCCCGTTGTATTGATGTGTATTCTGGCCAACAGAATGTAAGTTACCTTTCAGGAAAGGACTTTGCTATCAAAATGACTTACAGCTGAAAAATGTGAAGACTTGCAGCTCACATTTCAGCTTACTTGAATGTCAGTCACCCACCCTTATCCTTCCAACAATGGTGAAATAAGAGACCGCTAGGGGAGAAAATTCAGTTCCGGCTAATCCTTAAAAACAAACTAGTTGTCTGTTCGGGAGGCTGGGGCGGCTTTGGGGAGCAGGATAGCTGAGGAGTTGGAGGATATCATTATGAATACAAGACTGCAATATTCAGGCTGCTGTGTGTATGCATTTTGTTTTGCTGTGGCCTTTATCTTTTCTCAGTCTCAGAAATACTCTTGGATTTGTTGTCTGGAGTACTCTTTGGAATTCTACTGAACTTCTGCCTTTCTTTAACTTCAAGTTTAAAATCAGAGACTGTATCTAAAAAAAAAAAAAGGCAAATAGTAAACACCATGGCTTACTCATGTCTCCATCACCTTCAATAACTGTCATCCTAACATACTATGTCAACATAGATTTTTTTTTTTAGTACTTTATAGTGAAATAAAGCTATAAAAAATATTTTTTAACATAGCCAGAGATGCTGTATCCTTGGTCTTCAAGGAATAGCATGTGAGTCCAGAAAGAGCCTTGTGTCTTGTCTCTGGATACACTGTACTTTATACTTCTAGGCTATTTTTCCTGATACACCTCTGTATGGGGGTTTTTTAGTTGTTTGTTTGGGGTTTTTTAATGGCTAATTATAAAATAGAATGGAAGTATGCTTTTGTGTAACTGTGAGGTCAATGCTGAGGGAAAAGTTGGGCAATAGACATCCTTTTGTGCTATAGATGATTGTTCTCAAAGGGTGCTAGACAGCCAAAGAGGAGTGTCATCTTTGGTAAAGGTTTGGAAGATGCTTCCTTGTCCACATGCAGGAAGGAACTTTATTGCAACACTCCGTAACGCCCACGCCTCAAGCACTGACGAAGGAAAAACAACCGCATGCAAATGTTTGCATTGTTTGATTTGAGTTGTTTGACTTTTTCCTCTTTTTTTTTTTTTTTCTTTTCCCAAAGCAGGTTACTTGTGTGCTGTGGGGTAGAGAAAAAATGGGGGACTCAGATCATTAAAGAGCATTCTCAGAGATCTTTACTCTTCATTACTCTGCCATTTAAAATAAAAAAAAAAAGTCAGCAAGTTTAGAAAAAGAAAAAATTGAGCTTTGCTTGCTGAGCTGACCAGTTCTGTAATTCTGCTAGAACAGCTGCAGCAATGAAAATGAAAATAGGATGAGGAAGAAAGCTGTTGCCATTCAGGTTAACAGTTTTCATTGAAAGTAAAAGCCTGTGGTCTCTGCGCTGTTTTCATTTACCATTATGCCACACAAAATGGCATTAGTGTAACTGAGCACCAAAGTCCTGCCCTGGTGATGAGCGCTGCATTTCCATTTTGCTGACTGACTTACCCTGGGGACTTCACTTGTGACCAGCTTTGCTTGAGGCCAATTTTTTTTTTTTTTTTTTTATTATTACTTGTGTTAAGGTTACACCTAGAAGTTCAGCTGTAGTCACAAGCCAAACCCCTTTGTCTGAGTAGCACCTGGCGCACTGTGTAAAAGCTTTTCCCTACCCTGAGGTGTTATTTAACTTGGAGGAAGAAAATGACTCATTGAGTACCCACTAAAATAATATCAAAAGGGAGTTTCTGCTTTCCTGTAATCTAGCACTGATAGTTTGGTGCGGGCTATTGAAGTTTGTCTGAGTCCATTCTTTCAGAGCAGAAACTTTTAACTCCAGATAAAATTATCAAAGGTAGGTAGATGTAGGGCATCAGGCGGAGCTAGGATCCAGAACCAAGCAGGAGCCTTGCACCTGACAAATGAAAGGCTTCATGTGCCGGTCACTTACCTTTGGGAAAGCAAAGGAAAAGTTTATTTCGGGAAACTTGTTTTACCATGGAGTAAGAAAAAAAAGGGGGGAAAAAAGCAGTAAAAAGGAGCAATGAGACAACACGGGCAGTTTTGCTGTTCTTGCTGCAGTGATAAACCTAATTGCAAGGCAGCTGTGTCAAACCCTAGCCTCTGCCTGAAAACAGATGCTTAGGTTTGGCTCTGAAGATGAAGGGAAGGCATTGCCCTGCGTTACTGGAGGCGGTGTGGCCGGCCAGGGTGTAAGCGAGCAAAGAGGTACAACAAATCTACGCCAGGGAAAGCAGCTCGCAGGCGGACTTCGTCAACCTTGTTTTCATAGCTTTTGTGTCTTGTAAACAACTTGTGGCAGCTGCGTGTGATAAATCTCCGCACGGATGGGGGTGGCTTGTGGTATCCCACACGTCTCCCAGCTTCTGCCATGAGGTCAATGTACACGTCTATAAAACCGTTGAAGCTGTAACAGCTGGCCTCAACATGCTATGGGGGAGGGAAGGGGTGCAGGGAGAGCACAGCAGCGGGATAACTGGCTTCGGGAGGGCAGCAGAGCCGGCCTGCAAGCTCCCGGGCGGCCAGAGGGATGCTGCTGCCTGGGCCAGAGGGGTGCAGGCCATAACCTCACCAGAAAAGGGGGGGCAGGAGAAACTGGGGAGAGAGAGTGTGGGTGGTGGTAGGGAAGGATAATGGTTTTCCCCTTGGAAAGGAGGGAAGCCAGCAGCCGGATGCCTGGCTGGCAGAAGGTGCAGTGCAGCTGGGAGCCCAGGTGTGCCATGACCCTGTTAAGCCTGGCTTTTGTACCTATGGCATTTAGGCCGTTTGCAGTTTACTCTGTGCTGCCTGTCCAAAGCCTGGTTTTGTTCGTAGCTTTTTTCCCTCACAGCACTTACGCAGTTTTCTTGTTAATGCTTAAAACCTATTCCTGGAGTACTTCATAGTTCTTTTAAAGCTCATTTTGGTTTTCTTTTTTTTTTTTTCCTTCCTCTTCTTGGCATCTTGCAGTCATCGACTTCCCTCCTGGCTTTTGCCAAATAGGGATTATTGGCACGAATGCAGCGCATGTTCGCTTTTCAGGACTTCACTTGTTTTAAGTCTCTCGTTCGCCAGTTGCCAGAGTTGTTACGTCTCTTGCCCTGTTTCGCTGGTTCAGCGGGCTCTTCCCCCGTAAGCTGCAGTGTTCAGACTGAAGGAAAAGAGATTAGATTAGCCACTCTCTCTAGCAAAACGTCACTTAAAGCTGTTCCAGATGTAGTAATTGCATCCCCGCGTCCTGTATGCAGTTCGGTGTCTATTCCAGTCCCTATCAGGACAGTGAGTGCCTGCAGTTCTGCACACACGCAAAATCACACACAGGGACGCTGGCTGTACTACAAAGTCAAAACTCAGACTACCTTCTCCATCTAAATTTTGTATGC
>NW_009259534.1:441787-444404 GCF_000687185.1 Egretta garzetta | reverse complement strand
CATTTAGCCATTCTCCTCGCCTTTCCCTTCGAAACTGGCTTTACTTACCTTAAAACTCCCTTTTCCTTCTGAATCTTTCTAATGTCTTCAGCTCCGAGGCATCGGGTCTGGGACTAAAACTGGCAAGTATCACAAGTCTTGCTACACAGGGCTCGCAGATGAGGGTAGCTTCCAACAACAGATAAACTTCACAGCCCTTCATAGCGCTGCTGGGTGATAGGAATCACAGTTCCTGAAGCTGAGGCAGCCACAAATAAATCACATCTGCCTCCCAGCTAATCCCTGTTCCACTGGGTAGCAGGGTTTCCACCAAATCTCATGTGCCTCCACTGACAAAGTTTTGGTCTTCCAGCTGCTTACACCAAGGCATAACAAACCTGTAAAATGCACACAGGTAGCAGGGCTTTAAATTAGTGAATTAACTGGGGGGCAGGTGGCAGCTTGTGAGGAGGCGTTGACTGAGTAGTGCAGCTGACAACTATCTAACCCTGTTTATTCTTGGGCAGCTTCTCTGGGACCACAGACCAGGGCTGCGGCTGCTTTCTCTAATTGCAGCCTAGCCAGTGCCTGCCCTGGGCAATGAGCCACGTCTCTAGGTGTGTAACGTTAACCTCTTGCAGCAAGGAACCCTTGTCTGGGCATATATAAACCCCGCACGTGGTTTTTGTTGTGAGCCTTTCATCAAACCATTCAGCTGCTGATGAAGAGGATCAGCCTGACTGCAGTGAGGGCAGGCCAGTCCCAGTGCTATGGGGTTTGCAGGAGGTTTATGTGATGGTGTGGCTTCTCTGGGTCATTCCCTCTCTGTGCCGCTGCCGTACTGCTGGGGAAATAAAACGCTGCCCTGGCAAGCCTTCCTGGAGCTCCTCTATCAGTGACATTTCATGGGTTGGCAGAGCTCAGCTTCTCTTTGAGAATATTCATCTTTATCAGCAGTAAGGAAATAATTCCCAATTGTGAGGCCTCTAAGTTTTACCGTTATAGTATTTAATGAAGATACAGAAAAAGTTTGGTCCCACCTCTGAAGTCCCTACCGTCTAATAGCTCTTTGGGAAATGATGTGTCCTCCACTTCAAGCCTGCTGCTTCTTCCTCTGCTAAAACACTTAAGTGGTTTCAGTTTCTTTAACTGATGTGTCCCATCTAGTTTCAGTGTAAAACTGAGTGTTCTTTCCTATCCCAACTTTGCCTCTTAGTGTCCTAGGTCTTCTGCAGGAGCAAAATTTTTTCTGTTGATTGGTGAATAGATTTCAGTACTTGGCTGGGGGATTTCAGCCTTTTGACCTCTCCTTTAGAAACTGTTGATGGAAAAGACGATCTTGATTGTAATTTACCACCAGCTTAAAGATTTTACCAGGACACTGTATGTGTGTATATATATATATATGTATCTGTGTGTGTATATGTCCTAGTAAGGACACTCTATAAATTTTGTCTTTGTATTTTTTAATTTTTTTATATATATATGTACAAAAAAAACCCCAAATCACTTGACTGACTGTGGGAAGAACGTGATGTCCTCCAGCTTGCTTTTATGAATTTTTGTAGCGTGTCTTGGAAATTGTTCTGGATAGCAGACACAGAACTGATGGTAAGAATCACAACAGTTTTGTAATTTTCCTGAGTAAGCGTTCAGCTGTTTTGCCAGAGCCTGTAATTTCACTTCCTTTTCTAGCCTGCAAAGTTCTGATCGCCTGACCTTGTGCCAAATGTCTTATTTTGTTTTCTCTTGTACTTCTAGTCTCATTCCTTGTTTGAACTCTCCCTCCATCCTCTCTCCCCATGTGACTTGAGAGTGCCTACACGCTAACATCATACGTAGTCCATTTAACGAGGTTAGAGATTATTTTGACTAGTTTTGTACTGTTCTGAAAGTCATCTGATCCTCGCTACCCCACTAAACTAACCACAACAGCAGATCTTGCTCTGATGCAAACAAATCAACTTCTGTTCATGAGAGAAAGCACATCGTCCCTGTATAGACTGCTCAGCCTTACTCTAACTTCTGCTTTCTGTGATGTGACAGGGGTAAGACAAAGAGAGAAGCAACTAGTAATAAAATCCGTCAGGCATTTTTAAAAACAGGGATTTTTTTTACTTTCGAGTCAGTGGCATTTCTGGTTTCAGCATGCAGCCCTGGCTCTGCTGCTACGGGCCTTCCCCAGGTGGATGTCCCGCCAGGTGAGGTGCAAAGCAGATGTTCCTCTGCCAACCTTGACTAAAAGGTGAGTTCAGGTTATCGTATTAAACACTACTCAGGCAGTCGCTGCTGTAACTCATTCTTCATGTTAAATTCAGCTGGCTTGCATTCAGCCAAGGTATTTCCAGTGATGTGCTGCCAACATTCTCCAAGGGCTTCCTCAAAAGTCTTTCTTCCTTAGCTGGTGATACATGGAGAAAACCTCCTGTAAATATCTCCTTTTAGTGTACAGACTTATAGCTGCAACGCACATACAGTTGCAAGGCTACCAGTCCTTCTACCTCCCTTCTTCTACCAAACCAGGCCTCCTTGACTCCCCGCTCCCTCTGTCCTCCACGAGCAGCTTCAGCCAAGTTCATCTCCTTGCCTGCTGGGACTTGCCATGGTATCGGCTGGGCCCGCCCCGGGGGGCGCCCCC